>NW_024426663.1:72893099-73012114 GCF_017311325.1 Ursus maritimus | reverse complement strand
TTTGCAGGGGGGGGGGGGGGGACCTGAGCTGCTTTCAGCTTCAAATTAGTATTAATGACACTGGAATAGTTGGAGGATGTTAAGAATGTACAGGAGAAAAGTGGAGAGAACCAAGAGATGAGAGCTCAAAGTTCCCCTAAAAGGAAGTTGGAGCAGTTTTAAGACTGAATCATTTTATTGCAGGTGTTAGAGGGAACCAAGGGTTGATAACTCTAAAGCGTGTGGGTCTGGGAAGCACGTATCGTTCTGTGTGTGCGTACGTACATACATGGCCTAGAGGAGTAAAATTCTCCAAATTTGCCCCACAAAGTCTAACATCCTGAAAAGTTGCCATCTCTAAACTCAGCAGCCTTAGAAGAGCTGTGCATTTCAAAAACACCTAAGTGCCCAGATTCTGGGAGACAGAGAGTTTCGGCTTTCGGTCCACTATTTTACATTTCGCAACTCCTTTAGTGCTTTTAAGAATAGAATATTAGATTAATCATGAAAATCACAAATCATCAAAACAATTGTATGGAAGCATTTCTAATAGTCATGTCATAATCAATATTACAAAAATTGGGGGGATTCATTTAAAGAAATTTTTTTTTTAAGTTTTATTTATTTGTTAGTGAAAGCACACAAGCTAGGGGAGGGGCAAAGGGAGAGGGAGAGAATCTCCAGCCGACTCCGAACTGAGCTTGGAACCCAATGTGGGCTGGATCTTGTGAGTCTGAGATGATGACCTGAGCCAAAACCTAGAGTCCGACCCTTAACCTACTGCACCACCCAGGCACCCCCATTTTAAAATGTTCTAATTTACAATTAGAAAAGAATAATACATTTCAACTTCAGAGGGATTATTCAAATTAAGTAGAATATTTAACGTGTGAAATAAAGTTTGCCATTTCAAAGGAAAGTATCATACTTCACAGTTTGTATTCTGTTTCACTATTTATTTTTTTTATTGACGTGTAGTTGACCTACAACATATTGATTGAACGTTTATTTACATTATAAAAGGCTAACCACAGGACCATCTGGCAACATACAAAGTTATTGCCATAAGTGAATATATTCCCTATGCTGTACTTTTCATCCTTGTCTTATTTAAAACTAGAAGTTTCTACCTCTTCATCACTTTTACTTCTTTTGTCCAATCCCCTACCCCCCCCCCCTTCTGGCAACCACCACTTTCTTCCTTGTATTTGTGACTATGTTTTGGTTTTGTTTCATTTGTTCGTTTTTTTTATTTTTAGATTCCACATAGCCGTGAAATCGTGTGGCATTTGTCCTTGTTTTATTTCACTTAGCATAATGCCCTTTAGGTCCATCCATGCTGCTGCTAACAGTAAAATTTTATTCTTTTTTATGGCTGAGTAGTATTCCATAATACATGAATAATAAAATTAAATAAAAAAAATCAACCAATAACAACTTTATACATTTATCTGTTGTTGGACACTGAGAGTGTTTTCATACCTCATCTATCGTAAATACTGTTGCAGTGAACATGAGAGCGCCTATATCTTTTTGAATTTGTGTGGGTTTTTTGGGGAGGGGAGACCCCGATGGGGAAATGCTCGATTGTATGGTATCGCTATTTTTAATTTTTTGAGAAAACTCCATACTCTTTCTATACAGGGGCTGCATCATTTCACATTCCTACCAGTAGTGCGTGAGGGTTCCCTTTTTTCCACACCCCCACCAACACTTGGTATTTCTTATTTTCTTGATATTAGCCATTCTGAATATTAGCCATTCTGAATCACCTCAGCGTGAAGTGATACCTCATTGTGGTTTTGATTAGCATTTTCCGGCTGACTAAAGATGGTGAGCATCTTTCCATGTTTCTGTTGGTCACCTGTATGTCTTCTCTGGCGAACTGTCTCTTCACGGCTCGCCTCATTTTTTTCAGTTGGATTAGTTGTGTTTTTTTGGCGTTGGGTTGTATGAGTTCTTTATGTCTTTTGGGTATTAACCCTTTATCGGATATATCATTTGCAAATATCTCCTCCCATTCAGTAGATTGCCTTTTTATTTTGTTGATGGTTTCCTTTGCTGTGCAAAACCTTTTTAGTTTGACGTCCCAATTGTTCATTTTTGCTTTTGTGTCTCTTGTCTGGGGAGACAGATCCAAAAAAATAATAGTGAGAGTGATGCCTAAGTGTTTACTCTTTACTTTTTCTTTTAGGAGTTTCATGATTTCAGGTCTTACATTTAAGTCGTTAATCCATTGTGAGTTTATTTTTGTATATGGTGTAAGAAAGTGGTCTGGTTTCATTCTTTTGTATGTGCCTGTCCACTTTTCCCGACACCATTTATTGAAGAGGCTATGTTTTCCTCATTGCATGTTCTCTCCTCCTTTGTCATAATTGGCCGTATAACCCTGGGTTTATTTGTGGGCTCTTTATTCAGCTTGATCTATGAACCTCTTTTTGTGCCAGTACCGTATTGTTTTGCTTACTATTGCTTTCTAGTGTACTTTGAAATCAGTAAGTGTGAAACATCTAGCTTTGTTTTTTTTTTTTTTTTTTTTTTTTTCCTCAAGATTGTTTTGGCTATTAGTCTTTTGTGGATCCTTACAAATGAAGATTTATTTGTTCCATTTCTGTGACTCATGCTTTTGGTATTTGCCAGGATTGCATGGAATCTCTAGGCTGTTTTTGGCAGTATGGGCATTTTAAAGTTATGAATTCTTCCAATCTATTAGTGTGTTATATCTTTCCATTTGTGTGGTCTTCACTTTCTTTTACCAAATTTTTATAGTTTTCAGAGTATAAGTCTTTGACCTCCTTGGTTAAATTTATTCCTAGCTGTCATACTCTTTCTGATGTTCTTTTAAATGAGATCATTTTCTTAATTTCCTTTTGCTGGCACTTCAGTGTAAGTGTATAGAAATGCAACATATGTCTCTGTACATTAATTTTATATTCTGCAACTTTACTGAATTCATTTATCAGTTCCAGTAGTTTTTTGGTGGAATCTTTAGGGTTTTCTATATACAGTATCATGTGATCTGCAGATAGTGACGGTTTTACTGCTTTGTTACTACTTTTGGTTGCCTTTTATTTGTTTTTGGTCTCTGATTACTATGGTTGAGATTTCTACTACGTTGAATAAAAATGGTTAGAGTGGACATTCTTGTCTTATTCTTGAACTTAGAGGAAAAGCTTTCACCTCTTGACCAATAAGTATGATGTTAGCTGTGGGTTTTTCCTGTTTGACCTTTATTATGTTGAGGTGTGTTCCCTTCATATTCACCTGAGGGTTTTTATCGATGAGTATTGAATTTTGTCAAATATCTGCTGTGATGATGATATGGTTTTTATCCTTCATTTCATTAATGTGGTGTATCACATTGATTTGCAGATAGTGACCCATCCTTGCATTTCTAGAATAAATGCCATGTTATGAGGGTGAATGATCTTTCTAATGTATTGTTGAATTTGGTTTGCTAATTTTTGAGGATTTTCGGCATCAGAGCTCATCAGGAATATTGGCTTGTAATTTTCAAGTGTTTTTTTAGTGTCTTTGTTTGGTTTTGGTAACAGGGTAATGCAAACCTTGCAGAATAAATTTGGAAGTACTCCTTGTGGAATGCTTTGAGAAACTTAAAAAAAAAGAAAAAAAAGTTTGATGCAATGCATCTGTGAAGCCATCTGGTTTCAAACCTGAACTGTGTGGGGCACATACACATGGATTTTTTTTTTTTTCAATAAATAAATTGGATTTTTTTTTTTTTTTGGAGATTTGTGACAATTTGAAAAAAACATGGCAGATGAACCATGTAGCTTATAAGTATTGTAAAAATGAAGAAAAAGTTGGGTGTGTCACAAATGCATAAAATACATGTAATTTACTCTTTTCTACCATCGAATAAACCCAGTATATTATAAAAATTTTAAATTTATCAAAATTGATGCACACACCCTCTTAGAGAAAGGTACATGGCTCCATTCACTGTTGAGAGAAATGTAAACAAGGTCAAGATGCGGTATTAAATTATAATTGCATAAAAATGACCCTAGTACATACTATACTACCGTAATAATTTTGTAGCCAACTCCTGTTGCTATTATGACAGCTCAAATGTTGCAAATGTGCACTTAAAGCACCATGTGATCCTAATTGTTTCCACATGAGCAGTTTGTGTCTTCAGTAAATTGCATATTGCAATAAAAAGTGATCCCTTGCAGTTCTTGTTATTAGTACTTAAGTTTTGGGCGAGTCAAAAGTTATACGTGGATTTTTGACTACACAGGGGGTTGGTTCCCCTAATCCCCCCATTGTTCAAGGGTTCATTGTAGTCTTACAATCCTTCATGGTTCTGTAATGTCAGTTGTAACCTTTCTTCCATTTCTGATTTTGACTCCTCTCTCTTTTTTCCTCGAATAGTCTGTCTAAAGGCTTATCAGTTTTGTTTATGTTTTCGAAGAACCAGCTCTGAAGTTTCATTAATCTTTTCCGTTGCTTTTTGATTCTCTGTTTTATTTATTTCCATTCTGATCTTTGTTATTTCCTTCCTTTAGTAACTTCGGGTTTTGTTGGCTTTTCTTGTTTTAATTCCTTTTGGGGGTGAGGTTAGGTTGTTTATTTGAGCCTTGTTTCTTGAGGTATGCTTGTATCGCTATAAATTTTCCTATTATGAATGCTTTCGCTGCATTCCAAAGATTTTGGACAGTTGTGTTTCCGTTTTCCTTTGTCTGAAGGTATTTTTTTCGATTTCTTCATTGACCCATTTCTTGTTTAGTAGTGTATGGTTTAATCTTCACTTGTGTTTTTTTTCCAATTTGTGTTTTCTTGCAATTGATTTCTTGTTTGATTCAATTATGTTCAGAAAAGATGCCTGATATGATTTCGGTCTTTTTAAATTTATGGAGACTTTTTTTGTGACCTAACATGTGATCTGTCCTGGGGAATGTTCCACGTGTGCTGGAAAAGAATGTGTATTCTGCTGTTTTTGGTGGAATGTTTTATATGTATCTGTTAAGTCCATCTGGTCTAATGTTTCTTTCAAAGCCACTGTTTCCTTATTGTTTTTCTGTCTGGATAATCTTTACATTAATGCAAGTGGGGTGTCAAAGTCCTCTACTATTAATTTATTACTTTGATTTTCTCCCTTTGCTAACGTGTGCTTAAGTGTGTATGTGGTCCTCTCTTATATTTTCCTGTTGAATCGATCCCTTCTTCATTATGTCCTTTTTTATCTTACACTTTTTATTTTAAAGTGTAGTTTTTTCTGATGTATTGCTATCCCAGCTTTTTTGTTTGTTTGTTTCCATTTGCACGGAGTATCTTTTTCCGTTCTTTCATTTTCAATGTTATCTTCAGTCTGGGGTGAGTCTTTTCTAGGCAGCATATACATGGTTTTTTTTGTTTGTTTTTGTTTTTTTTTTGTTTTTTTAACTGTTTTTTTAATCTGTAAAGACCCGTGTCTATAGATTGGAGCATTTAGTCCATTCACATTTGAAGTAATTGTTGATAGGTCCATACTTAACTGCCATTTTGTTGTTTTCTGGTTGTTTTGTTGTAGTTCCTGTCTGTTCTACTCTTATTCTCTTTCCTTGTAATTTGAGGACTTTCTCTTCAGTATTGTATTAGGATTCCTTTCTCTTTGTGTATCTATCATCACTTTTTGGTTTATGGTTATCATATAACAGCCTGTGTATGTAGACATCTATTTTAAGTTGATGGTTGGTTAAGTTTGAGCACATTCTAAAGGTATTGTCTTTAATTTCTTCCCCCCATTTTATGCATATGATGTCATATTTTACATCTTTTTATCTTGTGCATCCTTTAATTTAGGTATGGTTGATTTTACCATTTTTGTCTTTTACCTTTTTATTGGCTTTATAAGTGATTTATCTCTTACCTCTGTGTTTGCTTTTGTAAGAGTTTTTTTCTTTCATGATTCTCTTCTACTTATGGTCTTGTCTTTTCCACCTAATGATGTCCTTTGAACGCTTCTAGTAAGGCCAGTCTGGTGTGAAATCATTTAATTTTGTTTGGGAAACTCTCCATCAATTCTGAATGATAACCTCGCTGGTTAGAGTATTCTTGGTTGTAGGCTTTTTCCTTGCAGAATTTTGAATGCATCGCGTGACTTTCTTCTGGCCTGCAGAGTTTCTGCAGAAAAGACAGCTGATAGCTTCATGGGGTTTCTCTCCCACAAAACTCTTTGCTTTTCGCTTGCTGCTGTTAAGATTTTTCACTTTGTGTTTAATTTTTTCCATTTTTATTGTGTCTTGGTGTGGACATTTTGGGTCATGATGTTTGAAGTTCTCTGTGCTTCCTTGACCCGAATGCTTGATTCCTTCCTGAGGTTAGAAAGTTTTCTGCCCTTTCTGTGTCTCTTCTCCTTCAGGGACCCAATTATGTGAATGTTAGTATGTGTTATTTGACATAAGCGGTCCCTTAGCTGATCCTCACTATTGTTTACTCTTCTTTTTTCTTTTTGTTACTTAGTTCTAGGATTTCCGCTGCTGTCTTCTGGATCCCTCATCCCTTCTTCTGCAGCCTCTAATCTGCTGTTCATTCCCATTAGTGTTGTTCACTTCAGTTTTTGCATTCTTTGACTCTCATTGGTTGTTTTTAAGATTTTTCTATCTCTTTGTTGAAGTTCCCACTGGACACATTTCTTCTTGTCTCAAATTTGATGACTATCTTTCTGACCATTCCTTTGAGTCCTTTGTGAGGTAGATTGCTTGTCTCCGTTTCCTTTAGTTCTTTATCTGAGGTTTTGTCTTGTTCTTTTGTTTGGAAAGTATTCCTCTGTCTCTTCATTTTGCCTGATTCTCCACGTTTACTTTTATTTACTAGGTAGATCAGCTATGTGTCCTGGTCTTACAGATAGTGGCCTTGTATAGAAAGTGTTCTGTGGGGCCCAGAAGTACATTCTCCCTGGTCACCAGAACCCGGTGCTCCAAGGATGTCCTCTTTGGGCTGCATGTGTCTTCCTGTGGTAATTGGGCGATGACTATTATAGGTGCACTGGTGGGTGGGGTTGGCCCCCTCTGAGCAGGGCAGGAGGCGTCAATACTGCTTGCTGGATATGGCGGTAAACTAGTTGTTTTGCAGGGGCATCTGCCCAGGCAGGTGGATTAGGTGGGCTGGGTCTGCAGGGAAATGCCCAGCCCAGGTGAGAGGCGCTAGCAAGGTAGATGGAGAGTCTCAAAACTGACCCCCCAGGAGAGCTAGGCTGCTGGAGATCAAGAGAAAAGGTGCCTGCCCATGCTTTTATTCCCAAAGAAAGTTCCTACAAATCCCTGGCCTTTGGTATACATCCTAAAATTATTTCATAAACATCTTTCACATACACCCCAGGTGCTTTTCAAACTGTTGCCTCTGTGTTGGGTCTTGGAGCAAGTGTGTTTATGAGAGGGCCCTTTATTTTATTTTTATTTATTTATTTTTAAAGATTTTGTTTATTTATTTGACAGAGATAGAGACAGACAGCGAGAGAGGAAACACAAGCAGGGGGAGTGGGAGAGGAAGAAGCAGGCTCCCAGCGGAGGAGCCTGATGTGGGGCTCGATCCCGGAACGCCGGGATCACGCCCTGAGCCGAAGGCAGACACTTAACGACTGAGCCACCAGGCGCCCCATGAGAGGGCCCTTTAAGAGTAGAGGCTGGGTCTCCTGTCACCCTCCGGTGTCCTTGAGTTAAGCACTTGTGATTTTCAAAGCCAGTGGTTACACGTGTTAGGGGGACTCATGTCCCTGGTGCAGATCCCAGGGGTGTCTGATGTGGGGTTGGAATTCCTTGCTCCTCAGATGTTACCCCCTCTAGGATCTCTCTCTCACTTGCGGGTCTCCACCCTGCTGGTTTGCTTCCCAAGCAGAACATCTCTTTGTCCTCCTGGCCCTCCTTGATATGGTTTTTTCTCCCTCTCTTTAGCTGTGGAATAGCTATCCTGTTGGTCTGCAGGCTGTTGTCAGAGACAGTCGCTTGACAGGCACTTGCAGCCTTGGTTCATCTGTGGAAGGAGGTGAGTTCAGTATCTTCCTACTCGGCCGTCTTCCCTCCTCTCCTCTATTTCACTCTTTAACATTTTAAACATAAGTGAAAGACCCTAAGAGGTTATAAAGACAGAATCGGCATGCTCAACTTAAGCTGTTTCGTCTTCAACATTCTAGGAATTTGTCTTTAGAATCAGCTGTTTAAACACCGGCGTAGGTAACATCACAGAGGTGGAGATGCTCATTGTCCGCTTGTGAACTAACTTGTCAACAGCAGGTTGAACTGTTTGAATTATTACAAATTCAGTCTCCCTGTGCACCTCTCTGTGTACCTGAGTCCATATGTGTCATCTGTCACCGTTTACAGGGTAAGAGGAGACGTCCAAATAGACTCCCATGTGTAACACACTCTTCTCTCCAGGGTCAGTAATAAAAACATGCCAGTTTGTAAATATATAAATTATATAGAAATATGTAAATAATAGTCATATAAATACTAGCAAAACTCAGTACTAACTAAAGCAGTTATTCAGAACTTAGACTGATAAATCTTTTTTTTTTCCAGAAAATGTATCTTAACAGTGATATTTAATAAGTCCATTGCATGGCAGTAAAAAAAAAAGGATACTGATTTTGGTTATGTTTTTATTATTTATAAATTCTCCAGATCGCATTCACGCTGTCTTAGGGAGCCCATTCAGGTTGATTACCTGTTGAGGGAGATTATTAAACCTTATTTTCTGCACAGGTGTCTACTTAACTAGGATGTATTACCTCTCCATAGAAAAGTGCTAGATTTAAGATAAAAAGACACATCTTTAGAAATTGTGAGCTTTGATAACAGTGAACTAGAATTTTATTGCACAGACTGCTAACTAGGTGATCAATACACTGATGGGTTTTTTTTTTTTTTTTAAGCTTTCATTTATTTATTTATTTTAGAGAGAGGGTGTGTGAGCAGGGGTAGGGGCAGAGTGAGAGGGACAAGCAGACTCTGAACTCAGCACGGGGCCCGATGCGGGGTTCAGTCTCGCACCCCTGAGATCATGAACTGAACCAAAATCAAGAGTTCATCATTGGACCGACCGAGCCACCCAGGTGCCCACTGATGGTTATTTTAAATCACTTTTAAGCTTCTTTAAGTGGAAGGAATATGAATATACATAGATGAGTTGATAATTGGGTGAAAACAGTTTTTTTCCCCAATGATTACCGAGTGGAAAAAGAGCTGAGATGAAGCCAAGACCAATAAAGCTATCTTCAGAAGATAAATCAGATGTGTGTTCTTCCTAATCCACATTCATCCAAGAAATGTAAGATTATGCATCTGTGCCTCAGAAGAGGGTCCAATTTATTGGAATCTGGTTCTAGCATGCATTTGGTCTACATGTTTAAGTTTTTTTTTTCCCCACAAGTGTGTGTAAGTCTGAACATTTGCACCATAAGAAAATGTAGCCTGTTTCCCATTTTTCTTCCTGAGTGGTATTTAAATAGCATGTTTGTACTTTATGACCTCTAATCAGAAGGGAATTTAAGCTGCTTTGTCTATCCACATTATTTTGGGGCATTTTATATTCAGGGCTGTAAATCGTATACTTAAAATCTTTTATTGGTAAGGATGTCCTCCTTTGTTTATGAGTGCATGGACAATCATAGAAAAAGACAGCCCCATCCCAAAAGGAGTGTGTTGACCAGGATCTATAATTTGCCTCATATGCTCCAAAGAGAGTCAAAACATTCATAATTTAAACCTGAACAGCCAGAGTTCTCCGATTGTTTTCCGTAACAGACCCTCAGAGAAAACTTTTGAATATACTCTCCAATTCCATAACATCTTGAATGATGATTCCAAGTTTTTATTGTAGAGAATAAAAATTTATTAATGACCCCCAAAATCTTTTAGAGCCAACCCACAAATATTTTCTTCATGATGCACTGTTGTAACAAGAGGACAAAAGTTTTATTTTTCGGCATCTTTTCCAATTATATCAACCTAAGTATCATTGGGAAAGAAAATATCTACACGACTTACTCTTTTATACCCTCTGCCTCTTCAGCATTTGATAATTGTTTTTCTTTGAACAGTTTTTTTTGTTTTTGTTTTTTCTTTAAACGCTTCTTCATTGTGACAGAGAGACATAAATCTGCTTTTAAAGATGAAGTTACTATAAACATAACTAGAGTTCCACTTCCCTTTTTTGAAAGAGTAATTGACATTGTCCTAAAATAACTAAGAAAGGTTTTACAGCTTAGATGATCAGAATAGCTTGCATTAAAACTAAGAAGTAAAGCAAAAGGTAAGAAAAGAAAGAAGAAGAAAATGTCAATTAACACTCAGTCTTGACTAAGGTGTGCTTATTGAGTTGACTATGTTCTTCCCTAGGTTCTGTGAGTAGGGCAAGATTAAGACCGCCTATCAACAAATAGCCTCACGGTTAACTTGACTTAGAATGGAAGTTTCATTTACTCCCCAAATGATCACACCATTCCTTCTAAACAAGAAGAGTATATTTGGAGAGCTCACTCTATATGTTACCAGCTTCTCAGTCTGTTCTGTGACTGAGTGATAAGCCTTCATTTGTTTAAAAGCTCTAAAATACGTAAGGGCTTGTGTGTTCCGTAGGACTGTATTTTTCAATCAGTTTACGTATCAAGACCTCCTCTGACTACCTCATGGTGAGTGAAGTACAGACCCACAAAACGTTTCATACCAGTTCAGAGGGGTTCATAGACCCCCTGCTCGAGGGAACATAGGATTCATGCTTGGGTACTCCCTGAGCTCACAGCACTTCACTTTGCAGTTCTGTGCAGATAATGTGACAGTCCTGACCTAATATGTCTTTAAAGTCTGAAAGAATTGTCTGAGAAACACGTAAAAATAAATATTTCTTGCTTTTTAAACTTGCTTTTTAAATCACCTGTCAGGGGCTCCTGGGTGGCCCAGTCGGTTAAACGTCTGGCTTTGGCTCAGGTCCAGATCCCAGGGTCCTGGGATCGAGCCCTGTATCAGGCTCCCCATTCAGGGGAGAGTCTGCTTCTCCTCTGCCCTAGGCCCCTCCCCCTCTGCTAGTGCTCTCTGTCTCTCAAATAAAAAAAAAATAAATCACCTGTCAGTATAAAATTCATTTTATGAGGACTTTTTTTTTTTTTTTTTTTGGTATTGCATGTTGCGAGTTCTGCAAAAACACAGTGACTTTTATAAATACAGTAAATTCTCAGGACATCACGTTCTTTGGGAGTGCAGTATCACCAGGGTCATAGGCATCTATGGAGACAAGGGAACTGGCACTGTGACAACCGAACAGCCTTTGTCTCCTCCCTGAAATCCAGAGGATTCCTAGAGCACCTGATAGGTAACCATGACTTAGTTACAAATGAAAAGGAGAACCTTATATGGAAAAAGAGATCAGGTTTACCTTTTATCTTGCAAACTCTCTGACTGGTTTTGGTTTCATGTGATCAGAATCAAAAGTTAAAATGTGCTTTATAGAGTAGAGGTGGGTCCAATATGTAAAAAAAACAAAAAAACAAAACAAAAAACAAAAAAAAAAGAAACTCACAGCACATCATTTTTTCTAACATTGTTGAACATTGCATGTCTGTTCCTTTTAAGATAATTATTTCGGTCCCAAACCTGCAGCCAGCTACAGGGAGATTTGTATGCGTGATCCCTCGGACTTGCTCCCGCTGTCTCTTTATTTTAGCTGATGGAGTAAAAACCTGAATTCCTTGTATATTTCCAATATAATATTTTTTACAGCCAATAGATAAAAAAGGCTGGCTCACTCTCAGACCCTGTGAGGCACCCGCGTCAGTGGAATTAATACTCAGAACACCCCTAGGAAGAGGCTAGTATCCTCTGTGACTACTGGCAATGCACTGAGTCACCGTGGAGCAAGGATGAAAAGCCAGACCCCCATCCCTGACCCGCAGCTTGAGCCCTTCACTCCCATCTGTCATGTGTGATCGGAGTAAATTGTTTACCTTGAATGCTGGAAACATCCTTCCTCCCCCACACCTCTTCCCACCGTGCCTGGCAGAGGGGAGAGAGTGAACGATGATAAACACCCAATCTGAAAGGCCAGGATTCCAAATTCCCCGCATTTGTTGGCTGTCATCGGCCACCGACGGCGGCACGGCAAAATGGATCTTTTTAAATTCTGAGACAAGCATCGTGACTGGTGACTACACCATTTCTTTATGTCACACAGTGTTCTTGTCCCTGGATTTATAAAGTCACCTTTTAAAGCAGGGTTGTGTGTGGAAGTGCTATTTCTTCAACTTAACTGCTGTCATCTCAATGAGTGGTGATGTGGAAAGACCCACCAGAGAACAATCGATTAGTTGGTGATGCCAGAATCTCAGAAGGCAGGTCCGTCTAAGGATGACTTAAAGTGAATGCTTCCTTGTTGGAGTACTTGCAGATGCTGATGAGAGCAAGGAAGCACAGTAGGAAAACTTGCCCAGGGTTGGTTGGTTTTTGTTTTGTTTTTTAAATAGTGTGTAAAGCATTTAAATGGAAAGTTAATTGTCTCCTGCCTTTTTGAAACTTTAGAGTGTGACTGGTGTGAGCACAGAACACTACAATAAAAAACGTGTAAAAAACCCGTTATCTCCCCATCCAAGTAATAGAAACTGGCATGGTATTTACGCATGTTTTTATGTGTGTCTCTTAATACCAATGCTTGGAAGAGATAAACCATACAGAAGGGCAGTTGGTGAAGAGGTTTCTTTTTTTATACTCCAAAGACCCTTTCTCAAAGGTACCCACTGTTAATCATTCCTTATAATGACTTCCAGAAAAACAAATTTTTTGTTCATTTATAAAAGAATTAAAGAAGCTTCACTTTCCTGCTCCTGAGTGTTAATGTTTAACATACCAAAAATTTTCCATAGTGGGGCAGTGGGCTGGCTCTGTCAGTGGAACGTGTGACTTTTGATCTTGGGGTTCAAGTTCAAGCCCCATGTTAGGTGTAGAGATTAGGTCAAGATAAAATCTTGGAAAAAATAAATCAAAATTTAAAAAAGTTTTCTGTATTAATACATAGAAATGTATCTCTATCTTTTAAATGTCTGTTTATTTTTTTCCTTAATTCAGATATTTTATAATTTGTTAGTATCATATAGGTGGTTTATGTGATTTATATAAATCATATATGTTTAGGTTGTTTGTAGGCTTTTGTTTTTTTCTCAGCACAAAATCCAGTAAGGATTATCCTTTCACATGTGTCTTGAAATAATTGTGTATGTAATTGGGCATGACATGCTGTGTGCGTAAAAAATCCAATAGATACCGTCAAATTGCTTTACCAAAAGCGTGCAATTTATTTTCCACCCAGAATGCAAAAGATTGCCTGTTTCCTTACAACTTGCGAGGCTTGAACATTATAACTTAATGTGTCATTCTGATAGTTGAAAAGAATTATATTTTATTTTAATTTGCATTTATTTAATAATGCCATGTACCATGTTTTAACACATCTTTTGATATTATATGTATTTCTGTCCTATAAACTGTCTTCTGAAATTTTCACTTTTTTCCCCCTATTGTGTTATCCATCTTTCTCCTACTCATTTTTAAGGGCCTTTTGTCAGTTAAAGAAACAGCCTTTGTCATAAAGCATTGTTAATACCTTTTTTCACTTTGTCATTAATCTTTTTATTATTTTTTACCACATGGAAGATACTTATTTTATAGAGTAAAAAATCCTGGCTGGGTTAAGGTTAATTGATATACCAAAATACAGGACACATTTAATGTACATAATTTGATGGGTTTGGAGATAGACATATACTCATGAAATCATCACCACAATCAAGTGATAGACATACCCATATTCTGTTTACATTAAAAAAAAACTTTATTAGAACGTAATAAACTTGGTTTTTAACAGAACTCTCTAGTATTTTCCTAGGACTTCCATAACAGAGTACCACCAACTTGAAAGCTTAAGCCAACAGAAATTTATTCTCTCAGTTCGGGGGTCTAGACATCTGAAATCAAGCTGTTGGCAAGCCTTTGCCCTCTCCCAAGGATCCTTAGTTATTTGTTCTAGTTTCTGGTGCTTTCTAGACAGTCCTTGATGTTCTTTGCCTGTGTGTGTCTGCGTCTTTATTTCTTCTCTAAAACCTCCAGTCATTGGATAGGACCCACTCTCCTCAGTTATGACCTCATCTTAACTTAAGTATATCTGCAAAGACCTTATTTCCATACACGGTTACATTCTGAGGTTCTGGGTGGACATGGATTTGAGGGGGGGATGTTATTCAACACAATACAAACTTTTATTTTGGTTTTCTCATTGTAATTTGGAACAGTTAGGCAGTTGTTTTTGTTCGAGATACTGTTCTTCTCACTTTACATATTTTAGAATCACCTAGATTTCTGAAAATACAGATAATCAGGCTCCCACCGCAGAAGTGGTGATTCTAAATGGAAGCTTGAGATTGCTGCTGGTCTGGGTAGCCCACATTGATAACCTGTGATGGGCTGAATTCTGTCCTTCCAAAGTTCACGTGTTAAACTTCTAACCCACAGGCTGCAGAATATATGGAGATAGGGCCTTTAAAAGAAGTAATTAAGGTGAAAGGAAGTCATTCGGGTGGGCTCTAATCCAATATGACGAATGTCCTTATGAAAACAGGAGAGTAACTATCTCTTTTTCATAACAGACCTCCTCACAGGTGTGGGGCCATAGCTCATGTAGTTTTGATTTGCATTTCCCTGATGATTAGGGATCTTGAGCACCTTTTTACATACTTATTGGCTATTTGTATGTCTTCTTGGGAAAAATATCTGTTCAGGTCCTTTGTCCATTTTTAAGTGGATGATTATTTGAACTTTTTTTTGCCATTGAAATGCATGAGTTCTTCCTTTATTTTAGACATTAACCTCTTATCAAATATACGGTCTGCAAACCCCATTCTACTGATTGTGTTTTCATTTGATTGGCTGTTTTCTTTGTTGTGCAGAAGCTGTTAAGTTTAATACAGTCCCACTTGCTTATCTTTGTTGCCAAGACAAGACAAAAAATGTCACGGAGGACGTGGAGGGAAGGCAATCTTTATACACGGTTGGTGGCAAATTCCATTGACACAGTCATTATGGAAAATAGTGTGGCAGCTTCTCAAAAAATGAGGGCTAGCACTACCATATGATCCAGAAATCCTCCTGTGTATACATAATCCCAATGAAACGCAATCAGTATCTCGAAGAGATTTCTACATTCCTGTGTTTGTCAAGGCATTATTCACCATAGCCAAGATACGAAAACAACTTCACGGTCAGAATTGTGAGAAAATCACTTGATTAAACCACCCAGTCTATGGTATTGGTTATGGCAGCCCTAGAAAACTAATACAGAGACACTGGTTTAAGAAGGAAAGGAAAGATGGCATTTACATAGTTCCCTATGGTAGCCTGTTATCCACGTACCAATGACGAATTATTCTCTCAATCCCCCGTGTAACCCATGGTTTACAATGCCATCTTCAGAGCTGACCCAAGTCCCATATTTATTAGAATTTATCTTGGTCTCTTTTATGGTATATTCATCCACTTTTTATTTCTAGAACTCCAGAGCGTTTTAATCTGTTGAAATCATATGGGTTTAATACGTTAATATGTCAAATGTTTTATTATTTGTAGATATTTTAATATCTAGTAGGATTATTCCCTTTTCATCATCCTTCTTTTCTCAGAGCTGTTTTAGAAATGTCCCGTTATTCACCTGGGAACTTGATAACATTTTGCCCTATGTTATTTAATTATCATCACATCTCATTTACATATTAGTTTGGAGTGAGCTACAGCTTTTATAGTCTTCCTAGCTGAGAACACATTATGTCTCCAGTTATTTAAATACAATTTTATGTCACTTAGTGTTTGTATATATATATGTATATGTATGTATATATATATATATATTAAAGATTTTATTCATTCATTTATTTGAGAGAGAGAGAGAGAAAGGTGAAGAGTAGAGGGAGAAGAAGAGAATCTCAAGCAGACCCTGCACTGAGCACAGAGCCTGATGTAGGGCTCGATCTCATGACCCTGAGATCACGACCTGAGCCAAAACCAAGAGCTGGTGGCTTAACCAAGTGAACCCCCCAGGCACCCCTCATTTAGTGTATTTTATAGTTTTCTCCATATGTGTTTACATGTTGCTATCTTTATTTCAGTTTATTGTATTTTGTGTGTGTGTGTGTGCCCTTGTAAATCACGTGGTTGATTTTTATATATGAATATGATTCTATTTTAATGACTTCTAGTTTTCCTGTGATTTTTTTTTTTCAGTTGTTGCCTAAGATTGCTAGGCAGACAGTTACATCATCTCATACGTTTTTGTCCGCCGATTCAGTATGTATCAATAGAACACTTTCTGTCATCAGCCTGGGCTGGCTAGTCCTATCATTCAGGGTTCTTAATGAAGAAAAAGCTACTGATCTTGGTTCCATTCATCGGAAACGGGATTTAGACATTCAGTTAAATGGAAGACTAGCAGAGGATTGCTAGCAAACCAAAGCAAAATCATACCACACAGTCTTTTGGGTGACAGGTCTGCTGCCACTGAACAGGGATGCCATGGCTCGAACGGCCAGTACCACAGAGCTTGGCCCCCCAGCATCTCTGAGCTTGCTGTCCCACCTGCTGAATTTTCCACTCCTTGCTTACTCTCCACTCTTCTCGCTTCCATGCATTGCAAGGTCCTGCCAAAGTCATGGGCCTCTTTCCTCTTGGCCACACAGAGTAGGCTCTGCCAGTGGTGTGCACTGTGGGTGGTTCCTTTCTGGGTCACTGAAACAAGTGTCACGTGCCCATTAGGTTTGTACTTCCTTTTTTTTTTTTTTTTTTAAGGTTTTATTTATTTGAGGGAGAGAGAGGGAGAGCATAAGCAGGGGGAGGGGGCAGAAGAAAAGGGAGAAGCAGATTCCCCACTGAGGAAGGAGCCGGACTAGGGGCTCAATCCCAGGACCCTGGGATCATGACCTGAGCCAAAGGTAGACGCTTAACCAACTGAGCCACCCAGTTGCCCCAGGTTCATACTTCTAAATCGGTGCTAACTAATTGTGGTAATAAGGGGGCATAGAACTGCTCATGCTGTTTATACTGCTATCCAACAGAGTAGTAACATTTGCCAGTTCTCTACGTGCTTATTTTCATACTTGTTTGTTCCCCCAACACTTACGGTAGAAACCCTGTATTCTGGGGCACCTGGGTAGCACAGTCGTTAAGTGTCTGCCTTTGGCTCAGGGCATGATCCCGGTGTTCCAGGATCGAGTCCCACATCGGGCTCATCCGCTGGGAGCCTGCTTCTTCCTCTCCCACTCCCCCTGCTTGTGTTCCCTCGCTCGCTGGCTGTCTCTCTGTCACATAAATAAATAAAATCTTTTAAAAAAAAAAGAAAGAAAGAAACCCTGTATTCTTGTTTTGTGTCCCTTAGAGTGCCTAGTATCACGCCATCCCTATCGTCATTACTTGGCAATCACTCCGGAAGAAGGAAGAGTCAGTTTTTCTCTTGTCTGTCCTATGGATTTTGCCCTCTTGCTAGCTACATGGTAATAAAGCGTTGAGTGAATTGTCAGTTTTATACAGACTGATATTGTTAAATATAGAAAATTCTGTATTGAAATATAGTGCTTGTACTCTATAGTCTCCCATTCCTTAAATTTCCCTCTGTTATAACAGATGAAGAGTATCAGCAGGTGAGCTATTTTCATCTCTTGGAGGCCTTGTTGAATGCTCCCTAATGGTGATTTTATTTTTTATCCAAAGTGTTTTGTTTTGGGGATGCCTTAAAGCTTAGAAGGCAACTGTCCATCTGTTGACCTTTGACCTCATGGCCCCATGGAGGGTTTGGAGTAAGAGCGCAGCCAGAGGAGTTGAGATATGACCATGTAGCCTTAAGTTACAGTATTTTTGTCACTTTACATAGGTCCTAGTTTATGCTTTTGTTTACTTTGTCTCCAAATTAACTTGAAACTTCTGAAATTAGAGTGCTCATTATGTTTACCTGACATCCCAAATTTTACCTCTGTTAGTAAAAAAATAAATAAATAAATCCAAGATTGGTTCAGAAAATTTGGCATTTAAACAGGATCCCAGTGACTTTCATGGGATTAATAATTCATATATTTTATCACATTTGGGGCATTTCAGTAAGTCCATTATACCTATATTTTCTGTGCAGTCAGTAAATTTGGTAGCTCTTAAAACCCATGAAATGAAATATAGGTTTGAAAAGCCATAACACTATCAATACATTAATATTTATGCAGCTCTTTTCATGACAAACATTCTAAAATGCTCTCCAGTAGAGTAGAAAGAAAGAAAGCATGCGGGAATGTGGATGATTACAAGTCAGAAGGTCACTTGAGAAGATAAATCAAATGAATCTGTTTGGCAAAGTGATTGACCAGTTTACACAAAAGATACCAACTCCGCTCAGGTGAGCAAAAGCCTGGGAGGGGCGCCTGGGTGGCTCAGTCCTTAAGCTCTGCCTTTGGCTCAGGGCGTGGTGATGCCGGAGTCCTGGGATCGAGCCCCACATCAGGCTCCTCCACTGGGAGTCTGCTGCTTCTTCTCCCACTCCCCGTACCTGTGTTCCCTCTCTCACTGGCTGTCTCTCTCTCTGTCGAATAAATAAATAAAATCTTAAAAAAAAAAAAAAAAGCTTGGGAAACAGAATTAGAAGTGGGCTGTCCACCATCAGCATGGCGTGTGGTGATGAGAATGTCAATCTCAGCATGGCATTGCCACTTAGATTAAACAGTACCATTCCTCTTAGGCTACAGAGGAGGAGGGCTGCAGCCCATGGGCCATTTTCATAGCTCTATTCATGTGACTTTGCATTTCTAAATGTAAAGAAGGGAAAATAAGCTGCTAAAATGCAGTCATAAAGGCATCTTTAATTTATTGTGGGGTATTATTTTCTTCACACATCACAGAAGCAAATTATTGATATAAATTATGCTAATTTCTTTCTGTGATGAGGTCATTCATGAGTGAAACATAAATCTGGAGGACAAATGCTCTTTAATGCATACCTATTGCTTCTCTAATTGTGGGTTGTCTCCACCTAAATTCCTTTAAAAACGAATGGTTCTATGAAAAGATATTCTTCAATTTAAGATGTTTTTAGTTGTTCTAATTTGACTAGAATGTTGAAAAAAAGCAGGAAAATTAGTGGAGTGATAGTGCAGGATGCTGCTGAAGTACACAGTCTCCAAGACACAGGAATGGAATATGCTGGAACGTCCTATAATCCTAATAGTGCTGCTGGAACAACGCGAACTGCTCAAGTTCCTCCAATGACTATGAAAAGTGATGTCTTTTTTTCTAGGCTTGACCCCATCATCCTTCAACTGAAGTTACTCTAATCCTAGGTGACTGATTTTTTTTTCCCTTCTCATCTAGGAAGTCTTAGGAAAAAGATGACTGACTACCATTTGTTGTTGCTATACATTCATTTATCTTCGGGGAAGGGACTAGGAATGAAAAGTACCAAGAGTGACCGTCGCACGTTATAAATCTGTTGTATCCCACTAAGGATCAATGTTTTTTCTGATGTAATCAGACACTTTAGCAATAAAACCTTTGGCTTAATTACCTCCCTCTTTTGGGGCCAACATTCTTTAAATGAAAAGAATACTCATAAGTCATTCTTTCCTGATTAAAATAGGCTTGGTTCCCAGTGTATTGTCCTTGCAATGATTCCCTGCCTGTTCCACTGAGAATTCATCGCCTGGCTCTAATACTTCAAAGGTTTATAAGGAAAAACAGTCCATGATCTGACCCCTTCATGACTTTCCATCCTCAAGTCTTATCACTCATTTACTCTCTTGTTACATTCTAATCACATAATGCTGATGTCATTCCATGACTCTTCCCTGCTGTTCCTCACTTATTCATCTGTTTTCCTGCCTGAAATCTTAGATTGTCTATCCCTCTCCCAACTGTCTAACTCTATTCTCCCTTTAAGGTTGGGGGCGTCTGGGTGGCTCAGTGGGTTGATCCACTGACTGGGTTCTGGCTCAGGTCATGATCTCGTGGTGGTGAGATTGAGCCCCACATCGGGCTCTATGCTCAGCGCAGAATCTGCTTGAGATTCTCTCTCTCTCTCTCTGCCTCTGCCCCTCCCCCCATGCTTCTGTACTTTCTCTCTCTGAGGAAAAAAAAAAAAAAGTATTAAGGCATCACCTCTTCCAGACATGCTTTGACTTTTTTTTTCCTTTCTCATGGTGCCTTATGATTGCCTCTGTTGCTGTTATTCCAACTGAGTCATAGAATGTGAGCTTCTAATAGTGGAGACTTGAGTTAATTTACCTTTGCTTTCTAAGCACCCATCAGAGTTTGTGACATTTAATAGAAGCTCAATAATTATTTGAATGAGTAAACGATGTCGCCAGGCAAGAAGTTTACCTTCATATAATTGCTCCCCCGGAAAACTCACAGCATCAGAGGTGCCTTTCCAGAGACACCCATTCCCGTCTTATAAATAACCACCTATAGCTAATAGCATTGCCAGATCTTTGTATCTGGCCCCTAAAGTTTAAAGGCATTCCAGTTTCTGCCCTAACGGTGTTTATATTAGAACCATTAGTTAACCCCAGAGGCTATTTGAGAATTAAATTAAGAAGCAAAACAAAACACAATAAAATCTTGGGAATAATAAATCTATGCGAGACATTTGAATTTGGCTGAAAGGTCTGCTAATGCCCTGAAATTTGTGGATCCCAGGCAGCCTTTTTGCTGGGTTTTCATAACACTTGCTTATAAATCCTGAGTGTAGCTAAGCTTCTTTTTTAAATGGGTGTACCTTTTATTTGAGCAAAAGCATAGACTTACTAGCTTAGCATCTTTTCCTTCGAAAACACTGTGCTTGATAAAATACAGACTTGAGTTTTTCAGGCAAATGTTTACATCAGCGTAGATTTCTGATGCAGGCATTCCATTATTGAGTTCCATTTTATACTGGACCCACTTGAGTAATTGTTAGCATTTATGTGCCTGTTTACAGCTCTTACGTGCATAGTCTTTTGATCGTGAATAAAAGCTAGATAGGGGTTAAGACCTTGAGCTGAAAATTTTCACTGAGAACTTAAGTAAGCATCTGCTGCCGTGTTTTTCACACCTGAATTCCTGAATCACTTGCATTCAAATGACCTGGGATGATTGTTAAAAGTCAGACATCGGAGCCCCACCACAGAAGGAACCAATCCCAATTTCTAAGTGTGAATCAAAAAGTACGCCTTTTTATCAAGGGATTTAAAAAAAATTGTATCATAAAGTGAGCGAGGCAGACTCTGTTCTATAATAATTATTTTCAGTGGGGTAAATTCTGAATGTCTTGTTCGGACCCAAATTTATCATTCAGTCAGTTATTTGTTGATAATTGACTAAATGCCGAACTGTTGTAGTAGTGGGAGAATATAAACGGGAGAGGGAATGAAGAAGCTTAGGGTTTTTCTGGATGCCTGAATAAACCAGTGAATAGGTACAAAAAGATGATGCCCCTACCACCCCATCCCATCTGCATTCTCTCCAATATTGGAAGCCAAGCATCTTCGCAGGTGCCGATGGCAGCGTTGTAATACCAGCCTGGAGATGCGCTTCCTGGTAAAAGGGATCACACATCAGTTCTTCCAACACTCAGGTGTCAGGTTTGTTGCAACAGACCTCCGGTTTCTAACTGGTCTATAAATAATAACGCTGCTCTGTGACAGGTTATCTCATCTACCTGATGCCTACAAACCAGCTTGCGACACTTTTATCTTTCTAGGGCATATGAGGAAATTATAGCCCCAGAAGCTCTAGGCTTCGAATGGATGCTTTGTTGATATTTGATTTATTTTTAATGGGCAAGGTAGATTGCTTGGGTTTAGTTGCTTTAGAATTGTCACAGACTTGAGTAACAGTTATGTTGGGTGGCGTGGCACCTGGGGCCTCACCTGCCCGGTTGCCTATGTGTTGTGGTAACTGCTCTTCGTAGGGAGACTCTTTGCCTTGTGGGTGGGGTCGCCCCTCAGTCACCTCAGCGAGTGTGTGGCTTGGTCTTCTGTGGAGACAAGTGCTCTTGTTAATGAACTCAGTTTTCATAAAAGAACGGCAGTTCGAGCCCTGGCTGTTGATCAAGCATTTGTCTGGTCCCTTACCCGTCCCCCTGAAATTCGGGTACACGTTGGCGCAGATTACCTTAACCGTATTGCCGTACCACGGCTACTAAAAATTTGGTTGAGAGACGGCATATTCTCAGTCATGTAAAATCTCTCAGTGGATTCAATCCAATTACATCTTTATCTACATCCTGTACTATTGATCTTCTTACATTGCCCCGTTGGCTTGTCATCGGCTTATACTGAAGGATGTCATCAGAAACAAAGCTATGGAGCCCTGTGACTTACTTACCAGAAGGATTAAGTTGCTGGTTCAGCACATGACAGGGTATCCTTACAGGAGTCTGGAAGAGGTATTTCTCTGTGCTTCTTCAGAGCAATTGGTATATCTGTATCTTATGAACACAGTAAATTACACAACTAGTCATATTTTCCTCTTTCTGCTGACGGATAGAAGGGGAGTAACAAATTAGAGATCTCCTTTTACTATGTGCATAGGATTTTATGGCAGAAGTGTTGGTAACTTATCTCCTGGCACCTTTACATTTATTACCCTTAGTTGTGCATTGCCTCAACTCTTTACCAAACTGAGAATATATTTCATCTTTCTACCCTATGTGTTTCTTCATGAGATGCTCTGTATTTCTGAAGCGAGGCAAAATACATTGCTGGGGGTTTTGCTTCTTGGTTTCAAGATAAGTATTCACTGAAGATTAATCAAGAGACTCCTGCTGAGAATACCAAAGAATCCGGAGAAGGCTAATGAGATAAGAAGGAGGGGTGGGTTAGAAAATAGGGTACAAAGAACTTTGGTGGAAGAACAGACTTTGGTAAGCACTTGACGGGGAGGCTCAGCTGAATAAGAGAATCCTGTGATTGGCTTTGAGTGCCCAGCACCAGAAGGTAAAGAACGATGGTGGGAAATGGGAGTAGGTTGAGGAAACAGACCAATGCTGTGTATTCCTGCATGTATCAGGGATTATTTTGTACAGAGAAAGGGGGGTGGGGCATGCACTTATCACATTTGACTTTTATAATATCAGTTGCTCTGTTTTCCATCACAAGTGTTGTGTCCACAATTGAGAGTACCAGGCCCAGGCATATATGAATTAAATAATCAGCTTAAGTGAGTTTTGTCCAGTTTAGCATGGGTGGCTTTGGTTGTGGTGGCTGCTGTTCCTATGATGTGATAATACCTGGTTTGATTAGTTAAACCTGAATTGTAGCAGGTCATATTCACGGGAAAACCATTTCATATTGCTGCTTCCATAGCCCCTGAATATCAGAGCTAGAATATACCTTCGAGAACATTCAGTCTCATGTATTTATTAATGCTCGCTGAAACTGGGGCTTTACACAAGCTTTGTTACTTGTTGAAGGCCACAACTAGTTAGTGGAACCAGAAGAAGAACAGAAGTCACTTGATTCAAGGACCAGCAATGACTCAAAATGTGTCCATTGTTATAGTTCCCCCACCCACTAAGAGCTTTGTGCTTTTTTCTCCCCCCTACACTAAGTCCTCCATCCACAGATGCTAAAACCAGAGAAAAAGTTACTGGTGTTGCTGGTTACTTGAAATTCCATTCACAGCCTGTGCCATTTGCAGTATGTAGAGGTGAGGTGGGCTGCGGGTGGGACAGTTGGAGCGGGTAGTAGGGGCAATGTAATGACAGAGCTATGACAGAATTGTCCTAGCGTTCGAGGTGGCTAATGGAGATAAATAAAAGGAGATCTCTGTTTGCTTGGGAAGTACACACTGAAGTAATTATCTTGATAATCTACGTAAAGGGCCATTTTTTTTCCCCTAAAATTAAGATGAATGAGTGTTACACGGTTTTAAGGATTTTATTATCTAAATAATTACCTGATTAAGAAAATTTTAGTTTTGCTCGTGTAGACAAAGCAATAGTTATTAAGTTTCTTCAGTTATAGATCAAGATGTTTTGTGCTTACAAAGTAAATTATGACTGAGAGCTTAGGATTTAGAGACTTTATTTATTGTAAGCAATCCGGTGAGAACAGTATTGTTCCTTCTACACAGAAATCTGTTTGTTCCCTTGTGGGTAGTTTTAATTGTTGGAATTTCTAGTCATGTGGGTAATTGCCTCAACTGTATTGATTTTATTTCAGTAAGCAGACTATATTTACATAAAGCTGAGAGTATGGACCCTAGTGTTCTTCTTGGTCTTCGACCTTCGATGTCCGTAAATCTAGATGAAGCAACAGGAAAAGACAGTGAAACTCTCCTGTTCATACATTTTGCTGAATACAATGACCTCTCACATTTTACAAACGGATTTCCAATACAGTCTTTTGTCTCTTAACTTGATGAGGTAATAGAGGCAAGAAAGAGGCAGGAAAGTGTCAGAGCTCAGAATATGAATCACGAGTGGCATATGAACCAGAACCCAGGTCCCCTGACTCCTGGCCCAGCACTTTACCAATCCCATTTTCACAGCCATGGTCCTTGTCCATGTGACCTCCCTGCTGAATCAGTTACAAAAGCATGGTATTGCTGTTTCTGGTCCCCTTTTCGCAACCCCATCTCCCATTCGCTTGCTCATTCCATTAGAGCAAGCTTTCTAAAACTTAATTTGATATTGAAGATAATTGCCCTGGGGCTCTACTGTTGATGCTTCCCTGGGAGCCTGTTGGGTGTCTGCGCTCAGACAAGTCCATCGGGCAAGTATGGAGGAGTTAATGTCACCCGTAGAGGGCTCTTGACCAATGGAAGTTGGACACCAGTATGAAAAGGTTCCCATGTTCCTCACCTTGGTTCCCATGTTCCTCACCTTGCTTTGTCCCTTGACATTTGGTCTTGAAATGAAGTTGGGCCTTGGAGGAAGTGTTCCCAAGGATGGAGCAATTGGTTTTTTTTTTTGGCAGCACCAGTTACAAAATGTATCCTCATATTACCTCTTCCCCCTACCCAGCTTCACTCCTCTTAACCCTTTGTTCCTGTTTCCTAGGGTTGCATTTCCTCTTAAAATAATTATCACATGGGTTCTTAGTCTGAGGCTCCAACTTTTGGGGAAGCCAGGCTAAGGCACCAGGTTCATTTCTGTCTCCTTCTTGGGCTTCCAGAATTCTCCTCTACACTCCCATCTGGATTGCTTCTCCACTCCTCCCTGTGAATCTAAATCTTACTCTTTCTTCAGGATGGACTTGACATGCTTCTTGCTCCAGAATCATTTTCCATGATGTTCCACGGGATTTTTTTCTCTCTCAGAAACCTCCATCTTTACATTTCACGAAGAACACCACAGTCTGCTCATCTCTCTTACAAGAAAGGTTTGGAGATAGCTATACAAGCGGACCTTCTTTGCTAATGCCTCAACACCTTTAAGTCCCTGGGTTATTTATCTTGTGGCCCCAGCACCTGGCATGAAGTGTCTGATGATTATTTTCCAACTGCACATGATGCGACGGAAAGTGAATCGCTCATTCTGTTCGACTTAATCACTCATCTGATTGATGTAAAATAACTTCAGATGTAGCCTATCTGAGCGAGTATGAAAGGGCAGGTCTGCTGTAGTCTGGTTCTGCGTGGGTGTGAGAATAGTTGAAACTCGTAAATGACATCTTTCTTGATGTCCTATTTTGTTTATACCCACAGTTTTTAGCTAATCCCAAGCATTTGGAAGTCAAAGACAAAAAGGATATTTAAGGGTTCTAAGCATTTCGATTCTGCAGAGCACATGAAATATAGTTCATCTAAACTTTCCTTTTTATCAAAGAAAATGTCAGGCTCAAAAACACAGGTACAGCCTAAAAAAGACCCCATGGCCTTTGTGTATGGGAGGTAATGCATGGTGCATGTGTTAGAGACAAGATACACTTGGTGAAAACAAGGCACAGTTTGCTATATTGTGTTGGGGTGGGATATTTGGGAAGGTTTTTTTAAAAACAGTAGTAAATACACAGTGGACTGAGCAGCCCAACAGTGTGTGTGTGTGTGTGTGTGTGTGTGTGTGCGTGCGCGCGCGCGTGCGCTGCTTTTAAGTTGAGAGAAAAATGATTATTGAGAGTATGAAAATTTTAAAATCCTACACCGGTTTTCTATTACCATAAAGGTAAGGCTAATATCAAAGGATCCATGATAGTGGAAATATGGCTTAATATTAGAAATTAACGAGCTAAATTTGTCTAGTGTGTAAATCACTTCTTCATATTAAATTAAGAACTGACCAAGGCAAATAAATTATTTCAGACTGGTGAGTTTCCATTTAGAACACTTTTTTTCTGTGGCGTGCTAGGAGAGGAAAGGCACGCACTGGGGTGGAAGAGGTCCCTTTTTCCTTCGCCCCATGCTTCCTTGTGGACGGGGCCCAGGGAGAATATTGTAGCTGGCTTTCTGAGCCACTGACTCCCCTGTCTGCAGAAACGATTTGTCCGACTGGAACTTGAATGGAGAGGGGGAGGCTGATCTTGGTCTGTTCCGTCTCGCTTCTTTTCTGGGAGCTTCCTGGTGTCAGCATGCAGACCTTCTCTTCTGAGCTTTGTGTTGTAGTTTCTCCTCCTCTGTGGGGCCTATGGCGGCTCCGAGCAGCCAGGGCCTGGGATGGGGGAGTCTGTGTAATTCAGAGGTGAGTCCCACTTGTTGAGTTAAAGCCACAGACACCAGTATCAGTGTAATGAGTAGAAAGGTGATTGGAAAATTGACGTGTCTTGGGTTCTCAGGATTCTGCCTTGGTTCTGAATACAGGCAAGCGAGAGAACAAGGAGTTATGTACAGACTGCATGAAACCCAGACACAGTTGTCTTTCCTTTGTCAGGGGTAGCAGTAAACGTAGATCAGTGCCCAAGGAACTGAACTGGTTCTTTGACCTCAACGGGAATCCCACCTGCTATATAGTCCACAGACGATGACTGAGGGAATGGAACTTTCGCAACCAGCAATTGTAAATAGTAAATAATCGTACACATACATAAGCCAATTCAGTAATTGCAAAATTAGTTCCTTTTCTGGATGGGCAGTGATGATAGAGGTTAAAAATGCTAATACTTCTCTGAAGACAAAAAATGTGTTTCTTTTGTGATTAGATGGATGGAGCTTAGTTAAAAAGACAAGATGGGTTGTACTGGAAAGCATGGTATTCTAACGCGATTAGTTACCTACACAACCCGTATTTGGTAGGGTAATTTAAATTCATCTTCTAGACTCAGCATTCAGCATTGCCCTCCAGCTAACGGATCTGGAGATGAAAGGTATCATTTATAAACTGGTCCCATTTGTCTTGGTAGGCTCCAATTTCCCTATCTCTCCCAGCTCTCCTTGACATCGATTTGAAACAAAAAGATGATTCAGCTTCAAACAGCATCTTAAAAACATGAGAAATAGTTTGTGGAATGGTACATTTTGTTTTCTAGGATAATGGGTTTTCTTCTGGGGTTTTAGGAGGAACTGTTTGTAATATAGACAATGGTATTTTTGGGAAACATCGATCAATCCAAGATTTTTGATAAACTCTCTGCTTCAGTCTTGGAACAGCGTTTAGAATACATTTCAGAACGATATGTACAATTTCACCCAAAAAAGTAGGCAACGTTATAAAACGTACGAGGTGCTTCAATAGAGCGTGCCCTGGATAATTGACAAACTCAGTCTTGAGTCTTCACTGTTTGGCTATTTTGTCAGGAACGTGCGGCACAGAAATTGCTTTTATACTCATTTTCTGCCCACTCCCAGACACATGTAAATACTCTTAAAGCTCTTGCAAAGACACGGTTTCTGTCAATAATGCTACGACAGGATAAACGAGTACTAACAGTTTTGAGTGTATGACCCCACATATATAATTAGTGCTTGATTGTTTCATAATTTGTACAGATAGTAATTACCCACCCTACTGACATCATTTAATGGATTAAAAAAATTTTTTTTGGTATGGCTTTTATCTTTGGGCTGTTCGTTTTCCTTCTTGCTCCTTTTCTTTCTCAAATCCTATGTTTCCACTCGATGCTGCAGGTGAAAACCACTTTCCTAAACTAAACCAAGTGGAGTAATAAGACTGTCAGATGAGCCACTGTCCCTCCCCTGTCAACTGTAAAACATTTTTTTCAACAAGGCAGGAGTGAACATTTGACCTTTCCCTCTGACTTACTAGAGAAGGAAGGCCAGTCAGCATCTCGTCTTGCCACTTATGTGATTTTGTGAAAGATCTCATTTCCTGAGCTCTCTTGATCGGTGGGATGTTTTGATCACTGGCCTAGAAACTGCTTTTACACCCTCATTTGGAGAATAAATTGCTCATAGACTACGCCCCCAACTTTGGTAGGGGAGGCAGAAAATTACCTGAGCTTATGAGTCAGACCTATGAAAATGTACCATAATGAGCAAGGCTTTGGTTGAACTAAGCACTTCCTCTGAGAGAAGGCTTTGAGTCACACAGAAAGCTCTTTCTCCATCCCTCCCTCTGGAAGATTTTTATGTGGCTGTGGTGGCAGTGACTGTGTCCTTTCAGCCACGGGTCTGGGAAATGCGATATGATTTTGGTTGTCAGTCTGAAATGTCTCTAGTGATTATGCTGGACTTACCATTAGAGGTCAGAAACAAGGCAGTAGGGGCTGTCAGCTTCGGAAAAAACAAGACTTGAGGAGAGCATAGTTTCTGAGTGGGATAATTCCGCAGAATTGGGAATGAGGAGGGTCCCAGGGTTGGAATATCGAAGCTGCCTGTCCAAATGGGAGAGAGCAGTTGGGGGGGGGGGGGGGGGGGGGGGGGCTGCTTCGGGCGGCAGTCCTCATTACTCATGCTTTCATCACTATTAAAATGCATTCCCTGGTCTCAGACCGCGTAAAAATGATTTTAGTCAAAATGCATTGAAAAGAGGATGGAACGAAGAGAAGACATACCAGTTTTCTGTTGGTAGCTTTCCTCAGATAGAGGAGTTCTTATTTTTAAAGCTGGTCCCTAAGATTCTCCCAGAAAATCTTCTGCATTGCAAGTAGCCTCTTTCTTAAGGAATGTCTTTTGAAGTTGAGTTTCACTACAATGGAAATACAACATGAAAACACAGTATAAATTAGAGTGGTTATTTCTCTGCCTCGGTTCGTGTGTTCCTATAGCAACCCTCCAATTTCCCCTGCCCCTTATTGACCAGATATATTTTTAGTGACTGCTTACAGCAGAATAAAAAATGAAGATGAGAGAGAAAAAAAAAAAAAAAACCCAAATGGGCGAGGGGATGGCCATTAAAACCAGCCTTTGTTTCTTTTCTATAACGAGTTAACTGGCTGTGACTGCACCCTGGCCTTAAAATAAGACTCATGGTTTTTTGTTTGTTTGTTTTCTGTTTGTTTTTGTTTTGTTTTGTCTTCCCTTGCATTAGGGCACCTCGAGGTCATAGGTCCAGGAAGTCCATAGACATAGCGAGACCCATATTCTCGCCCAAAGTATTTGGACTTTTAGACAGATGGAAGCCTATGACTGTATATTTGCCCAATGCAGCCTGTATTTACCCCATCCTAGGCTTGCAGCAATTGTGCTGTCAAGAGAAATGTAAATATGAATGATGTTTCTCAGGAATGAATAGTCCGTGAGCCCTCTTTATCTGTCAGAACTGACTCCATCAGTGCACAGCTCGTGGACAGATCGAATGTTTTCGAGTCATAAACTGACGTTTATCTGACAATTTCTGTCTTCCTACCCTGGCTTTCGTTCTTAGGCATAAGTGTTGCAACACCCCATGGGGCTTCTGCGGAGAAATTAAACCTCATTTTTCCCATAAAGATAAGAATGAAATAGAATGTATAGCTAGTGGTCCTTGCCAGGGTTATTTGGTTATGAAATGTAAGTACTGGCTTAAATTAAATCCCAGGATAGAATTTAATTCTCGCCTGCGAAGGCATAAAACAATCCTATTATTAAAACGGCTCATTATTAAATTGTGATGTAACATGAGATATATATGCATGGAGAGACGTCTTTGTTCTCCAAAATATTAACAGGTGATGGGATTGCTTTCTTCTCTGTGCTTTTTTTCCCTCGAAACCAAACAAATTTACCAAAAGAACTAAGAAAACGCTTTGTTTTTCAAAAAATGAGCATAGCTATTTTAAAATTAAAGTTGCGTAGTAAAGATGTACCCAAGCACGTTTGCACATTCACACACACGCTCTCAGTTAAATCATTCTCAAGAACAGGAGGAAACGCGGTTTTATTGATGTCTACCATGTGCCTGCGAAATGCCCATAAAACGATCTATTATGAAATTAACCATATTATGTTAAGCTTGTATGTGTAGCAAGAGTTGTTTTTGCTCCCCGCAACGTCGGGCTTAATAAGCAATTTCAGGATACATTTGTAATAGAATAGTTAAAATTCTAAAACATGTCACGGAATTTTTAAAAGACTTTAAATATCAGTTGGCAAAGTTGAATTTGGAAGCTGAAGACCCAATGAGCCAAAAGCAGCAGAGTAGGAAGACGATTTGAGACTACACAGAGAAGAACTTATTTCTCTTTCTGTGTTCCAGAAGCATCCAGGGGGCCTGGGAGAGCACAGCCAATGAAAATATCTACTGCCATGAGAGACTACGGTCAAGGTAATGGAAATATACCATGAACTCTCTCACATGTACTCAGTCCCTGGTTTGGGTTATTAAGGGGCTGCTGGTTAACAGACAGCAGGACCAATCTTTGGGGTATATGGCCTGCTAGCAAGAATCTAGGAGGTTGCCCTTGCTTTTCTTTTCTTCCAAATATTTCTCTTTTGTCAACATCCACCATCTTCCCAGGTAGTTAATGCCTATCATGTTTTTGATCACAGAATCATCCATGTTTTAATTCTTCTCAAAATGCAATCCAGAAAAAGCTATAATGTAAGTTGGTATTGGTGGCATATATTTGAAGACAAGTTAAACTAAAGGAATTAGAGAAAACTTAAAAGTCCTGGCTAATGTTTCTGTACCTTCCACGTGCCTTCCTATCATATTTACCACCTTGTATTTCAATTTTCTGTTTATTAACCTATTCCTTAAATCTAGCGGGGACTTGAAAATGACTAGATGCTCAGAAATGTTCCGTGTTTTGCTTTTCTGTTTGTTTATTTGCCTGCAAGGACTAAGTAGGTCAGGGGCTGCAAAAAGGGTAGATCCCTCTGTCTGCGATAATTTGATTCCCAAAAACAGAATAGAGGAATGTAGTGGTTATCTGTTACCTTCTTGGTCTGCTCAGCATCTTTTTCTATTCAGAGCTTTCCTGTTCACTGTGTGATGGAGCTGGGAATCACATAGCTTCTCTTTCAGTACTAAAATGCTTAGCAATTATGCTAGGCTGTCTAGAGCACTCTAGCCCTCCAGAATCATTAACTGGATTAAGAGTGGCAAGATGGCTCAAAACGAACAAATCAGCCTTGTTTTTGAGGGATTGATATGGACACTGAAATTTAAGGTTGTTCCTCTAGTGATCAATATTGTTGAAGATCATTAAGGATTGCCTCTGCTTCCACATTGCAGAGAAATAGAGCAGAGAATGAGGTCTAGAGGGGGAGAAGAGTACCAACTGGAAAAAGAAAACTAGATCGATTTCCTGATAATATTAAATTCCTGGATCAAGCCCTACCTGAAGACAAATTTTCTATAGACATTCTAGGCTTATGAGTTAATAGGTGACTTTATATTTTGTTTAAGTTTGTTTTGAGTCACTCACTTAAAAAATCGAAGATAATATTGACTCTTCCATGGGATTCCATGAAGTTTTACAAAAATCCAGGCACAGAGAACAGAACACAGTTGGGTGATGCAGACAAGTTGGAGCCAGGACTACCTTCTCCATTTCCTCGCGGAGCTGGTGGCCTCTTGCCTCTGCTTCTCACTAAAAATTGGCTCCACTTTTCATGGTTTGCAAAGCTGGTCTGAACGGAAACTTGTGACCTCTCTGCTTCTTTATCACAGTAGATTAGACCTTGCACGTAACCTAGAGCAACCATGAGCATCCCAAGCCTTCCAATGCAATGTCTTACTGTCCTAGCTTCCCATCTGAGTTTCAGTTCAAGTAGTCACCGCTATTTCCTTTAATCATTTTCCAGGTCTCTCCCATCATCTTTGTGCATCACTCTCCCTCTGTTCCAGTTCAAAATCCCCAGAAGAGAGAATTCTGCCTACATGCCCCAGCTCAGGCCTCCTCCCACCTTCTTTCTCCAATTAGCCATTACTTGTGTGGGATCACACGTTGTGCTGTCTTTTCTGGGTTCGCCGTTTGAGTTAGGACTGCGACAAGAGGCAATCTAAGGAAGGTAGTATGATGGGAAAGCAAGGATGAGTGTCATAGGTATGGAGAGTGATAATAATGATGATAATGTTGGCCTTACCCAAGAACCAGATAGAGCTTAGGTACTTTCTCAGATTTTTGATGCCTCATTTTCCTTCCACTTCTATATGTATATTTTGGTCTTAACTGTTGTCTAAAATGATGTGGTAACTCCTTATTTGCTCCACACCAGAGGGCCTGAAATTTGGCTTTCTAAGCAGCGACAGCCATGGCTGATGGCATGAACTGAAATCCTGGGGAGTTCATGCTCTTTGAGACCAAATTTGACAAAGGGAAAATGAGAGAGGGTCATCCAAAAAATGCATCCTTTCCTTCTTCTCTCTGTCACATTGCTTAAGATACAGGTTTTCTGTACAGCCTGTGAGGAGACTTGTGTGTGTGCCTGGGGTGACCTGCCAAATATTGGCTACGTGTCTTTGCAGCTTGTCATGAAGTGGCCAGTGGGTTGACACATCTTCTCTCAATCACTTCCCATCCTTCCTGGACCGTTCTTTTTCACCCCCGCTTTTTTGCTGATTGAGATCGCCTCTCCCTAAAGAAAGCATTAACGCTTCGGTCTCCTCTCATCTCGCAGTCGATTTCCTAGAGAACATAGTACATGACCTGAAGACCGGACCACCAATACTTTGCTGCGCAATCCTCATCACAACCTTACGAGGTGGTTTTTGATACTGTCTATGTTTCAAATGAGGTAGAACAGCAGAAATCATGGTACTCGCATATTGGGAAAGTTCCAGAGAGTTTATTTACAAAGGTGGCATTTGTATAGTTACGGGGGTGGGAAAACCACATTGAGTGCAGGGATTGGGATCTGGAGAGAGCAGAGGAGCTGTTTCCCACCCCTAGACCTCAGGGTCTGAGGAAAGCAAGCCACTCCCAGAACATGGAGAGAACTGTGTCAAGAAGAGCATGTTGGGGAGTGTGGCCACCCTTGATGAGCGGACACAGACCGGGATTTAGAGATCCTGACCTCACTGTCTTCGTGCATCTCTCCTCTTGTAGCCCCGCTTCCCTTTGGCGGTACCCAGAGAGAGTCTGAAGGCAGTGGCTCCTGTGGATGTAACCCCTAGGGGCCAGCATCCCGAGAAGACAGGCAGCAAGGGTAGAAAGGAAATCTGGAGGACAAAATAGCATTTATCTAACAACGAAGCAGTGGAAATTCAGGAAGAATTATAGACTTTGTGGAAGGTCACACTGTTAATAGAAATTTTGTTTTGTCTTTTCGGTTTCAAAGACTTCCTTGCGCAAGCCCTTTTGGAAAGAGGCTCATTGATGCGGGGAAAAGAATCTCAATTAGTTGGTTGGATGCACTCTTTCAGTTCTAAGGGATGTCTGTTAGCAGCCTGCTCTCTAGCTGGCTCAGCAGGTCTTGAACCACTGTCTCAGGCCCAGCCTAAAAGGAGGCATCTTCGACGTGCTCTTGGTTCACAAGGGTAGGGATTTATAAGGACTGGGTGATTTCTCCACCCACAAAATTGGGTTGCTTCTTCTGAAACTTAAATTAAGCAACTCTTAGAGACTGTTAGAATAAAATGGAAACATTTAAAAGCACATTTAACTGTTAAACTTGTAAGCGTTCCGATGAAGTATACTTCAAAGTTACTAATACAGAGCACAGTGGGTTTATGAATACATGCAGTTTTCTATAATAACATATTTAATGCTTACGCTTGTTGGGATTCGATTTCACCTCTTTTCTCTTGGAAAGAGTACATGCAAATGTATTTGTCTAACTCTTTGACCTTTCAAGAGAATTAATTCTTAGTTATGGGCCCTACTGTGCCCTCTCCTCTTACCCCTTGTGTCGATTTTGCCCACAGTTAAAGTAATTCCCCCTAAGGTGTTTTTTTCCCCCCACATCTCAGTCCTTTTCCACTTCAAGTAATATTATTTCTACATTTTATTTAAATCTCCTGTTTCTCTAAAATAATCCCTTAAAGGGTTTCGATGCCTGGAGCACACATTAGCACAGCACTGCCCCATAGCTCTTCAGAACCAAGCTTTGAAATACGAGTACTCTTCTTGCTATTGCAATTAAATGACAAACCAGTAGTTCCCCCTGAGGGAGGAGGAGTTTTCTGTAATTGTGCTAAGCTGTATTTGCATTATATATTTTTTAATGTTTTTTTATTAGATTATATTAGTCACCATACAGTACATCCCCGGTTTCTGATGTAAAGTTCGATGATTCATTAGTGGCGTATAACACCCAGTGCACCATGCAATACGTGCCCTCCTTACTACCCAACCCCGGTCTAATGTATTTGCATTATTAACAAGCTCCTTCAATTCATAGAAACAGAAGATTGCCTATGGAGATCATCTATAATCCCTTCCCTTTCCAGATGAAGAAACCCATGCCCCATCCAGTAAGGTGACCCTTTAAAGATTATATAGCTACTGATTGCTACGCGAACTTTTCTTTATGTAGAGTTTTGTAAAATTAAAGGAATTGTGTAGTAAATGGCCACAGCTCAATATCCTAATGACCCAGAAGCATAAGTCACGTGGTACTCAGTGACCAAGTTCCGGATGTGACATAGAACATCCTAGAGTGTCCAAAGCCAACATCTTCAGCCATCACTTTGTCCAAACTCGATTTTGTTTCCCTATGTATTCTTCCCTAAAGGCTCATCTAAAGGGATTCTTTCAGAGACTTAAGTATGTGTCTTCTTGTACATCATAATAAAGAATAGATGAATAACCATGTAGCAGGAATTTTTTAAAAAAAGATTTTATTTATTTGAGAGAGAGAGCAGAAGCAGGGGGAAAAGCAGAGTAAGAGGGAGAAGCAGACTCCCCACTGGGCAGGGAGCCTGATGTGGACTCGATCCCAGGCCCCTGGAATCAAGACCTGAGCTGAAGGCAGACCCTTAACCGACTGAGCCACTCAGGCACCCCAAAGTAGCAGTAATTTTATTCCCTGCTAATTTGGTGTTTTTCCTGAATCCATGTGTCAAAGACAGTAATGACAGGGATAACTGACCCTGCTTCCAAGTTCTTCAACAATGTCAAGGGAAGAGAGGCTTTGCATGAGAAAGGTCTTCACTGCAGGACACAAAGACCCTAAGGGAATTTTCTCCTGCAGTGCAATCTGGGCTTCTCCCAAATCCCCTCCCTCTTATGATAACAACAGCAAGAGTTTGGTTGCTCTCAAGCATCTGACTTATTTGGAGACTTTGACTATTTGTCTTCTATCTTCTTAACATATGATGAGGATTGGTCTCTGTTTGCAGATACTCAGAACAGATGAAAATATAACGCAAATAGGAAAGTGCAGAAAAATCTACTTCAACCCGAGCAGTATTACCACTTCGATTTCCTCTATCTTGAAGATGTCGTAGATTCCTTCCCTTTGCCGTTGCTGGTCCTCCCCAGTTCGGGTACCTTCCCCAGTGCTTTCAGGTCTGAAAGCCCCGAGTTAAATTAAGCTCAAGGCTAGAATGCATCATGCTTCTCTTTTCCTTTATACCTTTCTCTTCTCTGGCTCTTTGGATTATTTCTGAGTGGTTGGAATGTTTTCTCAAGGCTCCCTTGATTTTGCTCAGTTTACCTTTCCACTTTCTCTAATTAGGATAAGACGCTTTGTATTAGGCATAACACCTTTCAAAGTACGAGTTGAACAGATCTGATGAAGTATGATTAATTCATTGTCCAGGGAATGGTATATATACTCAATAGTATATACTCAATATATACTCGATACCAGTATATACTCAACACATACATGATTGGAATCCTTAAGCCATTTATAGTCTATCAGGAGCAGATTTTTTTTTTAAATCTACTGTACCTCATTGTAAAAAGCTCGATATATGTCAGTGATTTTCATGGATTTTGTCTGTGACTTCTGTGAAACAGGTCTTCAGCTGAGTTCTGTAGTGTCCCGTAAGTGGCTTTTTAAGTTAACACAGTGTTTTGATATAAGAAATGACAAAAGGATACACTATGTGTGGATGTGTTTGTGGAATTTATTTTCCCAGGGAAATTTTTACCCCTCATTATTTGGGACAAAATTTAGGGTTCTTTATAACTTCAATTTGCATATATATTGCATCTTCCTACCCTCTTCCTGTCATTGACCCGACGTCCTCTACCTAGACAGTAAAAAAGAGTAGTCTGAAAATAAAGAGTTCTGGAATCAATTTCTGGGCTTTTCTGAAGGGTTTAAATCAGTATGTGACTTGGAATCGGGGACACCTATTTTTCTATCTCTCATTATTCAGAAAGATTGAGCTATTTCCTTAAATTCTCTAAATCTCAATTTATTCATCTGTAAGATGGGGGTAATATTAATATTCTCTGAAATATTGATAATCAGGATAGTGTATTTAAACTGCTTAATTCATAGTAGGTAAACAGTAAACTAAAATGTGTTATTATATACCAAACAAAGTATAGGTCTACCATTTTAGAGCGTTGGCAAACTTTGCCTGTAAAGGGCCATGTTAGGCTTTGGTGGTCATATGATCTTTCTTACAAATATTCAGCTCTGCTGTTGTAGCATCAAGGCAGCCATAGACGATGTATAAACAGATAAGTATGATTGTGTTCCAATAAAACTTTATTTAAAAAAAGCAAAACAGGTGGTGGGCTGGATTTGGCCTGAGAGTTTGAAGACCTCTGATCTAGATTACTGCCTCTATGTTTTGCTGTTGTCTACTTAGGTGCCCCATTCCTACTTAGTTCTCTTAAAATCAGTACCTGGTTCATGACATCTTTTTAGGTCTACTGAAATGTATCAGATGTAAAATTGTATTCATAGAAATGAATCAGATACCTATTAACCACCATTCAGATGAAATAGTTTAAAAATTGTTACAAATACGGGCTGACGTGTCCTAAGTATTTTTTTCTCAATTTCGCCCTACTCCCTCCACCTTATGTGTATAGATGTTGTTCTCATTCAGTGTTCATCATTCCCTTAGCTTTATACTTCTGCCAAATTAATGTATATTCTTAATAAATAGAGTACTGTTAGACTAGTATAAAATTGTGTTTGGAGGCCCCTGGTTGGCTCAGTCCGTTCAGGTCATGATCTCTGGAATATGACATCGAGTCCCTTGTTGGCCTCTGAACTCAGCACAGAGTGTGCTTGGGATTTTCTCTGTCTCTCCCTCTCCCTTCACCCTCCTGCTCCTGCTTTCTCATTCTCTCTCTAAAATAAGTAAATAAATCTTTTTAAAAAATTGTGTATGCAAATATTTAAGATCTATGTGGAAATATATCGATTGAGTTTATTAATTTACACTGTGGTACAATATATGAATATACTGTAATATGTACAAATTCTCCTGTCCATAAAATTTTGTTATTTCTCCTTTTCTTTCTTTGCTCTTACAAACACTGCCGCCATGCACACGCTCATACAAAACTTTTGCATGTGTCATGTGTGGGGATTTCTCTAGAATATGTACGTAGGATTAAATTGCTAAATCATCTTCCGTTTTTCATTATTTTGCCAGATAATTCTCCAAATTGACCCTAGTAATTTATACTCTATTGGTATTTTTAAGAGGTTCCTCATTTATGTACATTTCTTAGTGTTACATTTTTAACAGATTTCATGATTTCTTGGGCAAAAAATGACATTTTTAAATACTTTGAATATGCATTTCTTTGAAAAATGCTGCTAATTTTTTCATATACCTATTCTTATTCTCTGGATTGACCCTACATATCCGTTGTCAGTTTTTCTTTTGAATGATTTGTCGTTTTCTTACAGATTTTAAAGAGGTCATTATATATCCTAGGTCATAATCCCTTGACTTTACTCAACTTGGAAATTATCTTCCAGGGACTGACTGAGGTTTAACATTGTTGCAGGGCTTTTCAGTGCACAGAAGAATTAAAATTTAATATAGTATCCAATTTATCAACATTTTTCTCTGTGTCTATGATCTTTAAATCACTTTTAGAAATACTTCCCAATATTAATGCCATAAAGACATTACCTTCCAAAACAAGTTTGTTTTTTTTTAACCATATACTCAGACCTGTTATTTATTTGGAATTAATTTTTGTTTTTTATTATGTAAGAAAGATAAGGATGGAATTTATTTTTTTCTATATGAGTCACCAATTTTCCTAGTATAATTTATTGATAGTCTCTTTTGCCCATGATTTTCATCGTATATTCATTTGTATATTTACCTGTATATATTTTCTGTTTCACTGGTCAACTCCCCTATCTCTCTGCCACTGACCATGTTTCTTAATCACTTTAGATTCATGTTTGCCTGATAGTCTTAGGACACATAGTTTGTGGCTCGGCTTTTCTTGCCTCTGAGCTTGTCCATATACATTTTCTTGACAGGGTTCCTGAAAAAAATTCCAGGCTCTTTGCTTTCCTGTATACGGTTTTTTCATGTTCCTTGAAAAAGAAGAAAAAAATCCCTGTTGGGGATTTTGATTGGAACTCCATCTGAGTTTAGTTTAATTCGGGACTCACTGACAGCTTTATGCTATTGAATCTTTTTATCCATGAACATGTATATCCTCCTAATGTTTAAACTTATTAAGGTAAAATTATGTGATTTTTCTTGCCATACTAGTCAAATCACTTATGTTTAGTCTAGTGCCGTATACTTCTCTTGCTAGAGAAAATGATAAATTTCATCTAACAAGATTTTATATTTTATTTAAGACGATTTCATCACTCCATGTGGTTCTGTATAGGAATACGACTGATGAGTCCATATTGCTTTTGTATTCAGTCTCGCCAGTTATATTACTAAGAATGATTTCTCTGTAGAGTCTGGTGGGTTTTCTATTCAGATAATTTTGTCAAATACAAATAGTGACAGCTTTGTGTCTGTCTCTCTAATCCTTAGAGAGTTGGCCTACTGGGGCTAGACTACATGTCTTTGATGTGAGGGAGAAATAAGCCTCAGACTTTTTTCAGTCTTTATTATTATAGCAGCTGAATGTAATTCCTAATGGATACACACAGATTCGTTCTGGGAGGGGGCTGTCACAGATAGTGCTTTGACTTATCAATTTTTTTAAAAAGATTTTATTTATTTATTTGACAGAGAGAGACAGCCAGCGAGGGAGGGAACATAAGCAGGGGGAGTGGGAGAGGAAGAAGCAGGCTCATAGCGGAGGAGCCTGATGTGGGGCTCGATCCCAGAATGCTGGGATCACGCCCTGAGCCAAAGGCAGATGCTTAACGACCGAGCCACCCAGGTGCCCCTGACTTATCAATTTTTAATTGCTGGATGATTTTGAGAAAGAAGTTTCTCTTTTTGCTTTGATTATTAAACTAATAGATTACAAATTCAGAGATGTGGTAGCCCATTATCCCCACTACCCTAAGCTTGACTGTAAAAGAAGCCAGCACAAAGGGGTGTAGAGCCTGGAGGAAAGTGAGAAATAGGTCCATGAGTATCTCATGAGCACGTCATGAGCACTGCAATTTTTGCCTGCAATTTTCACTTAATACAAACCAGTAAATTCCACATCTTCAGTAAGTTACAACTGAGCTGGTTAAGGCAGTTCAAATTGTATTATTGTCAGTCATGCTGGAAGAAGAAGCTTCAAAAATCTTTCCCAGGAAACTTTAGATACTTTGTCCCCCATGCCTACCCATTGGGCTGCCTCCCTATCTAGGTTCTTCCATCAGCCTAATCTAGCCACCAAAGCCAACTACTCTGCTTTGTGAGGCCAATTCCTAGCCACCACTGCCCTGGGACGGAGGGAATATTCAGCATTACAAAATTATCACCATCAGGCTCGTTGACAGACCTATCTTCCAAATGAACAAAAAGTCTTACATAAAATTGCTCATTGTAAAATACGCCTTTGCATTCGTATGTTCTTCATGAATATGGTAGTTTGATAATCAATTTCTCTCTCTTGCTAAACCAAGAACTCCTTGAGGTTGTCCGTATTATCTTTGTGTTCTAAATATCAGGTCAGTGCTGGGCCTCTTAGAGATAGGTAATAGTGGTTGAGTTGAAATGACTGATAATTGTTCAATATTATTCTGTAAAAATAAGTAATATGCATATAACAGATTCTTTTTTTTTTCTTTTACTCTTAGTAACGTTGAGCAAATTCTGTTTTGTAGACAGAAAAGAAAATGCATGTCAGAGGTCATCTTTATATTGGCAAGAGTTGGACCCTCACCATTCAAAAGTTTGTGTCATTTTGGTTGCGAACACCCCAGTAATCCTACTCAGTTTCCAGAGTTTTGTCCCAGCACAAGTTGGATACATCATTCTCCTGTAGCTTTCTGTGTGTCTCATTTCTCAGTGGGTGGGAAAACTTGAGATTTGAATTCTGGCTGAAAATTGGAATCATTTATTTGCGAACGTGTTGTAAACACAAAAGCAAGAACAGAACTTGACTGAAAGGAAACCAGGTTTACCCTCAGGTGTTACTTGGAAGGATTGTGTTTTTTTTGTTTTTTTGTTTTTTTTCTTTTTCCTTTTTTCTTTTTTCTCCTGCTCCTGCCACTTTTAGAGAAACAATACATTGTCTACCACCCTGTTTCTCTCCTTTACTTTCATGTGCCAAAAAGCTTGTGGGTTCAAGGAGGAGTGCAAAGCAATGTTAAAGCATATATGCATTACTGCACTTGCTTCTTCAAGGCGAGCCTTTCTTCAAACCAAAAGAGGTTGGACTAGCAAGTCACTGATTTAATGAAAACACAAGGCCAAGTGCATTTACTCTTTGGCTCTTCCCGGGCACTTACTTTGCAATTGATCTTCGACACAGGAGGACTGCTTCCGTTAGTATTTCTCCTCTTACCAGCTCTTTCTGCTGACCTCACACGGCAGCAGTCTCTCGTGCAACCTTCCACAGATCATGGAGAAAAGAGAAAACAATGACAACAGTAATAACACACGGGCCGGGAAGCATCTGGACTCTCATTTTTTTAGGTGTAACACAAACATAAGCAATAGCCTTGAATGGCAAAGCTTAGTTGGTTGATAGGCAGTTTTTACTCCCTTGAGAGTATGATAATGATGCCCTTTCTCTGCATTTTTGGAGGGGTCATTGATTTGAAATTGTTTGAGGCCATAAATCTTTAGAGACATATAGACAGCAGGAAAGAGTGAGACATAAAGAGAAATTTATATTGGATGCAAATAGAATTCATATTTGGATAAAATATGAAAAGCTTGGATAAAAAAGCAATGGAACAACTCATTGTGTTTTGTTTGCCACTTATAACACTACTCTTGGTTAAAAAGAAAAAAGCTGAACAAAAGTAAAACAAATCCTCTAAATGAGGAAAGCATGCTGGAAATTAAGGTTAAGTATTAAAGGTTAAGGGTTAAGGTGAAGGGTTAACGTCAAAGATTCTGGATTTTTTTTTTTTTTTTTCCAATCAAACATCATTTTGTTTTCCTTAGAAGGACACGCTGTTGAACCTCTCTCTTTAGGGTATGGTTGAGTAAATTACGCTTAAGAGGTGACTAAAACATGAATAAAGGCAGATTTCACCTGGGTTTTGGATCTTTTCCATGGTAATTGTCAGATTAGGTGTACGTGGGAAGGAGAGGCTACAGGGCTATTATTTGTTCTGTGAATTTCCCTAATTTTCCATAAAGTTTATCACAGTAGGTGAGTATTTCATTATTCACTGTTACTGGAGGATACTAGACTCCTTGAATACTACATCGTTGACGTGTATCCGCTGGGTAATATTTTTCCCTAACATAATTAATCCAATTTTGTGGTAATTAATTATTATCTGCCCTCTCCGTGAAGCTGGAAGTTCAAGGGAGGACGGGGATTCATTTACTTTTGTGACTGTATCATGCAATCTCATACGTAGTGGATACTCAGTATTATTCGGATGAATGAGTCATAAAGAAAGGATCATTGAATGGGGTCGGCCAGTACTATTTTGGTAATTTGTAGGAATATTTAGGATTGAGCATGCCTGGATATACGTATGCAGTGTAATTAATTAATTTTTTATTAGGTAAATATTTAAAGACTTTTTACTGTAATAACAGAGTCTTTATACAGTCCTTCCAGGTAACTGCTTTTTTCAAAGAGGACTCTGAGATTCAGAGAGGTTATTCAACTTCATTAATTTCTGGCTGGACCAGAGTTTGAACTGTACCACAGAGACTTTTTTCCCAGAAACCCTGTGCTAATTTTGGCAAGCTCTGGATGGGAAAACTAGGGGGAGTAAATGACATATAAAAAGGAGCTCTTATTCTGTAGCCAACTCTTAAATTTTACCTCAGAACATTCTAGAACCTGGGGCATCAGAGCGCTTTCACAAGGGTGCAGTTTTTCAAAGGCTAGATTTTATACACACAGTTTTTTTCATTTGTTTGTTATTACTATTAGAGAAAAAGCCTCCTTCAGGGCCAGCAGCTTTTTGCACATTACTTAAAAATACAATTAACCTTGATACAAGTTTCTTTCTCATTTAACAGACTGTCATTTTCCATTTGCCATTCTTAGCAATGAAAAAGAAATTTTTCTTGAGAAAACATTCCCCTTTTTTTCCCAAGGCGTAAAAGGAGGGGCAGAAAAAAAGGAAAGAAATGAAAGAGGAAACATTAGATCCCAGGCTAGGGATCATTTTTTTACAATGCTTGCATAAAATTTTAGAGGTAGATGTTTATGATAGAAAATTTGACATATTTTTACTCCGCAGAATCACAGAAAGTGGCATTGTAATTGTATTCATTCATTCCCCCCCAAAACTAATTATTAGGATCAAACCCCAAAGGAAGATTATTCAGGAAAGGAAAAAAAAGAAAGAACCCATTGATTTCTCCATTATTGTGCACGAACAGTGTATAATGATGAATATAGAAGGGCCATTTGTGCACCTCAGAGAAAGAACCTACTCAAGTTGAGAAGGTCTCAAGGCGAAACCAAAAGCACTTAATAAAAGAAGAGCTGCTTATTCAAAACACTGTTGTTTCTACATCTCTTGCTCTGCAAAGGTGTGAGCTTGGAATGGATGATAATGGCTTTAGCTAAATAAATGTAAGACAGAACAAACAGTGACTATCCCATTTTGTTCACAGCAGCTCCCCCATAAAGAAAATGATGGCTGTTAAACGTGCCTCCTGCAAGTTTTGGAGGTGGGGGTGACTGCTAATGCATCAATGAGATACATTTTTTCCACTCCCTTTGTACTAAATAGGATCCAACAATTAACTCTCATCAAGCCATATCTGAAATGTCTCGAGATAATAAATGGCACTTACAGGAGCCAGCATTACTTCTGAAAGTGTTTTATTTTTATTTATTTTTTTATTCCTACTGACTTTTGCAAGGCAGATGTTTCTGGTGACATAGTTAATGCATGTATAACTAAACAGAAGCAAAGGTCTTTTTCAAAAAAGTGTTTTCTTCATGTAGCAGTTGACTTTTTAAAACTGCTCATAGTAAGGGTCTTTAATGTTGGAAACCTTGTTGGAAAACCTGGAAGTTACTTACCTATTCCTAAGACAGGACTTTCAAATAGGAGCTTGCATTGAGGATTGAACAAAATCCTGAATATAAAAGATAGAAATTTAAAATTGTAAAACATTTCTGAAGGTATTACTTCTGAACACAGGCTGATATTGTCTTGAAATACTTCCTGGTACTGACATGTGAGGCACAAATATTTTTCGATTTTAAAATTAATTCATTTGAGCATCATGTAATCACTTTCTCTTATCAGCAATTATTGGAAGGCTACTATAATCACTATGGTTATTCAGAGAAATATTCAGAGATCATTTAAATTTGGAACCCAGGGAGCTGGATAAAAGGATAGAATTAGGAAAGAATGATTCTACTTTCTGTAAAATTACTTCAAAGATGGTTTTCCTAGATTTTTCTTCTTCTATATGTTTATCACTAACAGACCAACTCATTTACTTTTCTTTCCTCTATTATTCATCATGAAATCCTCATTGTAGAGTTTTATGTGTCAATTTCAGACTCAATGTAGCCTTTAATAAGATGTGAATATTGGTTATCTTTCTTTTTTCTCTTTTGTTTTAATGAAAAAACGTCCTTTCATTCACAGAACTTGGCTTAAGGTACTTTGCTGGCTTTTCTTTGCCGGTGTGCCCAAGTGGCCGTGACTGAGAGAACTCGCCATAACCACACCTGTTATTGACAAACGATAGCTCTGGGGTTGACGGGGACAGTAACTAACTCTCTTTATCTGTTCTGGAGATGTTCTGTAAACTCCTACAAGTTTCAAATACATGTTTCAGTTATGACTTCTCTCCTTCCCTCATTTGCCTTCTCTTCCTTTTCTCTTAAAATGAAATCCTGTACAAATTTTCTGCAGTTTAAGTACCGGAAGCCGCAACATAAAATTTCATTAAGAATGTCAAATGCTGCTTCATTTTAAATTCATTTTGAATTCAGAGACCCTGCCAAATGCAATCTCTAGCTCGATGCAGAGTACTTGCAAGTATGACTGTCTCATCCGTTTTGGGGGGAGGGTTTAACCAGCTATAGCGTGTGTAGTTAAGTGGATAGTTGTTTGGTCCACAGATAATTCACCAAAGCAGATATTCACCAGCTGGGTATCACTGTTGACAGTTTTATTATGACAACTAATTGTTGAGGATGTTCTGTATATTTGGCTCATTACGGCACAAACATTTGAGACCAGGCAAAACAAAGTACACGCAGAATGCATATCTGAAGCAGGCTCCTGAAAGGATATGTGGTCATGTCCTGATTCAAGATTCGGATGATTTGGGCTCAACTGTGCTAACAGAACAAGATTTAAAAATGACGATTTACATGGTAGAGTGCAGATTATCACAAAAAGAATTCAAAAGACATGAACTAAGCAGAATAGTATACTAATATATATACAGTTTCATTCTGAAAAAAAATTAACTTCCACAAGCTTTATTTTCACCAGGTTACTTGACGTTAAGAAATCGAAGATGGACTTTCGTTGTCTTACTTGTTAGTCCCAAACATTCCATTATGTACTCAAGATCAACCTGAACAATGGCGAGCTCCTTGTTTTTATTTCTTTTCATGCACTGGAGGAAGTTTTGCTTGGAGAAAATTCACTGGTTAAATTGCCAGTGGTATTAGGCTATCTGTTCTCCGCTCAAATTTGTCTTCCAGGATGCCAGTTGGGTTTCTTTCCTCTGACTTATGTCCTGCTTCTTACGAGATGTTTGCTTAAAATTCATCTCGCCCCAGACCTGTCCAGGTTAACACTCGTTTCCCTTTGTTCCAGAATTCTGATAGCGTAGAGGGATGGAAATCCGTGTTTATGATTTACTTTGTTTTTTTCGTTCAGATTTAAACTCCAAGATCATCCCTTCTACTTTGATTGTATTTTCCCAGGACACATGTAATATAGAAATGTAGAAATGGTGGGTTATTGTAAATACTATCTGATAGACTAACTCAATGATGAGTTCACCGTCACCCCATTGTTTTTAAGAATTCCTGTACATATGACATTTTGCTGGACCACTTCTGGCTACAGAGCCATAGAAGCTGTTTTGAATGTGATGGCTATTTGGGATTGACTTCTCTCCTTAATAATTCATTTTGTAATCATGGTCTCTTACGTATATACTTCCCTTTCTCCTGGGTGGCAAGGGTCGGAGGGCTCACGTTCTCACAGAGTGAGCGTGCTGTCTTTGTGAGATTCCCATCACTGACTGGAATAATAAGTGAGGCTTGCGTGCAGGATATGTGATGTCTAATTAATAGGTACTGGAGGCTAAAGATGCAATTTTAGTTTAGTTACTTCTATGTATGTGTTCCTGGATCTGAGGCTGGTTATAAGGGAGAGAGAACAATTGTATTTTTACCCAGATGGTTACTTTTAGTGTCTGATTATTACCTAAAACTCCTTGTCCATGTTTCAGCAGAGAATAGCTGCTCCCAGTAGACCAAGAGCTCATTTCACACAACTGAAATTCAATTGACTTCCCAGCTAGAGCCCCAGTGGGAGCTGCCCAAGAGGATCTGAGGGCAAGATTTGGACACTTGTGACTTACAGCCTTGTCAATTTCAGCCTTCCCATTTGTTGCTCTTAGTTCTCAAGGGGCAGGTTTTGCCTGTGTCCTACTGACCGCACTGTCTTGTGGACACAAGACAAATGGCTCCAGGTTTTCTGTTAGCCAAGCAAAGGCATTTTTAAAGCTCATTTCTTTTCTGCCCATATTGAGTATCACAGAACTATATTGACAGAATCTATAAACTCACCATCTACAGGTCTTCAGTGGTATGTTGAAAAAATATATTCTGGTACCTGTTGACTTTTGTTTTTTTTTGTCTTTCCAATGTTGCCCTCCATGCTGGACACTCACCATCCGTTACTGTTCAAATGCTTGGACACTCCTCCATTGATACATTTTTTAAAAGATTTATTTATTTTAGAGAAAGAGCACAAGCAGGAGGGGCGGGGGGAGAGGGAAAGAATCTCAAGCAGACTCCCCACTGAGTTCGGAGACTGTTGCCGGGCTTGATCTCATGACCCTGAGATCATGAACTGAGCTGAAACAAGAGTCGGATGCTTAACCAACTATGCCACCCAGGCACCCCTATTGGAACATTTTTGATTAGCTGCAAACCAATTTTTGCCATAATTGAAAATGTATCGTGATAAAGTTTTATGAAAGTATAATCTTCTCTTAACTACCAAGGAGGAAACAAAGATGAAATGTAACACCTCTGGGGGCACTTGGGTGGTTAAGTCAGTTGAGCGGCCAACACTTGGTTTCGGCTCAGGTTATGATCTTGGGCTGGTGGGTTTGAGCCCCACATGGGGCTTTGTGCTCAGCGCAGAGTCTGCTTGTCCCTCTCCCTCTGCTCCTCCCGCAGTCATGCTCTCTAAAATAAATAGAGAAAAATAAAATCTTTAAAAAAAATAAAAGAAAAGTAACACCTCCTAAGCTAAATATTGTCCTAAGTTCTGAATGTAATGATACCCAAGGTTCCCACAAAGATGTACGCTCTGAGTTTGAACCATCTACTCAGGGAAATAGTACTTCAAGAAGACCGGGTTATCTCAGAGCCTTTATAATTAAATATGCAGAAAAATAATCAAAGTCAAAGGGAGTGTTTTCTTCTGTCCCATGGGAAGTTTTATCTTCCTGAATACCCCTCAGGATGCCACACTGACATTTGACAAGAACTTGCTCGGGTCTATGCTTACAGACTTACCCCGTATTCGTGATAGTGCTGCGGCACAGAATTACAAGGTAGGCGAACAGCGAAGACCTTGGGATGGGGTGCTCCACTGGATTGTTGATTCCTCCTGAAGCGTCTCTCTCTTGCTTGTAGATGGTTGTCTTTTCCTCCTTGCCTCTCCACGTTGTCTTTGCCCTGTGTGCGTGTGTCCTAATCTCTTCTTATAAGGATGAATAGCCCTGTCAGATTAGGGCCCACTCTAAGGAACTCATCTCAATTTTATTATCTCTTTAGAAACTCTCTCTCCAAATTTGGCCTCTTTCTGATGTACTAAGGGTTAGGACATCAACATGTGAATTTGAGGGGAACGTGGTACAGCCCCTCATAGAGCCCTGCAGGGGTAGGAGTATGCGTTTTCAGAATTTACACAGGCTTTTTCACACGTTGTAAGGAAAACTTTATTTACTCATTGATTAAAAACAGAAAGGAAGAAAAAAAATAGTGTTGTTCTTTAGATTGCTACACGTAACATTCAGATTCTAGAGAGCAGAAAATGGAGGGTTCACATACTATTTTTTTTGTGTGTGTATCTTGTCATCTGTACCAAATGCTTCTGCTGAGTTTTCGGAGAAGACTTTTAATGTATCATATCGGAGGAGTTTAGAAGCACAGAAATTATAATACTCACGTGATGCCAAACTGAGAAAAACCTCCTCCAATGTGTAAATCTTCACAACTGAGAATGAGTTGTTTTGTTGGCGTTGAGTATAAATTTTTATTTGGTTGGGAAAATAATGGGGGAAAATGGTGACTTTTTTAAAAGATGAAAGTATTTATGTTCTGGAATTAGGATTTTGGATAATGTTTGGAGTTCCAATCTAAGCTTTGACTCTTTCTCTATTTTTCTTTTTTTCATTAATGTTACTTGTGACCTAGTTAAAACTGTCACCGTATGCGTTTGCATAGCTGACACAGGCAGAAACCCTCTTTGGATTTTTTTTTTCTGGATTGCTGTTTTTTTAAGCTTATAATTAATCATGTCATGCCTTTATTTTTTTGCTTTGTTTCCGATTTTAGTTTTATTTCAAGGGACACAAAATGTCAAATGAAATTTTAAAAATATTGAGTCAATTGCAGAGCTAATTAATTGCCCATGCCCCAGTGACCCAAATTAAAATAATAAGGAATCAGTAAAGACAAGATGTTTTATAAAGAACATAATATCTCTAAAAGCGGAATAAGTCTGGCTATGTGACCAAATGAAAGGGAAAACACACCCAGACACTCCCCCCCCACACACATCCCAAAGTAGCCTAGATAATTAGCAAGATTGTGGGAAAGTGGAAGAAGCATTGAGCCTTCTCAATGAAAAATAACTTCTATTAATTAATTAAGACCCAGGAACAATGTGTAATATTACAGCTTTATTTATTGCTCTCTCGAAGGAAGAAAATTAAAAAAAAAAAAAAAAAAAAACAACCTCCTAAACTTTGAATGCATTCTCCTTGTCATTACATTTGTCTGATCAGCTCAAATCTCTCTATTTGTTCTTTTAAGATTTGTCTTCCATCACTTTTAAGACAATTTACATATCTTCAAAAGTCATAGTAAAGGGGAAAAAATTCAGCTAATTGGTTGATAGATGGCTTCCTCCAATTTTTAAAGCTTTTTAGCACTCAAGAAAAATGATATGCTGAAGGATGATTATATACTCCTACATTAAAAAAAGAGATGTTATTTTTTTGTTGAGTTGCTTATCGGCCATTCTTCATGGCCAGTTAGTGTACCAAGACAGTGGCATTTCAGGTTTTTGCTAAGTGCACCTGATCTTGCTGTGTCTTTAAAGTCACTATGTATATATTCTGTACCCTTTGCTCTGATGTATGTGCACATATGTTTCCCCCCCAGTATAATTGGTTGGAATGAGCGAATTGGCTAATAGGGTATCTCGTGTAGTGGTTTTCATTTGAAGATATTATTCAATAATTTCTGAGACACTCACCTTACTTCATTAAAGAACCGTAATTCAAAATTATTACATTAATAGCACAACTAATTAGACTATAAAACTGTCTTTGCTTATCCCTGTGTGTTTTTGAATAGTTTCAGTAAGACCAGCGCAGCCTAGGCAGAATATTATAAGCGTTCCAGTAGTCTTTCCATGTGTATAGGCCTATGATTTGGGGTGAGACACGGAAAAAGTCAGTCAAAAGAGAATAAATCAGTTATTACAGAGGTTTGAATTTTCAGAAGAGGGAGTAGTTTCTACCTCATTTATTAAGAAATCCTTCTTTTCTTTTCTTTTTTATTTCTTAATGAAGTGTCATTAACATACAGCATTAAACACTAGTTTCAGGCATATGATACAATGGTTCAACATTTCTCTACATCAATCTGTGTTCATCATGATATCTGTACCCTTCATTTCCTTTATTTCACCCATCCCCCACCCATGTACTCATGTCCTCTCTGGCAACCACCAGTTTGTTCTCTGTATTTAAGAGTCTTGGTTAGTCTTTCTTTTTTTCTTTGTTTTGTTTCTTAAATGCCACGTGTGAGTGAAATCATAATGGTTTTGGTGTTTCTCTGACTTATTTCACTCAGCATTAAACCCTGTAGGTCCATTCATGTTGTTGCAAATGGCATGGTCTTATTCTTTTTTATGGGTAATATTCCATTCCACATCTTCTTGATCCATTTGTCGATGGATGGACACTTGGGTTGCTTCCATATCTTGGCTATTGTAAATAACACTGCAATAAACATGGGGTGCATATACCCTTTCAAATTAGCATTTTCATTCCAGTAGTAGAATTCTTGGATCATACAGTATTTCTATATTTAACTCTTTGAGGGACCTTCATACTCTTACCATAGTGGCTGTACCAGTTTGCGTTCCCACCAATAGTGTATGAGGGTTTCTTTTTCTCTACATTTTCACCAACACTTGGTATTTCTTGTTTTAATTTTAGCCATTCTGACAGGTGTAAGGTGATGCCTCATTATGGTTTTGATTTTCATTACCCTGGTGGTTAGTGATGTTGAGCATCTTTTCATGTGTCTCTTGGCCATCTTGTTTTCTCTGTAAAAATGTCTTTTCAGGTCCTCTGCCCATTTTTTAATTGGATTATTTCCTTTTGGTATTGAGTTGTAAAAGTTCTTTATATATTTTGAATATTAACCCCTTCTAGGCTCTAGCATTTGCAATATCTCATCTCCTTCAGTAAGTTGCCTTTTTGTTTGTTGATGGTTTCTTTCTCTATGCAGAAGCTTTCTATTTTGGTTTAGTCTCAATACCATAATTTTGTTTTTTTTCCCCCTTGTCTCAGGAGACAGATCTAGAAACATGTTTCTTTGGCCAACATCAAAGCGATTATTGCCTGTGTTTTCTTCTAGGAGACTTCATTCTTTCCTTTTTAAATTTATTGATCCTTTCATTCATTAAAATTATATTTATACTACATTGACCATATGCCAGGCTAGAACTTTCAGCAACGTCCTTGGGCCTTGACTAAGTTGCTCAAGACCACAGTTTTGTTTTTGTTCTTTGCCAGAATTCTAGCTCAACTCAGTTTATAATTAGGATTAACACACAATTGAGGAAGAACCATTGAAGGTATCAGCCTACGAAATTGTTTCCCCTCTCGAAATATCTTAGACACTAGTGAAACCTCAACACGTGGAAGGAGTGATGGGTGCATTTCCAGAAGACCACTGGATAATTTAAAATTGGGATCATGGCAGAGACCAGGAGAGTGAAGCAGCATCTGTGTTTTGTTTTATTCTGTTCAGATTCCATATCTCAAAGATCAGCAACTGAAGTCATCTTCTAATTTAACGTTTGGCAAACCAGAAAGAGAAAATAGCTCTGATGAATTTACCCAGAGGGAATAAACCATTTAAAAAAAAATTTGTTGAGCAAAGACTGCTTTAGGTAGATAATGGTCTGAGAGGTCAAATGCATCATTAGCTTAGTTGCCCCAGTATGGTCTTTCACCATGGTGGTGAATTCTCATAGATTTATGGCTGGGGAAATAGATCTTGGTTTCTGATAGAGTGGAATGATTATAATAGGTAAGTAACACTGATGGACAGATGCGTGTGCACGCCGCCATGATGGGCATCTCTTTCCCCCAACAAATTACTTTGTGTTAGGCCCATTTTACAGATGAAGAAAATGAACCTGTTAGAGCTTACATAGTGCATTAGTGCAGTAAAATTGCATCTTAGCCAGTCTGACCACAGAGCCCAAAGTTTTAACATCTACTGTAAGGAAAAATAGATAACAAATCATTGATCAGGTGAGCCACACTCCGAGGCAAGGATAGAGCGGACCCCCCTTGCCAAGTATGATTGACACGTGTAATCATCACCATCTGTCACTTACATTGGTTCAGGATGTAGACCGTTAGTGAAGAGTATCCCCCTAGGCATTTTAAACCTGCTTTGACAGAAAAAAAAAAAAAAAAAAAAAAAAGGGGGGGAAAAAAAAAAAAAAAAAAAAAAAAAAAAAGAGGAGGGAGCATCTCTTCTAAGAGGACACGTGGGTTGGTGAGCTAAACAAATACTTGTGATTCAGATGTCTTAGGTTTGCACTCTGGGTTTTCTGCACACCAAAACCCATGTGACAGCTACTATAATATAGTCTGCAGACCTTCAACCCAGGAAGCATAATTGGCCAAGGATCCCAGGCAGGGCTGGCTATTTTATCTGCAAGACCTGTTTCAAAATAAAAATGTGGGGGCGCCTGGGTGGCACAGCGGTTAAGCGTCTGCCTTCGGCTCAGGGCGTGATCCCGGCGTTATGGGATCGAGCCCCACATCAGGCTCCTCCGCTATGAGCTTGCTTCTTCCTCCCCCACTCCCCCTGCTTGTGTTCCCTCTCTCACTGGCTGTCTCTATCTCTGTCAAATAAATAAATAAAATCTTTAAAAAAAAATAAAAAACAAAAAAAAAAATAAAAATGTGAGGCCCATTGTTCCAAAGGCAAGAGAAAAGGTTATCAAGAAAGATATTAAAATATAAATTTGTTTTCTTTCTTCTGCAGTCTTTCTTGACTTTTCATGGTGGGTTTTTTTTTTTTATTTTGATATTTAATGTTGTCGTAAGTAAAGAAATATTTAAAATTTTAAATTACTGGCTTGCATGTTACCGTTCTTCTGGATGTCGTGTAATACTAGTTTTAAATGCAAATATATGAGCATTTAACTTATGTGTAGAATCCCTGAATTACACAATTCCTTTTTGTAGACCATGCACGCATATGTATGTCGTCTTACCAGAAAAATGAAAACTTGACAATGTAACTCAAATGTTTTTATTTCACTTCTTGATACACACACATTTCACCAGCCTTCTCTACCTTCAGCTTACTGAGGGGTAAGGAAAGCCTGAAAGAAAGGAAACTGCGGGTCTTTTCTTTTCTCTGTAGGTCATTTGCAGCATGAGGGGTTACGTAATCCAGAATAGCACAGGTTACCACGTGGTTCTCTGCTCATTCACGTTTCTTGGAGCGCACAGCCTTCTCCCTTATTAGAAGTGAGTTCTGGTTTATGACCTCTTGGCCTCTGTCAGTAACCCCGCTGACTGAGTTGTAGACAAAATAAACTTACCTTAGACTGGTCTTGAGTTTGGCTCGAATGCCTGTGCATCTTGGCTCTGCCAGAGTCCCGTGCTTGTGCGGCATCGTAAACCCTCTTTGTGAATACGGCAGCAAGGAACGACGGACGTGCCCGTTCCTCCCTTAGTGAGCATGCTCTGTCAGAGCACTTAAACAAATGCAGTTCCCCGTGTGACCGCACCGTCTGTCCGCACACCCCTGAGCCTGGCCAGAACCCAGGTGCTAAACCGTGAAATCACCTGCACATTCTGGTCAAGGGCAGAGTTGCCCCTGGGATGCCTCAAGGCAGGGAATGAGCGTGGCAGGGCTGCAAAGACAGGCCCATTCATGAGTTAGTAGGGAGCCTGTTGGCAGCTGACTTTGGTCAGAGGACTCCTGAATATTGTTACCAAACTTTTGCTTCGACTGCTTACCAGGTGAGGCTTCTTTCACCCAAATCTCCCTCTCCTCTCTTTGACCTACTCACACATTGCGGTCTGATGGCTTTCCTCATCTTCCTGGCCGTTTTCTTTCGCATAGTTTAACACCCGTGATACCAAGTGGTCTGAGAAAACAGGTGGTCAGATGGGGATGCAGGACTGGCTCACCTACCGACTGGCAGGTGAAGAAGGTGTTCTGTAGCTCAGCGAAGGTGTTCTGAGCTCAATGAATAAGGACCTGGGGAAATGTCATCGTGGAGGGCAATGCTGTAGCAGGTATGATGACACATTTGAAAAATCGAATTTGTAGAAGTCTGTTCCCCCATAAATCAATAAACACCCCCTTCTTGAGGCTCCTCCATCTTCTCTCCTGATTCTGAGGCTCATAATTAGGCTTAAATCCCAATCTAACCTGGCTGGGGAGCTGCTGAGCTTTATAAGGGAGGGAAGAGTCTTTATATACCTTAAAAAAAAAAAAATTCAAGGAGTAGTTTGCACGTACTTGTTAGAGCCAGGAGAATACTACTGGGATTAGGTTCTGAACATGCTTGATCAAGGGGCAGGAATATAATCTTTTAATTGGGGGCCACTCTCCTGGGCCTCAGTATGTAAAGTCCCAGCAGGAAACCCAGGGGAGGAGGCAAACTTAACAGTGGGTTAGGTCTTAGAAACCTGGAAGAAACAGTGGCTCACTGCCCATGAGGTGGAAATACTTGAGTTGCCCTAGAAAAGGAGGGGATGAAGAGGCAGAGAAAAGTGTGTACACTGGAATGGGTGTACTGTGCAAGGCCAGAGGATACATTAGCACATGGTGTTCCTTTATAACGGGGCCCAGAGAGCACAGGATTCACCAAGACTGTTAGTCATGTGTTGTGTGAAGGGTACTGCCATCACTAAGAAGGATGGTGGGGATGTGGGACTCCTCTGTGCGCCAATGTTGATGGTAAAAGGTATGGTCATGGAATTAAGCCTATTATTACTCATATACTGATGTGGTCTTGAATAGTGCTTAACTTCTTGAAGCCATGAGTCCACAATTCATATAACGCCGTAAGAATATGAGGGGTAGTCGAGGGAACTTGACCAGTCAGGAGTTGTGAATTGGTTCATAGATAATAGTTATCTCAAAGAACATAGTGCCTGAGGTTCTGGTTAACAAATATAATCTGAAAAGGAGATATAAAGGTAGGAACAAAAGATGGAGAGGGGTCACCTCAATCAAAAGTCATAATCTGTTGCTGAAGTTAATAGATCTGAAACAGTTTTTACCCCGAGAACTCTAAGGGAGGAGACCTTTGGCAACATTATGGCAAGTGTATTTTCTAATGATGTCCCCCAATTTTCCCCCAAGAGATCTACAACCATTTACTCCTATGAATATACTTGAGAGGACAAGGGCTCTAGACCCAGACATTTCTAGGGCTATTGAGCACAGATTTTGAGTACGCATTGATACCTAAAAACCCAACCATCATCACAGCTCTCCTGTTAGAGCAGAGGCATAGAGGGGCCAGGGAATACATGAAGATCTGGCTCACTGTGAGCACCCCGGGTCTCCAGATGCATCCAGTGGTCATTTCTGTAATCCCTAAGTGCATAATTAAAATTGATGTATTTGGCGGTTGGATCAACAATTCTGTCTCTAGTCTGTGGAAGAACAGCTATTATGAGGATGGCCAAATGGAAACCTCTCAAACTGTCTTCCCTGGATGATACAGTAAATAGAAAACAGTATGAAATCCAAAAGGAGATAGCAGAGATTAATGCCATAACTAAAGACCTGAATGCTGTAGGGCAGTGGTCCATATCACATCTCTGTTTAGTTAGGTGGTCTGACAGCTCTGGAATCCACCGTACTCTGGAGAATGATTGTAGATGATCACAGAGTTACTTGAGTAGTAGACCTTGAAACAACTGCTGGATCAAATCTTTTTTTTTTTTTTAATTGAAGTATAGTTGATATAATGTATTTGTTTCAGGTGTATGACATAATGATTCAACAATTATATACATGATGAAATGCTCACCATGATTAAGAAAGTTACCATCTGTCATCATATAGAGTTATGACAATATGTCATCACTGTGTTCCCTCTGCTGTACTTTTCATCACTGTGGCTTATTTATTTTATAATTGGAGGTTTGTACCTCTTAATCCACTTAATTTCTCATCCCCCACATCTTTCTCCTCTGGCAACCATCAGTTCGTTCTCTGAATTTATGAGTCTGTTTGTATTTGTGTGTTTTGTTTTTTAGATTCTAGATATAAGTGAAATCATATGGTATTTATCTTTCGACATCCAACTTGACTTAGCACAATACTGTCTAGGTATTGCAACGTCCATGTTGTCCCAAGTGGCAAGATTTCATTCTTTTTTATGGCTGAGTAATAATTCATTGAATATATACACCACGTCTTAATCCACTCATCTGTGGATGGACACTTAGGTTACTTCGAAGACAGATCTAGAAGAATACTGCTGAGACCAATGTCTAAGAGATTACCGCCTATGATTTCTCTTAGGAGTTTTGTAGTTTCAGGTCTTACATTTAGGACTTCAATCAATTTGACTGTCTTTTTGTGTATGGTTTAAAACAGCGGTCCAGTTTCATTTTTTTTGCATGGAGGTGTCCAGTTTTCCTGACACCATTTATTGAAGAATCTGTGTTTTCCCCATTGTATATTTTTGCCTCCTTTGTCATAGATTAAAAGACCACATTGGGTTTATTTCTAGGCTTTCTACTCCACTCCATTGATGTGTGTGTCTGTTTTTGTGCCAGTACCATACTGTTCTGATTACCACAGCTTTGTAGTATAGTTTGAAATCTGAGACAGTGACACCTGCTTTGTTCTTCTTTCTGAAGATTGCTTTGGCTGTTTAGGGTCGTTGTGGTTCCATACAAATTTTAGGGTTATTTATTCTACTTCTGTGAAAAAATACTATTGGTATTTTGATAGGGAATACATTTAATCTATAGATTGCTTTGGGTGGTATGGACATTTTAACGGTGTTCTTTCAAACCCTGAACATGGCGTATCTTTCCATTTACTCGTGTCATTCTCAGTGTCTTTCATCAGTGTCTTATAGGTTTCAGGGTATAGGTCTTATTTGTAGAGCAGATTAATAATATCTTGGATACATGCTCTGTCACTGTAGATTTAGCACATACTAAATTAAATTTTTTCCAATTAGAAGAGGATCACTAATGGTTTGTATTCATGTGAGACAAATACCAGCCTTCACTGACAATGTTAACTCAGAGCTATTTTCAGTCTCCTGCTCTCTGTCACAGGATAGTCTGAGTATATCTGGACTGCATGTCTCACCCACCAAGATTTATGCAGATCTGTTATTACATTGGTGACATCCTTCTGATGGGACAGAATGAGCAAGAGGTGACCAGAAAGCTGGAAGCATCGTTAAGACCCATGCCCTCCGAAGGATGGAACATAAATTTTGCAAAGAATGACCACATTAGTAAAATTGATAGGAGCCCCCTGTTCAAGAGTGTAAATTAGACATGCTCTCCAAAGTAGAAGACACATTGCTGCATCTTGAATTCCCTACAACAAACAAAAACCTTTTAATGCCTGATGTGCCTCTTTCGGTTCTAGAGGTCCATATAGCAAGTGATAGAGAAAGCTGCCCACCTTGGGTGGGGCCTGGGCCAGGAGAGGGAGCTGTAGTAATTACAGGCTCTGGTGTAAGCAGTCATGTCACTTAGCCTTTGTGATCCACTGGACACTAAGGTTTTAAAAGTGTACTTGGTAGGAAAAGTTACCTTTGGGCCCTCAGTGGCAAGCTTCTGTGGGACACTTAAAATGCAGGCCCTGGAATTCTGGAATAAAACCACGCCATTCAAAGCAAATAATTACTTGCATGTTTAAGAACACCTCTTGGCTTTACTGGACCTTGGTAGAGATGGAATGCATAATGATGGGCACATAGCGACCAGGCATCTCTAACTAAATCGAGATTATGTTGGGCCTACTAGGCTATAAATTTGGATGGGTCTACTATCAATCAGTCCATTGTAAGATGGACATTATACCTCTAACACTAAGCCCCAGCAAGATCAGAGGTCATGAGCAGACCTGCCTGCCACCTACTAACAGTGCTCCTCACCTTGCTTTCACCTGTACGATCAACCGGAAAAGGAGAGAAAAGTCTGAAATTGCTTTATAGGTGGGTCAGCTGAGTTCCTGGGTACAAGCCAAAAATGGATGTTATCTGCATTATAGCCACAAGCAGGAGTGATCTTGAAAGACAGTCAGGGGGACAAAAAATATTCCCAATGGTAGTGCCATGACAGTGCACCAGGTTACAGATTTTGTGTAAGAGGAGAAGTGGCTCGGGGTGAGAATATTTATTCTTGGCAGTGGCCACTTTGCTTTTTGGCCTAGAAGATGAAGAACTGGCAGATTAGTGATAAGCAGGCATGGAGTATGGATGGCCATATAGATGGGGGCACAAAATGTGAAGAATTTGGCATCACTGCCCATTGTTAACAAGAAAACAGCCATCATGGCAGGCGCATTGAACAAATCAACCGGTTGACATCAGCTGGCATTTGTCATTGGTTACCTCAGAACTGGAATGATGGGAACATGAGTAACTTGGCTCTAGTGGCACAAACAGAGGCTACGTAAAGGTCTCATGGCATTTTCTGCTCCTTACAAAGGCTGTTCCTGTTATTACTTTCTTGGAGTGTCAGTTTGTCAATAATACAAAAATTCAAGACAAACAGAAAAGTACTGAGCCTCCACTATCACACTATTCCTTGATGAGACCAACTGGACCCTTGGTAGAATTGACCACATTGAGCCCCTTCCATTCTAGAAGGCCCAGCATTAGATCCTTACAGAGAAAGATACCTATTTCAAGGTATCTTATGCATGCCTGCATAACCTCAGCCCCCATCACTATCTGATAGCTTGTAATGCCTAATCTATACAGGCCTGGAATAATACACTGCAGCCTCCATCCAGGGGACCTACTGAACATCTACTTGACAAGGAGTTTGAAAGTGAACCATGAGCATGGAAGAAGCATCCAGTCCCACGGAATGCTGGAATGGCCTCCTAAAGCTAGAGCTGAAATGTTAGAGGAAAGAATTTGAAATGATGGGGATTTGCATCTTTGAGGATGTAGTATATTTAATAAATATACTACAGGCTCCTATAGTGCTCTATATCCCCAAAAGGAAGGATATGTAGATCTGGTCTTCAGGATGAGAGGTGAACCCCAAGTAGATAATAGCCCTTTATATTCATGTTTCGACTGTCTGGTTGAGCTGCTTCTCCCATTGCTAGGCAAGGGTTGCAGAAGGCCTGTGCAGGAAAGGTATGCCAGGCATAAACTTAATTTTTTTTTCCCTTTCATGATAACCCTTTTGGCTACAGATCATGCAGGCTTTGTAAAGAAGCAGCTGCTCAGATAATAATCTTTGGCCACGATGCAACCAATTAATTACTGTGTCATCCCATAAAAGACTCTGCAGAGCCATGTTGTCTTTGGCATATTAGCTGTCTCGAAATTATGGTAATATTCCAATGAGTCAACCTCAAATACAAATTCACAAATCACCACTTTCTCCCACCTTCCCCTCCAAGCCCAATTATCTGTAAAGCAGATCAATCTCCAGATGATAAAGGCTGTGGATTTGCCAAACATATTTGTGATTGCATGACTCTTTAAAAAGAGTACTCTGGTGTTGAGCAGTAACAGAAGCATGAAAAAATACATCTATGAACATCCGTATACACACTCTTCATGAAGACCCTTGGTAACTGGCATGATGGCAGCCATCATGCAGCAACACGAAAAGAACACCCACTCAGGAACCATATGACTGGCCTGAGCTCTGGGCTGGATAGTTGTTACTTCACAGTTCACACCCAGAAACCAAGTTCAACCTTGGTTCTACCATTGTAATTTTACTTCCTTATATGATGTTTTAGTAAGATTACACCATCTAGGGCTGCCCATGGCAGGCACTGCAGGGAGGACATTTTCAGTCTTTACGCAGCCCACGACTAAGCACAGATTTTTAATCAGTGGGTTTGGGGTGGAGCCTGGAATTCTGCGTATCTAGCCAAGTTCCCAGGTGCTATAGGTAACTTATGATCTCGCAGCGCAATTTGAGGAGAAAGACTGTAGAGTGTACTAATATCCTTTGGACTCTTTTCTCCTTATTAACAGAAAGGTTTTCTTTGTGCCCCCCATTTTCCCTCTTTGACTCAAGGGTAAGTCTTAATTGATGGAATTCAATAATGGTGGTTTCATTCCCCTTGCCTTGTGATTGGTTAGAGACAATCATATGAGAGTTCTGGCCAATGAGGTGTCAGGGCAAATATGCTACAGCCTTCTGGGAAAATACTTTCCATACTTTAGAAGGAGACACACAAGATCTCTTCTCTGCTTTTGTGTGCCCTTATTTCTGGATATGATGACTGGAATTACTGCAGGATCTTGGAACCATCCTGTGGATGAAGTCAGCACAGAGAGGAGGTCAGAGTCAAGATAATGAGAGAAAATTCAAGCACCATGCCTGTTGTCATGCTGTCTTTGGATTTGCCCTTGTTTCAAGTAGAAATAATTGACTGTTGTTTACGACAATTTAAGCCAGGGTTTGAAAATTACCTTGACGACAGAAGAACATTTAGAAACCAATTTAATTAAAGTCTGTATTATATGTACTCTGTTTATGTCTTTGGACATGTTTTGGTTTCCTCCTTTATAAAGCAGAAATGATCATAATAGTGACCGCCACGTAAGACTGTTGTGATTTTTAGATAGGATTTTGCTTGTTAGCTGTTTCTCACAGTGCCTGGTGTATATTGCATGTTCTAGGAAAATGAGAAATGATTGTCCATATTCTCCTCGTGTACTAATAGTGTTGGGGAATCCACTAACTTATGTGATAGCTTTTTCTGTCATTGGGTGCTCTCCCTTGTCCAAAAAGGATCTTTTTTATTGAGTTGAGATCTATTTCCCTCTTTCTTTCAAGCCTTAATCCTGGCTTTGACCTCTGGAAGCACAGGGAGTAAGTATAACCCTCTTGTTCCTGACAGCCCACAAAGAATTTACAAATAGTTTTCATGACCCTCTGCTAAATGCTCTCTTTGCTGGCTAAACCTCCTCAGGCCTTTCAAATGTTTCTCCTATGTCATGGTTTCTAGATCATTTCCTATCCCATCCTCTTTTTCTGGATTTTGTTCATTTTAGCTAAAGATTACATGCTTAATAGTACCTTCTTCTGCCCCAGCTAAAACTGCGGCTCACAGTTCTGCTTTTAACAGTAAAATGTCTGTGTTGCTTATATGCAGTTTTATATTATTTGAGTTAAATTTTCCAGTATCCTGTTTGCATGTCCACTGTATCTATTTGTTCTTGAGTGATCTGCCTTAAATTGGATTTGCACCGAGGGCAAAAGTCATCTATAATTCAAGTGTACATTCCCGTTGTGTCCCATGATGATCCTGTTTTATTCCTAATGTCTTGGTGTAATTATTAACCCCTCCTTTTACTTTTAAAATTACCTCTGTTTAGAGGAAAATTGTATGGACACCCTAGTTATAAGCTGTACTTACAGATTTTTATTATTATTATTTTTTTTTAATTTTCAATTTTAATTCCAGTTAGGTAACACACAGTATTGGTTTCAGGTGTACAATGTGGTGATTCAACAATTGCACACATCACCCCCTGCTCATCACAAGTACACTCCTTAAGTCTCATCACCTATTTCACCCATCCCCACACCCCTTTGCCCTCTGATAACCATCAGTTTATTTTCTATAATTAGAGTCTATGGAAGACAGTGTGGAGTTTCCTCAAAAAGTTAAGAAAAGAATTATGCACCATCCAGCAATCGCACCACTAGGTGTTTAGCCAAAGAATACAAAAACAGTGAGTCAAAAGGCTACGTGAACCTCTACGTTTATAGCAGAATTATTTACAACAGCCAAATTATGGAAAAAGCCAAGTGTCCATTGATTGATGAATGGATATAGAAGATGTGTGTGTGTGTGTGTGTGTGTGTGTATACACACGTGTATAATAGAATATTATGCAGCCATAAAAAGTGAAATCTTGCCATTTGCAACAACATGGATGGAGTTAGAACATATGTTAAGCAAAATAAGGCAGAGAAAAACACATACCTTATGATTTCACTCATAAGTGGGATTTAATAAATAAAACAAAAGAGCAAAGGGGAAAAAAGACAATCAAGAAACTATACATAGATTTTAATGAAGGCTCTGTGACTGATCCATCTAAAAGACTATTAACTTTGAATCATTGACCTCAGGTTCACATCGTTAGATGACATGCCATTTGTGGAGCACAGAATGTGGATCACCAGCTCTGATATTTTCTAGTAAATTTGGTTTCACCAAGTACAGTTTCCAGACCTCATCACAATTTCTATTCCTTTCAGGAAATTGAGTTTAAATTTTTTTTTTCTGTTCTGTTGAATAGTCAGCTACCCTAACATCACTTTGGGCATGAGAAGATGAATGTGGAAATCTTCATGACTCATTCCATTCACCCAAGGAATGGTTACAGTACTTTGAAATGAAAAATACAACCTCTGACTAAGAGTCACAAGAAAAGTTTCTACTCTGTGTTAATTGCTAAGTAAACCATAAGCTGCGAAGAAAACTGTATTTCCACTTCATGTACTTGGGAGGTAATCCAGGTGGTATTTGTGACTGACGGAGCTCAAAGTTCCAGAAAACTTTACATCAGAGTCCAGGTTGAATTCCATTCTGAGCTGTGCAGAAGGTCGAGTGCTTAGTTTGAATGCTAGGTACCGTGTTCTTCACAGATACCTGATTTTTGCTCCTAATAAACAAATCAGTACTGTATTACAGTGAGACTCCCACCCTTAAAAAGGATAGAAAGTTGTGCATTGAAGTAGGTATCTGGCCTGAGCACTAAATATCTAACAAATGGGGAATGATGCATCTTCAAGTTACTCTTAGCGAAAGATAGAACTTTTTTTTTTTTTGTCTTATTCTTCTCCAGTATTCAAAATAGTGTAATAGAATTGTGTTTTCTCCTTTGAGGCATGTAATAGAATGGAAATGGAGATTTTGGAAACCAAATTCTCATTAGTAATTGAAACGCATATCGAATATTCTTCCACGTGATTAGAGCTACAACACTGATTTCGATTTTATATGGTTAACCAAAAATTGTCAGAAAACCACATTGATTAATTAGTTACTTTATGGTGATGAAAATTTGCTTTTAGAAATAAGATTGTGGCAATTTTTTTTTTTTTTTTGCTTGTTTTGAATAGGTGACTGAATCCCAAAATTTGAACGGTGAATGAGATGTATTTTACTTTTAAGTTTGGCAGAAATGTTTACATTACATAGTAAAACTTGCAGAATTCCCATCAAGGCTGATTTTAGTTTTTTGTGCCCCTGCTGTGCTTGCCGCTGGGTTAGTACAGTTAAACTATGAACTTTTATCTGATATTCAGGGGACTTGGAGTAGAAATTAAGCATCATCCTGGCCCTGGGTAAATTCTCCAATCCCTGGAGATTAGACGGTTTGTAATTCAATGAAACAGGGTTGCAACACCCACAGACTTTTAAGCGAGCAGGATAACATGAACAAATAAAAAAGCTGTTGTCAGCAGCCTCACCATAGCATCACCCCTTGGCTCCAGTGGGCTCAGGTGTTTCAAGACTTGAAAAAAAAATTGCAACCTTGTGGGGACATTTCATAGAACTTTTACCGTAGTGTCAAAAAGAAATGTTAATAAAAGATGTGTGTTAATTTCCATAGGACTAAGGCCTGGGAAATGGTCAGTCCTGGCCCTTGCAGGGGGCAGGCATGACACTGGATTTCTTCTGGAAGGGAAGTTTCCACTAATTTGTCAGGATAAAGGGTGGGCACTGGAGCTGCAGGCAGGAGTGAGGTGTCCCAACCAGTGGGCAGAGCATGGCAGGCGAATCATAAGATGGGCAATACAAACTGAAAACTTAGAGAAAAGATTTGGTTTAGTAGAATGAATTTGAAATCACAAGCTTAGCTCTGTCATCTCCCAGCTATGTCGCATTACTTGACCTCTCCGAGCCATACTTTTCTCATTTAACAAAATGCTGATAATAGAATCTGCTGTATAAAGTGGTTGTGCAGATTAATTGAATCGAGTATGTAAAGCCCTGGGATCTTGCCTAGCTCAATGCCTAATAAATGGCGATTCACTTCGGCCCCCAAGAAAGGATATTGGTAAGGGCAGCACAGCACCGTCGTCATCAGATGTGAGTAAATTAATGGAAAAACGCAAGCCATTCGAATCTCAGAATAGAACACTGCAAGCGTTGGCTATGTCATTTGCGAGGGTTAGAGCAAAATGAAAATGCAGGGCCCCTTGCTCATAAATTTAGATTTTCAAGACCACCGGAACAGAATTAAACCAAGAGCAGCGGGCTTCTAAGTGTGGGGTCTGGTGCACCTGAACAGTTCGTGTGCCCGTGAAGCTGGTCTTGGCTCTGCAATCACTTTCTGTTCTCCCTGCATTCGTTCTTACTCCTATATAATGCGTTCTTCCCGCAGCAGATGGGATGAATGTCTCAATTCATAAAATAGACTTCATGACAACAAGCTTTGTTCATAAACTGAGAGAAGAAGTATAACATAACAGAAAGCCACACAGCACGGTGGTTGAGTGGGTGGGTTCTGAAGATAGACATTCCTCTCTTGGCTCTTCTGACCTTATCTGCCATCTTGAGCAAATTACTTAAGCTCAGTCAACTGTGCTATAAAATGGGCAGGATAATAAATAACTACCTGGACAGAGGTGTTGTAAGGATTAAGAGAAATAACTCACATGAAGATTTGGAATATTGTTTGGTACAGAAACCACTTTGATAGATACTAGCTACTATTTTGTGAAGGAGGACTCTGCTCTAAGGGTGATGTTAACATGGCCCACCAGCTGGTCTACCGTCTGCCTGCACGTATCCCTTCAAGCTTATCTCCTTCTGCTTTTGTCTTCCTCATGACCCGTGAGACACCCTCATTGTTTTGTTTTGTTTTGTTTTGTTTTGTTTTGTTTTGTTTTGTTTTGTTTTGTTTTTTTTTTTTTTTTTTTTTTAGTGCTGCAGTGTCTTTGCTATTCTCTCTACATAGAATGCTTTTTCTCAACTCTTGGTGTTTTAGGTCCAACCTCAGGTATTCCTTTCTTAGGGAAGACATCCAAAGAGCACTAGTCTAAATTAGCTCCCTCTGTATTATCTAGTCCAATGCCGTGTTCTTCTGATTGGTAGCAGTTTTCATTGTTGGAACTTAAATATTTTGTTTTGTGTTTGTTTCACATCTGCCTTCCCAGGAGGGTAGAAGACCGCGTGTGATGTGTTTAGTACTTTATCTCCAGTGCTCAGCAAAGTGCCTGGCACATGAATACCAGGCGGTGAGTATCTGTTGAGTAAATAAATGAAGAAGATTGGCAGAAACTCAGAGAGGAGGGTCATTTGGGTAAATTAGGATCGTTGGCTAAGAAGCAGAGGTTGGGACTACCATAAAATACTAGGAAGCCTAGTGAAGAAGGCATATTAACACTGTAAGTGATTGCTTAAATGATTTCCCTTCGTGATGATAGTGACTAGTTTTTGAGTCCTTGCTATGCACCAGGTATTCTGCATTACACGTTTAACTCATTTAAGTTTAACAGAAATTTTAAGCATGAGATAGTATTACGCTCCCCTTTTTGCATGGCCTGGATCTGGTGGAACTGACATTTTAACTTAGTCTCCTGACTTGGGCCCAAGCTGCACTTGGGAGCTGATGTGCTCCTGTCTATTACTTTTTTTTTTTTCCCCAACCTCCTTACCAGTGTTATCTAGTTTAGTCTTTTATCTCCTTGATAGATATTTAGTGAATTTTTAATACCAGCTTTATTGAAGTACAGTTTAATACAAAAAACTGGACCAATTTAAATGTACAGCTTGATGAGTTCTGCTAAATGTTCAGAATTGGGTAATGATTCCAGCTAAGTCATGAAACCAAACCATCACCACAAAGAGTTGCTTTCCGCCCTGCTAGTTTACCCCCTTTCCTAACCCTGGCCTCTGACCTTTTCGTTTTCTTTTCTGCCATTCTAGTTTACCTTGTCCTCAAGGCAGCATGAATGGAATGAGAGTTTGAACTCTTTTGTGTCTGATTTCACTCACTGAGCAGAGTTGTTTTGGATTCCTCTATGTTGCGGTGTTGGCTTAGTTCATTTCCTTCAACTGTCAAGCAGCAGCCACTGCACAGGGACGCCGCATTCTCATTACCCATTAACCAGCCGAGAGATACTTCAGTTGACTCTAGCTTTGAGCTAATGTGAACAAAGCTGCGTGAACGTTGGTGTTGAGGCCTTTGTGTAAACATGCAGATACTGTGTTTTAAGCAGTGATGCAAGTGTATTTAAAGATGAACACGAACTAGATTTTTAATGACATCATTTACGGTAGACCGGTAAATGAGAACCCTTAGCAGTTAATTTTTCAACCCTCCGTGATCTCTTTTCTCCTTTTCCTCCCCCTCTTCTCCTCCTCCTCCAACTCCACCTCCTTCTCCTCCCCCTTCTCTTCTTCCTCCTTGTCCTCCTCCTCCCCCTTCTTTTGCTATAGTTGGATGATTTTTTTTAATTTAATTCATCAACAGCTGAAACCTCTCCCTGTGCACATTTTACCAGTTTTTCCCTAAAAATTTGTTTGTTTGTTTGCTTATTATTGAAGTACAAATGGCACACAATGCTATGTTAGTTTTAGGTGTACAACGTAGTAAATCGACAACTTTCCTACGTTGTGCTGCACTCAGCACGATTGTGGCTACCATCTGTCAGCATACAACACTATTACAGTACTTTGACTATGTTCCCTTTTCTGTATGCTCCATCCCCGTGACGTATTTATTTTATAACTGGAAGTTTGTATCTCTTGACTCCCTTTACCTACTTCGTCCATCCTTCCACCCCTTCCCTTTGGCAACTACCAGTTCTCTGTATTTATGTTTTGTTTTGTTTTATCCCTGCTTTTCTATTTGGTTACTTTATTTATTTATTTATTTATTTATTTTAAGATTCCATTTATATAAGTGAAATCATATGGTTGATCGCTCTGCTAAGAGGAAATTTTGCTTTACTGTTTTTTAAAGAACATGCTTTTTGGGGCGCCTGGGTGGCGCAGTCATTAAGCGTCTGCCTTCAGCTCAGGGCGTGATCCCAGTGTTCTGGGTTCGAGCCCCACATCAAGCTCCTCCGCTAGGAGCCTGCTTCTTCCTCTCCCACTCCCCCTGCTTGTGTTCCCTCTCTCGCTGGCTGTCTCTCTGTCAAATAAATAAAATAAAATCTTTTAAAAAAATAAAGAACATGAGTTTAAAGCCATCAAAGGTGGTATAAAAAATTTGTAACTTAAATACCTTGGAAATTGCCCTTCCTTCCTTCCTTCCTTCCTTCCTTCCTTCCTTCCTTCCTTCCTTCCTTGGATCTTATTTATTTATCTGAAAGAGAGAGAGAAGGAGCAGGAGGAGAGACTCCCCCTTGAGTAAGGACCCCGAATGTGGGTCTTGATTCCAGGACCCTGGGATCGTGATCTGAGCCAAAGGCAGCCACCTAACCAACTGAGCCACCCAGGCACCCCTGCTTTTTCTTTTATACAGACTCTTATTTTCAACTAAATAATGATGCTATGTGGTAATAATTTTTTATTTCCTTCCTATTAGCAGAAAGCTTGGCCTTCAATGAAGCTGGGCAGGATTTACAAGCTTGTGTTGTGTCTGCCTATGTCTTTAAGCACAGAGAAGTAGAATCGTTTACAAGGAAAAGTTAGGTGTCTCGTGAACAGCTGTAACTGGGAGCGGAGCTGGAGGGGGCAGAACGACAGTTCTTATCCGTAATACGTGTTTTCCACGGTGCACTAGTGCCTCTGCCACAAAGCGCTTGGTCAAATTATACGATCAGGAAAAAGAGAATGAAAAAAAAAGAGAGAAATAACCAATGGGAAAATAAAAGATACAGTCTAGTGCATTTCAGATATTAATGTATCCCAGACATAATTCACATTCATCTAGTTTTATCCTGAGCCTTTCAGTAATGAGATCTGAATAGAGGTAATTTGGCTCCAGACATCAATGCGAGTCTCATTGGATATGATGTATGAAAGCCGAGAATAAGCAAAAATGAAGATGATTTTTATTCAACATTTCCAGGTTCCAAAACATACCACGCTGTCATTTCTCCCTGGTTAAACATAAAGGAATCACTGAGGATTACCTGAAACTGCCCAGTGCTCTTTCTTGCGTAGTTGGACACTCTGAGGCTGCGTCTGCGGGGGGAAAGGTGTTATATTAGTAGGGAATCGCCAGGTCTCTTTGTGACTGCAGGATTTTGTGACAAGGTGCAGCTTATCTGGGACCAATCGTGAAGGGGATTTCAAAGACTTAACTTCCAGCTGTAATCCTTATAGTAAGGCATTGCGTGTAAGTGCAGCCTAATTCCCAAAGCCATGGATGTGTACTTTGTATTAGGAATAAATTAATACCCAAAGGAATTTGGATGCTATTTAGAAACTATTTTGAGATCTTTTAAAGAAAATAATTGGCTAAAAAATCGGCTATTTCTAAGAAAATACAGTATGATGAGAAAGGTCAATTGTGGATTTTTATGAGTGATAATGACATGATTTAAAGCTTATTCTTTGAGAGAAAATATCCTTTTTTTTAAATTCATTTTTAAATAGAATCCATGCCCAATGTGGGACTTGAACTCAAAACCCTGAGGCCAAGAGTCACACACTCTACCCACTGAGCCAGCCAGTTTCCCCCAAGATAAGCTTTTGACTAAGACTTTGAAATCCTTAAAATTCATTTTTGTAGGTGATTTTTCCCATGAATGAACCAGTATTTTTATCCATATTAGTTGGCTTTGCATTTCTGCTTTGATTCTGTCTGGCCAACAGCTCAGAAAGAGGCTCTTTATTGTATCAAAGGATATATATTTGTTCACCTCAAGAGATGTTGGTGAAGAGCTCTCAGACATTTGCCTTCCCAGCAGACTCCATTCTCTACTATCTAGTATCCTACAAAAGTCAATTGTTTGTATGTTTCATATTAATTCCACAAAGTTCTGTTTTTATGTCCACATGCATATTAATTTCTCGGGATTTTGAGTGTGACATTATGGACCTTTTTGTTCTGTAAATATAAGAAAACAATTTTGTTTTCAAAGTAATCCCAGTTCTAGGAAAATGTGATATTGAGAGACACAGTATTTTTATTTTTATTTTTTATTTTTTTCACAGTCTCTCATGGTTTATTCCTCCTTCTTTTTTCTTTTTAATGTTTTTTTATTATATTATGTTAGTCACCATACAGTACATCCCTGGTTTCCAGTGTAAAGTTTGATGATTCATTAGTTGCGTATAACACCCAGTGCACCATGCAATACATGCCCTCCTTACTACCCATTACCAGCCTATCCCATTCCCCCACCCCCCTCCCCTCTGAGGCCCTCAGTTTGTTTCTCATAGTCCGTAGTCTCTCATGTTTCATTCCCCCTTCTGATTACCTCCCCCCCCTTTCTTTATCCCTTTCTTCCTGAGAGAGACACAGTATTTTTAAATTTTTATTTGAGAGAGAGAGCGCACCCCCATGCACGAGAGAGACTGTGAGCAGGGCAGGGCTGAAAAGGGAGCCTGACAACTCAGGGCTCCATCCCAGGACCCTGGGATTATGACCTGAGCTGAAGGCAGACGCTTAAACAACTGAGCCACCCAGGCACTCCAAGAGATCACAGTATTTAAATAGTTAAGTTTCTTAGGCTTAATTATCTAAAATTCGAATATAGGGAATGTGATGCCTGAAAAAATAAGAACAACAAAAAAACCTCATTCTGCTCTAAGTTCCAAAGCTGTTCCAATACTTATTTAGTTATAGAAGCAGAGATATCAAGCTGTGAGTGAGGACTGCTCGATCTGTCACACTTACCACTAGCAAGCATTTTGACCTAAAACCCCAATGCAGTCTCTTGGGCACAGGTAGGAATATGTACAAACCAAATTTGCTTGGATTTACAGCCAAATTAGAGGACCCTTTTTACATACCTAAGGTCTCCAGGCTTTGGTGGTGAAGGATGTCCAGCCTAGACTACCTGAGGTACAAGAAGTGAGTTTTCCTCTCCATCTAGAAGATCACCCATAGCCTGGTCTTCTCAGGTTGAGAACAAGGCCTCCTACCCAGCTTGCCTTGTCAATCACGGGAAGCCAGAGAAAGGAAATAGGGAGCTCAGTCCTCTCACTGGTGGACTGTTCCTTGGTTCAGGGGCCTGCCCTTTCTTGTGCCTCAAGAGTCACGGAAGAAGATGCATACAAAGAGAGAGAGAGAAAGAGTATCTGTCCCAATATTACTACCTCTCCTCCTAGTAAATCCCATTCTCCAACCCATTCCAATAAATGTTTACTGTCTTGATAAATCAGTGAGCAAGTCTCCCTCCTGAGGGGTGAAGTGAGAAAGGAGGCGAGGTTTGAACGTAAGTTTGAACATAAGTAGGTTGAGGCTTCTGAGCCTTGAGTGTAACGCCATCAAATACCCACTATTATGATTATACCAAAGGCTTTTAAAAAAATTTTGGCATAAATCACAATTGTAAAAATATTTATTGATTTGCGTTCTCTTATCTCGGTTACTTTTCTAAAACTTTTTTCCTGTGGATTTGATAATGAAAAAGATAACTCAATGCCAGACCCCGGAAACCCTATCATGCCCCATCAGGTTTACATCTGGGGCATCCACTGTTTTATTTTATGTATCTCTGGAGGCAGTGCTGTAAAGCCATCTAAACAGATTACCCAACTCACGGCTTAGTCCTGACTCTCTGATGTAGCCGGTGCTAGTTCTCATTAGTAGCTAAAGTATAACCTGGGTTTTTTGGGGGGCAAGCACTTCTTACGTTTTTATTAGTTTACGTGCCTGCCCGTTAGTTTGTAAAATAGTCAGTGATTATTCTCAGCCAACGTATGTATCCATTGCTCTTACATGATGTTAGGAATCAATTTCATTTTAAATTTACCTTAAACTTGAATGTAATAAAATGGGTAGGTCTTGGGGCGCCTGGGTGGCACAGCGGTTAAGCGTCTGCCTTCGGCTCAGGGCGTGATCCCAGCGTTATGGGATCGAGCCCCACATCAGGCTCCTCCGCTAGGAGCCTGCTTCTTCCTCTCCCACTCCCCCTGCTTGTGTTCCCTCTCTCGCTTGCTGTCTCTGTCTCTGTCAAATAAATAAATAAAATCTTAAAAAAGAAAAAAATGGGTAGGTCTTTGGTGATGGGAGGAAAGAGAGGTGCTAGAATCAAATGATAGTCCTGAGAAAGGAATTTAAAACTGTTTTCCTTATATTAGAACTTCTCTGTGGCAGTGTGATATAATCTGATAGTTACACATATTGAACATTTTCTTTCTCGAAACATCACTGGAGTTGAAGCCATGAAGCTTATGACAAAGTGATGTTTTATCTGCTTCTGTATGTCCTTTGGGCTGACTGCGATGGCCTGCCAGTGATTACACCTTTTAAGTCTCAGTAAAGAAAACTGCGTTTTTTTCCTGAATTCAAACTGAATTCACACAGTATGCTGTGGCATGTTTCTTCAAACACCTAGCCTTCAAGCACTTTCCAATTAATGAAGACGTGGGAAATGTTTTCTGGAATTAATGAGCTTTTTCAAGACACATGCCGTTGAATGCACAGCTCCTTGTTTCTATTGCTATTTATACCACCTCTTCGAGATTTTACTATGAGGTTTTTTTATGTTGTTGTTTTCGTTGGTTTTTTTTTTTTTTTTTTTGGTCCGCTCTGCATGAAGTCACTTATAAAACTGAAACTTCTTTTTAACTGTTCTAATCTTATATGTGGAAGAAGCGAAGTGCTTACTAAATTAAATAAATACTCCACTGCCAGTATTAAAGAAAATAATTTTTAAAAAGTGCTTCAGAAAGGTGAAATACACCGTGTAATATAAAGAATAGGAGGTAGTATTTTCAGAGACAGAACCTTGTACAGGGTGAATCTGAGGAGTTAAATATTACTTAGTTCAGAGGAACAAAATAACCTGTTACTCTGTTATCACCAGAGTATTTCAGCATCTTATAGTGTCTGCTCAGTCTCATCAATTTTATTAAAGAAATACTTCTTGGGAATCTGTGACTTGCTTCCAAATTTGGGGAGATTTCCTTTTTGGTGGTTAGATAGCCATTATTGGTGGCTTTAGTTTCTTTGATTTCCAGTGTTACTGCCATTCTTTTTCAGATTGCCTGTCATCTTATTATCACTGTTTTCTCCCAAAGTACATCACTGAATGAATTCTAGAGAAAGAATATGTAGGAAATAACATTGCTGAGTCTGTTCATGTCTTACAAAGTCCTTCCCTACTTTGTCCCCAGACTTAATGATATTTTGGCTGGGTATAGAATTATTAGTCAGTAGATACATTTGTACCTAGAGCTTTGATGGGTTCAATCCTTAATATTTAGAAACCATAATGGCAGGTAAGATTATCAATCCTAATCTCAATTTTAGTTCTTGGTGGGTAAGCATTTTTCCTGCTCGTTATCTGGAGTATTTTAGGCCATTCTTTAAATCTACATTTTTTGAAATGCCAAATTCTAGGTGGTGCAATTCTCATCATCCATTTGGTTTTTTTACTGTGAATATTCAGATCTTTGGTTTGGGTCATTTTTAATTTATTACATGATTATTTCCTTAGTCACATTAATCTTGTTAGAACTTTCTTTGGGATGCATTGTAAATAATTATCTGTAAAACTTTTAAATTTCTCCTCAGTATGTCTTATGTTTTTGTTTTCCTTTTTTTCCCTCCAGCCATTTCTGTTCTTTCTAGAATTATATTTTTCTTTGAGTAGTACCTATTTACATACATTTAACACCTTAAAAAAGCAATGAATGCACAACACAGACTTGACAAATAAATCTCTTCTCTTTGTCTAGCCGTCAGATATATCTTCTTTTTTACCCAAATAGGAACTTACTATGGTAAAGAAGTTTCTCAGTCTTGTAGGCTTTTCCCCTCTTACTATATTTTGGAGATAATTCCATCATAGCCAGTATAAATAGACCTATCTCTTACATCATTGTATGGCTCTAATATTATCTGCTTTGCCAATCTAATCTTGATGGCTGTATAAATAGATTTTAGTCTTTGCCTTCCATAAACAATGATAAAATTTTTCATTGAATTCTTTGTGTCTAAAGTCTGCATGTCTGTAAAGTAAAATACAGAAGTGGAAATACTAAATAAAAAGATATGTATTTTAGTACTGTGGTATATATTTGCCTAATATTTTGTCGAGTTTCTCTCCAGAGAGGATGCACAAATTTATATTCCGATGAACAATGAATGCCTGTTTCCCTGCACTTTGCCAGTGCTGGGTGTTAATTTGCTTTTTGATATATGCTATTCATAGTGGTAAAAAAAAATAGCCTTTTTGTTTTGGTTTGCAGCTTTTCAATTATGAGTAAATTTGAACATTTTTCAAGTACTTCAGTGCCATTTGTGGTTTCGTTTTTCCTGCATGTGAAATGCCTTTTACATCTTCTGTCCATTCTTTTCCCTAAGAATTTGTCATTTTTCCTCAGCAAGATGGGACCTATTTATATAGAACAGAAACAATTTTGCATATTGCATGTGTTACTATTCTTCTGCTGGTTTGTAATATGTTTTAAAGTCTGTCTTTTGCATTTTTTTCATATGTGATTCTGATTTTCTGTGAAGTCAAACACATTAATTTTGTATATTATGGATTTCCTTTGAAGTTTTAAAAAAAATTTATTTAATCTCTACGCATCGTGTGGGGCTCAAACTCATGCTTTTCTGGCTGAGCTAGCTAGGCACCCCTTTTATGGCTTGCTTAGTGGTATATAGTTAAATTGTCCACACTCTGAGATTAGTATATATATTAGTGTGTGTGTGTATAATATAATATACACACACACACACACACATTATATGTATATATGTGTGTGTGTATATATATTATATGCACACAAGCACATATATAAATCATACACACACATATAGATAATTACCCTTTTAAAGCTAAAGCTGCAAAACAGGACCATCAGGTTTTTTGTTTTTTTTTTTTTTTTTTGATTTAAAAGCAAGAAATATCACTTGAAATTTTCTTTAGTGCATTATTTATCAGAAACATAACCAGTTTGATATTGAAAGTGTTTTTAGTTTAAGGTGATTTTCTACAAATTTTGGTACCTAGCCTGTAACACACAGGTATGCTTTTATGTCCCTATAAATTAAGCATGAGGCAACTAATTAGGTGTGTTTAATATGAAGACCTCAAATCTCTTCACTCAAGGAGATATACCTGAGAAACATCTAGAACTGTGAGAAAACAAGAGCTATGAAACACCCTGAGTTAGCCTCCCTAAATGTATCAGGTATCTGTACCCGTAACATGGGCAGTTCTTCTGCCTTATGCAGACATCGGAGTAGCAAGAGTCAGGTCCAGTTTCTTTGGAGTGTAAACTGTGTGTCAGGCACTGTGCTGAGCTCTGGACATGCAGCCTCATTTCTCGAGCTGCATAATAGCTTGTTCTGGTAGGTAGTGTTGTCTACTCTGTTATACGGGAAACCAAAACCTGGAGGCATTACGTCATTGCTCAACATCACGCATGTAGTAAGCAGCAAGAAAAGAGCAGATGGAAGTTTCCCTGACTCCTTAACCCTCTCCACTTACTCTTTATCTCATACCACCTCTAATGTTTGTTACTGTGGCTGTAAACTTCTGAAATGGGGATTCAAGAAGGAAGTAGCTGGTTTGCTGGGGCTCAGTCTTTTTATCATAATAAACTCCGTATTTTTTAGTCTTTATATTTCATAGTCTTTAACATCAAGGCAACTGCTATGAGTTCGTGGTCAACTAGAAAGTACTGTGCATTGGGTTTTATATTTAAAGTAATTAGAGATTCAAGCTCTAGACTCCTATGGACTTGGATTCACAGCCTGTCTTTGAACTTAATGGCTGTATGACATTAGGCAAATTAATTAACCTTTAAATCCCATTATACTCTCTTCTGAGAAATAAGGTTACTAATAGCACCCATTTCAAGAGGTTGTGAAGGGTGTTAAATGAATGTAAGCTTTTCCAGAGCAAGGAGTTTTATATTGCTCATCACCATTTCTCAAGCGCCTAGGAAAGTGCCTATTCATAGTAACTGCTCAATAAATATTCATTGAATAAGTATCACAGCTGCTTATGGCATTGTCGTTAGATCTGTCACTATTAGATACAGCAAATAATAATAGTACACATTTACAGTCCTTTTTCGATGAGGAGGATAATTGAGATTCTTGGTTAAATAGAAATTTTTCAGTGAAAATTAGAGAGACGACATGATATGATACCCATTTCCTTATCATCTGCCAGCCTTTGTTGCTTTTATGTATCTGAGAGATGTTTACTCTCTCCTCATTGACTAAATGAAGGAAGAAAGGACAATGGATGACAAAATTTATTTAAATCTATAATGTTGAGTAATGACACTTCACTTTCTTAAGTAGCGCTTTGTAAAATGCCACAACTTACTGAACCAAGGCTTAAGGATGAATAACTGAGTATATTTCAAAGAGGGAGACAATGGGTTTTTGAGAACTGAAAAGTGGTGGTCAAATGTACCTTCTCACTCTAAAGGTTAGATTGGGAGTCCAGAGGCAGGAGAACCGTTTTCATTGCCCAGAGTGAGAGCCAGGGGAGGTGGGAGAACTGAGTAATACCTACCCGCCCTCAGGACCCCGAGTGAGAGCCAACACTTGGATCAAGGTCTCCGTTCAAAGGACTCCTGTGAATGAATTTACCCACTGGAGTGTAGGTTCGACTGGAGCCAACGAACTCTTTCTTGTTTATTACTATTGTTGCGGTATTTAGAAGTAAGTGCTCAATAAACTTTAAATGAACGATTGAAGCCAATGACAGCAGCCTTTAGCGTAGTTGTTCCTTTTAAACCAGTGTTTATCAATTGTGCACTTACTTTTATGTTCAGGGGGGAAATACAAGTAGAGATACATATTCTAGGGAATTTTGTCAAAAAGAAAATTTTTATAATTTATCATACCAATCAGGGGAGATCAATGGAACTTCGGTTCTAGATATACTTAGCTGTGAATTAAAGTGAAAAATGATCATTCCGTAGGCATAGACACATAATAAATCATTAACACATTATAAATGAAAAAAAAATTGAAACCGCTGAAGACAAACGCCCTGTCTTCTTGGATCATCTGCAGCAGGGTTGGAACTCAGGAACTGGTCTTTAGGTCAATGTTTCTCTTCTGGAATGGCAATCAAATTAGTTTCAAATAATAATATAATTGTAATAATTTTGTATTTCCTGGTTATAGTGATTTGGACTTTTGAATATGGCTATTTCTTTCATGTTGTTTACCAATATGGAGATAAAACCTGGGAGAGTATTTCTGTTATACGCGTGCACGTATCTTGAGCATACACGTGTAACTACCTCACACGGGTGCAAGACGAGTTGCATTTGGGATTTAAATCATTGTTTTGTAACCTGACAAGATGCTTTGACAGACGGTTATGACGGAAGCTACTGTGAAAACTGTTCTCTCATTTACTTTCCATTGCTCAATTATTTTGAGCCTTAACCAAAACAGGGATTCATCACCTCTAGAGAGACGTCAGAAGATGTCAAGATGTAGATTTGTCTTTTTTATCCTTGCCTTGCAAATGAGATTCAATTGTCAAAATGACAGAGGATTCAAGCTGGAGAGAAGCCCCCAGTAAAATATCAGAACTTCATCACAATATGAGTTGCACCTGGCACAGCGATAAGCGTTCATTCATGTTGGGCTTGACCTCAAGCCAACCACTGGACTTCTGGACAGAAATTTCACAATCTCCAAACCTGTGGGATATATAAATTACATACGGGTGTGATTTAAAAGGTCTGAGACAGGCTCGTTACATCAGCTATTGATTTGTCCTCTTTTGAACTTCAAAGAACTTCTCTCATGTGTAACTTTGCGACATGGAAGCCAATAAACACAAAAAGAAGTGTTGTTTATAGTGACCTCATTATGCTCAGCGTGCAGATAATGATCTGGGTCTTGCAGAAAAGACTTTGATCTGGGAAATTGTGCTGGAAATCTTTCTGAACCAGGTTTTCCTGTGGCATAAAAATAATTTTGTGTTGCTGTGTGTGCAGTAAAACAAGCTTCATTTGGTTAAGGGAGCTCTTTATCTGGCTTTGTTTACTCTGGATGTAAGAGCCTTCGATTGTAATATATCAAGTGAGGTACGTGTTCTCGACACTGTGTTTGACTCGTCAACATTGTTTCCGGCTCCGACCTGTAGTCTAAGTCAGCCATGGCAATTTCATTTCCATTGCCAGCAATAGGTTAGTTGGGGCATGTGACCAAATTCTTGGTAACGAGCGATCAGAGTTTCGATATAAAGCATTCGCCCTCCCTAAGAAACTCGCCAAGATGCACTTGCTTCCACAGAACATTTTCAATGTGAAAATAACACCAGCAACAATGGCAGCTTCCTTGTAAGCAGTGTGAGGACGTAGCTGACAGCTTGGGGACAGAAAGAACCTGGATCCTTGTTACAATCACTGAGCAGCTGGATCAATTAACCTTACTCAAGTTTTTATTTTTTGTTTTTTGTTTTTTTTTTACAGGATGTAAAACATTTTCTTGCTCCTTAATTCAGCTTAAACGGGTGTTTCCATTACTGAGAACCAAAAACACCCTGATTAAGATAGATCTGTTGCATGGACCCACTGCATGAACTCTTGGTTATGATTAGTATATGGGGATTCAAATTTTAGATTTTAAAGGAGGACAAAAGGGTTAACAGGACTTTCTGCAAATAGTTCTAAAGGACAATCACATGCATTTATATATAATACATTTAGAAGAATTATTTGCAGTCAGTTCATCATCCCACTGTCCCGTGTGGCCAAGGGAATTATTGTGCCTCAACGTACGATGTGCCTAGTGGCTTGTCCCACCCCAAACGCACTGGTACAGGTGCCTCTGAATTGAATGCATTGATAAAAATGATGAAGGTGATATTGTAGCCCAGAGTTTATCGGTGGATTTCTATATAAGGATTTGCTAGTTTCCGAACTACGTCCCACCCTAACCTGAATAATAGCTGTGATCCTGCACTTTTATCTTTTTCTTTTGAGTACGCAGCGTCCTCTGTCTCTGTGTTGTGTACTGTTTGACAGCTGCATCTTCTGTATGAGAGCAGAAGGGTCACTGGATATTGGGGCATTTGAGGGTAAATTTTAATCCTATTTTGGCAAGAAGACTTCTACTTGGGAAAAAAAAGAGCTAAAAAATGAATGTCACATTCAAACAGGAAGGCCATCATGCTTCCTGTCCTAGCCTGGGTTCCCCCATGACAGAGCTAAAGATAAGGTAGTTCATTTGTGAAGCAACCCCCGGGAATGGAAGTAAGAGCCTGCAAAGAGTGAAACGGAGAAGGGAAATGTAATTTTATTAAAGATGTATAGTTACTACCATTACATTATGAGCTTGATCTTGTTGGGACCTTCTGGTGTATAGAATGAGCCTCAGAATTGTCTGCCTAAGGACCATAAGGAAGAACGTTTACCCAATAGCTCTCATGCCCCATCGGTCAAAAGTCACCTGTGCATAACTTCCTCTCTCTTCTAGGCTGGTCATACGTGGCTGCCATGAGAGTTCCCTATAGGTGTATCATGCGGTGAACTCATAGAAGCCCAGAGAAGGAAGCAGGACAAACAGGATGCTCTAGTGATGAGCTGCTGGCAGGGTACAAATTTGTGAGTGCACCTACTGGAGCAATAATTAGGGTAAACGATGGTTTGAGAGGACCCGAGGAGAGGAAGAAGAGACTTCCATCACACTCTCTTTCCAGGGCTATGAACTGATGTTCTCTACCTCTCCCTCCTCCCATGTAAGAGATAAGCAGCTCAGAGACATTTCTGTTTTGTTATTTCATGACTAATATGTCATGGGCAACACTGATTCTGGAAAGCAAAGAGCTAAAAGGAAGGCTCTGAGAAAACTTGAAGGAAAAAACCCAAATGAATCTGAAGGCCGAAATAATAACCATACACACCAAATGCTGGAGAAAGTGTATAGAGAGTAAGAGGCACAGAAGAGTATTTCTCGAAGTTATTTTGCTGAAGTAGTGGAATGGATTTGGAAATGAAGTAAGCAGGATATGCATTACTGAGTGGCCTGGCTAATTCAAGGGACTGCAGATGCTGGGGAGTTATGATTCCGGGCTGTCCATGTGAGATTTCTTCACACTGAGGCTGTGGTGGAGGTTTGCCACTTTCCATGTGTAGCTTCCACACAGAGGAATGAGAAGGGGCACAAAAAAGCAGCCTACATGTGGGGCGACCGGAAGGAAACAAACATGATTAATTTGATGCATGATATGAATGTGCGTGTGTGTGTGTGTGAGTGTGTGCGCGCGCGCACACACGTTAGAGAGACTCATATATGTGTGTGTTTGCATATGTTTATATTTATCTCAAGTCATCAATGATAGGTGAAGTTAGACCAAACTAACTGCAATTCACATTGAATCAGAGATAGGAAACTGAAACTAACTGGTGAGCCAGGTACTTAGCAAAATATATGCCACAGGACATTTGTCTTATAAGAGATCTAGGACATGCTTTCAAAAAGGGGGAGATTCTTTGGCAAAGGACATGAGAGCAAACAGGCTGTCTTTCAGAGTCGCAGTGGACACTGACATTGGAAGGGCTTTGACAAATCCTGAAGGGCGAAAACCAAGTACATTCTCTTAAATAGTGGTGACCCAAATTCTCAACTGTAAGAGAATTCTGGAAATGCTGCAGGTAGACATCATGTTTCATGTTCCAGCAAACTTTTTGACAAAGTCTCTCATGGTATTCTTGTAAACATGATGATGTATGGGTTGGGCTTTGGCAAAATTAGGTCGGCTTGTGGCTGGTGGAATTACTCTTATCAAAGAATTGACTAATGGGTCATTGCCGGCACACGAGAAAAGAAGAGTTCTCTGGTGGCATGCCACAGAGCTCTGTCCTTGACACTGCCATGCTTACCTAGTTTATAAATAACTCAGGTAATGATCTGAAAAAAGAATAATGTTGGGAGGAGAAGGTAGTATTCTACCATACTCTGAACCTATACAGTGTTTTGGAAGAGAATGGATTTTTTGAATCAGATAAACCTGAGTTCAATCACTAGCATTGCTGTTTATTCTCTGTGTGGTCACTGTTGAATTACCTCGCCTTGTAGGGTCTCCAGCAAATAAATAAATATGGAGGTAGTTACATTAAAGACAGTAAGTGACATGGGTGAAGTAAAATGCTTTACTAGTGTAGTGGTTATGGAAAATGCAGGATTATTACCCAGAGTTGAATTAACTTGATAGGTTATGATAAAAGCTCAGAGATACATTACAAAGTTGATTTGTGTAAAATTAATTTTAAAAATCATGTACATAGGTATGTATAAGGAATACCTGAACTTAGCTAAATTTCATTTCTTAGGCTATAGCTATGGAGTTAAAGTGATTGCACGTTGACTATGAGGCAGAAATATAGAAACTCTGAGGCAACTTCTCAGAGTTCATACAATCTGGCCAGCAGTTGTAAAAATGCAATGTACAGACGAGGCAAACATCGACTTTACTATACTCTGCTCTGGCCACTACTATGTCTGGATAATTCTGTTTAGGTCAAGGGCAACACTGACAATGTCTAGCATATCTGTAAAAGGGTGACTTGGATGGAAAACCTCAAAGCATGTTTTATAAAGATTGCAGTAGGGACTAGTCCAACGAATTGAGTTGAAAGGGGCAAAGATTTGTTGTTTCTTTTGGTGTCATTTTACTTTTATTCTTTTCCCCTCCTCCCCCCCCCTTTTTTTAAAGGTATATTTATTTTTATTTGAGAGAGGGCAAGTGTGAGCACACAGGGAAGGGGCAGACAGAGAGGGAGAGAGAGTCTTAAGCAGACTCCACGCTGAGCGTGGAGCCCGTCTTGGGCTGGAACTCACAACCCTGAGATCACAACCTGAGCCAAAATCAAGAGTCGGGTGTTCAGCCGATTAGGCACTCCTTCACTTTTTTCTTTTTGTAAATCTTTGTTGTGTGTTAAATATCCTGGTGGTCACCCATTGCTTCACTAGGCATTTGGCTTCCTAGACTACAGTTTTGTTCCACAGTAAATAAAAGCATTTTGCATTTTAAATGGCTGACAAACCTCTACAGACCACCTGTCAGTGTGTGAAATGCTCTAAAGATTGCATTTTCAAAACTTCTACACAGACTTGGAGCTGGACACAGAGTAATGACCTGTGTGCTATCAATGGAAAGGCAAACACTATGGTTTGTGACTCTCATTTGTTGAAACAGGCACATGGATGGTTGATTCTTGTCTGAGAAAATCTCTGTCTGGGTTTTACTTATTTTCATTGTGTAGATAGTATGTGGGTCCCTGTAGATAATGTAAAAAAAAAAAAAAAAACAAAAAAAACAAAGTAAATAAAAATCAACAGTAATCCATATTTCTCCTTCAATTTGTGTGCGATGGGCCTTGCTAATCAAGAGATAGATATAAATGTAAAGCCTTCAGAATAATAAAAACCAAAATAATAATGGCTGATCATTTGATCCTCATTAAATCTGAGGTAGCCAATATTATTACACCCATTTTAGAAAAGGGATAAAACTGAGACTCAGAGTTAAGGAGTTTGTACATGGTCGCACAGGTGGTAGGTGACAGAGCCAGGTCTGTCCACATAAAATCTGACCATGATGCATGTGCTTAATTAAGCACAGTGTTTCATCGAAACAAAAGTCACCTTTGGAAAGTTTATTAACAATGGACAGAATGGAAAATAAGCAAACACTCTTTTTAAAATACCCCTTCGAGATTTCCCAACTGAGTGACAGAGACACTGTGCTATTCATCAAAGTGAAAAAAAAGTTCACTCTATATATTTTATAAAAATATTTGTATCAGAAATACATAAAGACCTTAAAGAATGTGATCAGACAAAGATATCTCACTTATTAGAAAAAGGGGAAAATAGGGTCAGGTAATTCAAGAAGTAAAAATACATTCAAGCATATCAGTGTCCTTATTAATGAAGAAAACACAACTTAGAAGTGACGTTTTATTTTGCTCATTAAAATGGTACAATTTAAAAGAGGATTAATAATAACAAGCATTGGCAAGGTTGTGGGAAAAGTTCTTCTACAATATAAAGAGAACAGTTTTTCAAAGGGAAATGCATCATTAATATTCTAAATTTTAAAACTATAAAATTCATGTTCTTTAGCATGAAGATATCATCCTACTGAAATGTACATATATAAAAAGTCATGATAATAAATATTTTTGAGGATTGTTTTTAATAGTAAAAAATTGACAAGAATTCAGATGTTTAACACAGGAATATGTTCAAGTTGTGATGAGAATAATGTTAATATTTTTTAAATCTTTTGGTTTTTTTGGTGTTTAGTTGTATGAGTTCTTTAGATATTTTGCTATTAACTCCCTGTTGGATACATCATTTGAAAATAATTTTTCCCTTTTTGTCTTGTTGATGATTTTCTTTGCTGTGAAGAAGCTTTGTAGTTGGATGTAATCCCAACTGGTGATTTTTGCTTCTGTTCCCTTGCTTGGAGACACCTAACCAGAAAAATATTCTAAGGTTGCTGTCTGAGAGATTGCTGCTTATTATTATTATTTTTTAGAAGTTTTATGGTTTAGGTATTATAGCTAGGTCTTTAATTCATTTTGAGTTTATTTTTGTGGGTATAAGAAGGTGGTACAGTTTCACTCTTTTGCAGAAGCTATCCAGTTTTTCCAAGACCATCTACTGAAGGGGCTCTTTTCCCCATTGTATGTTCTTCTTTTTTTGTAGATAAATGACCATATAAGTGTGGGTTTATATCTGGGCTCTGCATTCAGTTCTTTTGATCTGTGTGTCTATTCCTGTGCCAGTACCATACTGTTTTAATTACCATACTTTTGTAGTATAGTTCGAAATCTGGGATTGTGATACTTTCAGCTTTTTTTTTTTTTTCTTTCCTGAAGGTAGCTTTAGCTATTCAAGGTCTTCTGGGGTTCCACACAAATTTTAGCATTATTTGTTGTTGTTCTATGAAAAATACTGTTGGTATTTTGCTAGAGCCTGCATTGATTGTATAACGTGGACATCTTAGCAATATCAGTTCTTTCAATCCATGAGCATGGTATATCTTTCCATTTGTTTTTGTCATCTTCGCTTATTTCATTGATGTCTTAAAATTTTCACTTCCTTGGTTAAATTTATTCCTAGATATTTTTTTTTTTTAAAGATTTTATTTATTTATTCGACAGAGATAGAGACAGCCAGCGAGAGAGGGAACACAAGCAGGGGGAGTGGGAGAGGAAGAAGCAGGCTCACAGCGGAGGAGCCTGATGTGGGGCTCGATCCCACAACGCCGGGATCACGCCCTGAGCCGAAGGCAGACGCCTAACCGCCGTGCCACCCAGGCACCCCTATTCCTAGATATTTTACTGTTTTCGATGCAATTGTAAATGAAATTGTTTTCCTCAGTTCTCTTTCTGCTAGTTCATTTTAGCGTATAGAAATATAACAGAGGTCTGTGTATTGATTTTTGTATCCTACAACTATAGTGAATTCATTTATTAGTTCTAATGGTCTTTCAGTGGAGTCTTGAGGGTTTTCTCTATCTAGTATCATACCATGTGCTCTTGTTCCAAGTTTTGAATGGTATATTTTATGTGTGCTGAGGATCTCACACACCCCTCTTCTAATGTTTTGCTGTTGTTGTATTTATTATATTATATATAAATACATATAAATTTATATATAAATATGTACAAATATTAATATAATTACATATAAATATATAAAAATTCTATATAATTCAAATAAATTCCGTACATGTATATTTTAACATTGGTAGATTTTTCCATGTGTTTGTGTGTGTTTTAATCCCAGTCCATGTATTTCTTATTAGAATCCTCTTGGTCAAATGTTAAGATGGACTTCTTAATAGTGTATATTCATTCCCTGGACAAGCTTCTGTTGTCTGGCTATCGTAGATCTCCTTGGATAGTTTTCTATTTTTCATAATTTACAAGAGAAACCAGTCCCAAGGTAATCTGAAATATTCTATAGTTCTTAGTCAATTTATTAACACATTAGCTGCATAAATATGTGTTGTATGCCTACTCTGTTTTAGAAATACTGTTAAGGGTTAAAGATACAGCAATGGAAAATATAGACAGTTCCCACATTTATGGAGCTAACGTTTTAGTGTGAGACAAAACTAATTTATGTTATTATTTATGTAATTTAAATTGGGAAGTATGCTAGCAAGGCCATGTCTAAGGTGTTAAAGTGTGCTTTTTCAGGGTCATGATGTGCTGTGAAGAGATCAGGGAGGATTTGTAAAGTGAGTTCTGAATAATAGATAGGAGTTAGCTGGGAGGAGGAAAAGTGCGCAGGGAGAGCCTTTGAGGTGGAAGGAACAAAGCTAAGAACCAACTCCCCTAGATGAGTCTTCAAACCTCAGCCCGTGAGACCTCATACCCTTGGATTCTGAATTCTGCCTCCATCTGGTTTTGTTGCTGATGCCTTACAGGAAATTTTAGTTCTAAAATGGCTGTTTAGGGAAATATTTTCAGGAACATATATATCAGATTTTGTTAGTGCTGAGACTGTATCTTCTTGCTATTAACTTCTGCCCAGGGATTCTTGCTGAAACCCTCTACACCTCTTTTCCTGAGAGCCTTTTCTGGTGGAGGGAACATGAACAGCTCAAGCAAGGAAGTACCAGAAGCTAATATCCTGGGGAACAATTTTTAGCCAGTGAGTGCCATTGTCACAGGATGAATAGCACAGTGTCTCTGTCACTCAGTTGGGAAATCTCGAAGGGGTATTTTAAACTCTGTCCCAGTGTATTCCAGTGGGAATGAGCTGTGCTGTTTCTTTTGGACGCAGCTATTATTGACTTTGTTAGTTTCTTGTCTCACTTCCCTACGCTCTTTCTCATGTTCCCTGATATTATCTACCAAATAGATTGCCTCCCTCTTGTCTTTGTGTCTGGGAAAACCCAAACATAACCAGTTGTTAGTGGAGATAATCCCTGGAAGAAGATCCGGGTAAATGGTTTACCTTCTTGATGAGCTGAAGTTTTAAATTTTGATGAAGTCTAAATTATTAACTGTCTTTTCTTTTAAGATTAGCATTTTGCAGGTTTATTTAAGAAGTCTTTGCATCAGTGTTGCCAAGATACTTCCGTCCTTGTTTCTAGGAGCTTTATATTTTTGGGTTTTATGTTTAAGTCTGCAGTCCATGCTGAGCTAATTTTTTTTAATAGAAACTCAATTAGCCAACTTACAGTACATCATTAGTTTCAGATGTAGTGTTCAATAATTTATCATTTGCATATGAGCTATTTTTTGTGTACGGTGTGAGGTGTAAATTTCTATTGAAATGATGGTCAGATGACTTTTAGATTGCTTTGACTCTTTGGTCAAGGAGTAGTTGACCATATTTGTGTGAATCCACTTCTGGATTCTTTCTTGTGTTGTATTGTTCCCTTTGTTTATATTTATACTAATACCACACTCCTTAAAACTTAAGTGTCATAGTAAGACTTAAAATCGGGTCATTTAATTCCTCTAATATTATATGTGTTTTTCAGGAAAGTTTTGACAATCCAGATCCTTTATATTTTCACATAAATGTTAGTATTAGCTTGTCTACCCCACCCCCAAAGAAACCCCACCAAATCTGATAGCATTTTGATTAATATTGATACAGCATTTATTTTATAAAGCAATTGACGTGAAATTTCCATATTCAAAATAACTACTTCCTACACATAAACATGGCATCTCTTTCTTTTTACTTAGTACTTTAAATACTCTTAGCAATGTTAAGTAGTTTTTAGTGCAGAGTTCTTTTTTTGTTTGTTTGTTTTTTTGTTTTTTTGTTTTTTTGTTTTTTTTTTAGTGCAGAGTTCTTACACATGTTACTAAATTGATTCCTAAGTGGCTTATATTTTTCTGTGATACTTATTTGTAAATTTATTTTCTCGCCTTTTTGTTGCTGGTGCGTTCTGATAGAATTTTGTACGCTGATCTTCTATTGTGAGGCCTTTCTGAATTCACTTACTGCATTTAGTGTTTTTGTAGATTTCTTCAGATCTTTATCACAAACAATCATGTTTTCTGCAAGTAGAGTTTTATTTCTCCTTTTCCAAAATTTATACTTTTTCTTTTTAACCTACTTGAAACAAAATTCAGTAGAAGTGATGAAAATAGACATCTTTATGTCATCCTGATTTTAGGCTTAGGGCAAAAGTATTTACGTTCATAGTTAAACATGTTAGTTGTAGGCTTTTCACAGGTACTCATCACACCGAAGAAGTTTCCTTCTATTCTTGGATGGCTGAATGATAGGTTAGGGATAGGTGTTAGATTTTGTCAAATGGCTTTTTCTACACCCACTGAGATGATAGCATAATTTATCTCCTTTATTAGTGTGACAAATTATACTTACCGATACTTGAATGTCAAATCAAGTTTACATTTCTGGATACACTCTACTAGCCATGATTTATTGTCTTGTTTTATATATTGCCGAATTTGATTTGCTAAGATTTTGTAAGGGATTTTCTATATTGATGAGGGATTTGGTCTTATAAACTTTTTTTCCCCTCAAATGTCCTTGGCCAGTTTTGTTTTCTGTGTTATTTGGACTTCATAAAATGAGTTGAGTAGTTTTCTGTTCCCCACTTCCACTTTCTGAAAAATTTGTGTAACATTGGCATTATTTATTAATAATTATTAATACTATTGTTTAATAGTATTAGTAGGAAATACTGTGATCATCTACGTGCCCATAGTTATCTTTGTGAGGAAAGGTTTTTTTCTATTACAAATTTAATTAGTTCCTACTTCTTTTGTGTTTATTTTGATAAGTTCTTTTTGGGGGGGGGTCCATTAACTCTTAATCTACATTGCTAATTTGTTGCTGTAAAGTTGTTCCTAATACTTATATAGTTTTGTTTTCAGTAACTGTAGGATCTGTAGTAATGACCTATTTTTCATTTCTGATGTTGTTATTTTGTATTTTCTCTCTGTATTTCTGGATCATTTTGCCAGGTTTATCAATTACATTAAAAATTGTAAAGAACCAAATTTAGGGTTCTGTTGATTTAGTCAATTATTTTTTATTTTCTATTCATTATTCTCTTCTACTTCCTGTGGGTTTGTTTTGCTTTTCTCTCTCTCTCTGTCTCTCTCTCTTTCTCTCTCTCTCTCTCCCCCCTTTTTTTCCCTTTCCTAACTTATTTACATGGAGGCTTAGATCATGGTCCATGGGTTATAGCCCACAGGCCAGATGTATGTTTTTATGTTATTTATACAATGGCATAGTTGAGTAGTTGTTAATATAGACCAACATCCATAGGTCTAAACTATTTGTCATTAAGAAAAAGTTGGTCAATTCCTAGCTTATATTACTAATTTTAGGTATTGACTTTTTTCTTTTTTTTAAAAAAAGATTTATTTAATTGAGAGAGAAAGGGCAAGAATGAGAGGGGAGAGGGTCAGTTGGAGAGAATCTCAAGCAGACTCTGTACTGAGCATGGAGCCCAACACGGGGTTGGATCCTCTGACCCTGAGATCATGACCTGAACCGAAACCAAGAGTTGGACATTTAATCTACTGAGCCACACAGGTGCCCCTAGATACTGATTTTGTAATATAATCCTTTAAAGGTAATCAACACTATGTCCACATCCTATAAATTTTATGTTTTGCTTTCATTTCCATTTACCTCAAAATATTTTCTAATTTCTTTTGTCAGTCTTTTTTGACAACAGGTTCATGTAGACTTAGATTTCTTAATTTACAAACGACTGAGAATTTTTCAGTTTTTCTTATTCTTGATTTCTAGTTTTTTCTTACGCTTAGATTTGCTTTATGATTTAAATTCTTTGAAATATATTGAGACATCGCTGACCTGACATAGTGTGTGCCTTGATGTACGTCACGTGTACACTTGAAAATAATGTATGTTCTGGAACTAGGTATAGTGCTGTATAAATTTTTATTAGGTTAAGTTGGGTAATAGTATGATTCAGATTTTTTATATGCTTCTTATCTGCTTATTTTACCAATTACTAAGAGGAGAGTATTAAAATATTCAAATATGATTATGCGTTTGTCTTTTTCCATTTACAGTTACCAGTTTTTGCTGCATGTACTTTAAACTCTACAATTAGATCTATGCAAATTTAGTATATTCATGGGTTGGCACCTTATCACTATAAGTAGTTCCTTATCTGTAGTAATTTTTTTTTTTCTGGTAGCTACTTTTTCTGATACAAATATCAGATTTGTGTTTTCATAATATATCTTATTGCATACTTCGAGCCTACCTGTATCTTCCTATCTGTATCTTTATATTTCAGTCATGTCTCCTATAAATACAGTATAGGTAGTTCTTTCTTGATTGCCTTTTTAAAATAATTTATTCTCAAAATACCTACTTCCTAATTGGGATATTTAATCCATTTACATTTAATGTTAAATATTAGTATTTAGTTTAAGTCTACCATCTGGCTATTTGTTTTTATCTGTCCAATTTCTTCTTTGTTCTTGAGATTCTTATCTTCTTGCTTTTGCATTAATTTTGTCTTTTTAAGTATTTTATATCTTTTTTTTTTTTTTTTTTGTCTATTCATTTACCTATTTGCCAGTGGTTGCTTTATAGACGAGAATGTATATGCTTAAACAGGCATAGTCCGTCTTGAAATAATTTAATGCCATTTCACTCACTGTGTAAAAACCTTAGCACAATACAGTTTCATTTAGCATCCTATCCTCTTTGTTATTTTTGTAATATCAATATAACTACAAATGGTGAAATACCACAACACCATGCTGTTATTGCTTTTTAGCCTGGAGAGCTTCTTTTATCATTTCATGTAATGTCAGTCTTCTTCATTCTTTCACATCCTAATTGGACTCAGCACTCTGTACATGTTTTTATTATTAAAAATGTTACCTTAGACCAGCCTTATTCCATTGTATTGCACACTGACACCGAAGTGGCAGGCTTATAGGGAACTGTTTGAGAAAACTAAAGACAATTGAAATTGGAAAGACTAAACAAACTGTGGTAGTGGCCAAATGACCAAATATCCAAGTTCAGAGGGCTCTGATGTACTTTAGCCACTGTCAATGACTAAGTGAGGTCTGTTGTATTGGTAAAGGTATATCATTAAAACTTACAGTCTGCGTTAGTGGTTGGGAGCCTAGGGAGGAAAGAACCAATGATTGGGGAATTTGCTGTATTCCAACTGTATATACCTTATCTCCTAAAACTTCATTTACCTTTCAGAAAAGCTATGCAAGGCAAGTTTTATTGTTGTTATTTTACAAATAGAAAATGTCAGGCATCTGACAGTTGGATTTATGGTAGTCCCTATGATTAGGAAAGACCCCACCTGGCAACTACAAATATAAGAGGTATGGAACAAACTCTGAATTTGAGACTGATAGAAATAGAGTAGAATAACAAGGTCAGTCAAGCAGACCAGACTGCAGACCAATTTGGAAATCGAGTGTGACTCCACCCCATACCATTATATAGACTTGACACATGTGAGGTGGAACTAGGATAAAGCTCAGTAGTCCTAATTGCCCAGGGCAAAAAAACTAGAGATTGCAGGTTGATTTTATTTATGAACAAGAATAAGAGTCCCAATATCTTGCTTTCTTTGTTCAGATCTGTTTTTGTAACTGGTTGGCGCTAATGGGAGACATTGAAGCCTTAACACAGGGAATTTCCACAAAACAGATTACTGAAGCCAGCCACAGACCATTCAGTTATTCTCTACTTTAGGAAACAAAAAAGTTGCTAGGTAATTCTTTACTAATGGAACTCTAGTTTATTGTTTATTGTCTAGTTTATTGTTACAGATCTCCAAAGAATATTTACAGTGTCTTTTTATGTAGTACTTTTAATAGTACAAGTAATCATAAACACTGAAAGCAGAAACTATGCTTTTCTTCCCTCTGTCACCAAAAACACCATTATCATTTGATTTCATTTCTTTAATTTCTATCTGTACTGGAAGTAGAGGAAAAATGCTCTCTATTTGACCTGGTCTCTCCGAACACCCTTTGTTTATTGAAAAGCAAGTAATCCACTAGCAGTCTTTTTGCCTGCATTATAAATAATTTTTTTAAGCTTTTAAAACTAGAAGTCCTGCTTTCTCACCTTTTGATAATTGCTGTATTCTCCCATAAGGGATATTTTTCTTTAATTATAAGCAATTCTAACACATCCTATTATAATCTACTTTTTATGAGATTCTATAGTATTGGGGTAAATCTAAACTGAAATAAGTCTGTGAAATCAAATCATAGGCATTTCTAAGATCCTGTTTAAGGTGGAGGTGAAAGTCATGTCTGAGTATCAAGGCCAAAGCAATTTGGGCAAAGAAACAGCAAGATGCTGCAGTTGTCTTGCATGTTTATTAGTGTAATGAATCACGTTTATGAAGGCATTACAAAGTTATAAACAGTTATAATATAACACTGCAGAGTGGTCCATCCCAGATACTCAATATATAACCATTTTATTACTGCAGTGGACCAACATTACAATTAACTAAGGAAACAGGGTGCATATAAGTTATTTCAAAACACACAGACACACAAAATGAGCTCCAAAAGGTCAACTTTCTGGACTAGTTTAAAAGTGCATTCTCTTAAGCCACAAATAATTGTACAGCCGTCAAAACATTGTACATAAACCCGTAAAGACACTCTTTCCACAGTACCATTTAAGCCCTGGAGGACAAATCTTTAATGTGATGAGGCACTTTGGGTTTTGCCATGCATAATGAAGAACTTCAAGTTTAAAGAGTGCACGAGTGGTTCTATACATTTAGTAATATATCTGTCAGAAAGATCTTGCCATCCTGTCCGTTGATCATTTTCCATCCCGCCCAAAAATCATTTTCAGTCAGTGATGCATGTCTACCTCTGGACTGGTTCTCCCCAAGCTCCATTTCCTTCTGCCGGCATAAATCTCACAGACGGATAACAGCATGTTACCTTGTGTCTTATCTCTCTGTTTTGCACACTCAAATGCCTTCCCTTGTCTTAAGGGGGAAAGCTATGATGACGGATTATAAGGCCATGGTATCATTTTGTAAATTAACATCATTATTTCTAAGACTCGAACATTTATCTGCATGGTGCTCTTGGAAGGGATTGCTTTCTGTTAGCGTTGACTCAACTATTTCTTCTGAGGAGTGGAGAAAATTTCAGGATTCATTAAACTTCAAACACATTTCTTAAAAGCTTTGTGTTCAGCAAAATCCAAATTATATTTTCAAGCTTTTTCTTCTTACCTTGAAAAGCTTTTAGTGTTTAAGAGAAATATAATCAATAGCTACTCTTCCTTATTTAAACTTCAAATCAATAAGATTCATGTGTTTAAATTATTTGATATCCTCAAATATTTGATTATGTAAATAACATCATTTGTCTTATCTGTGGTTTTAAAAAAGATTCTCCAATATTTATTTATAAGGCACTGTCAATTCATTTTAAAACCCGAATAAATTTTGAAATATCTATCTTTATTTTGGTTAAAAATTTGATTGTATATGTAGCACAGTGGCTTTACCCCTGTGATACCTAGTACATTTCAGCACAGATATTTTATGGCTACGAGACACCTTACTTTGTTTTGAAGAGTTGATGGCGGGGTGGGGGGTAGTAGAGGGTTGAATGAAGAGCAGGTGCCAACCTCAATTTCTCTGGTCCTCAAGGCAATGGGGTGGATGACTACTTGGCCCTCTTCTTTTGCATTAGTAGCTGCCTTCTTCCTGTGATGACAATATAGTTCCCAACTCTTCCCAAGAGTGGAAGCCAGAGGAGGCCCTGTGTGTCAGTACTGCGATTAAGGAATTATAAATACTTTTTTTTTTTTAATCTCTGGTAATGGAACTTCCTTTTTGACTTGTAAGCTTACATTTCACTTCTCAGACCACCATATATGTTTTCATAATCCAGTAGGCACTTGGCTTTTGCCAACTCGTTATTATTCTACAGCCAATTTTTAAATTTTATAAAGGTCAGATCTCTATTTTATATACTTTCTACAGCTTCAGGGTATCTGTCTTTCTTCTTCTTCTTCTTCTTCTTCTTCTTCTTCTTCTTCTTCTTCCTCTTCCTCTTCCTCTTCCTCTTCCTCTTCTTCTTGCTATGACACATTGCGTTCTTTTGCTATCTGAAAAAAATTCCACATAAATACTTCTTTGCCTTTGGTTGCATATTAATTTCTCTTATGTTCTTTAACTCTTGCATGTTTTATTTTCTCTTAATTTAGAAGACACTTATTCCTAAACTGTTCTCTCCTGAAGACCAGCTGATTAATAAACTTAGAGCTAAGAATAGCTCTGCAATGTTACAACTCCGTTGCTTTCCAAATGCAGTAACTGAAAATAATAATAATAATAATAATAATAATAATAATAAGACTTATGCAAATCAAAGACTTGGTCAAACAGGCAGTATTGACAGTAAATAAATAAAATGCATTCATGCAATAATGGATCCTGGCAATGGATCCTGGCAATAATGGATCTATGCAGTAATGGATCCTAGCATTGGATTCTTTCCAGTGATCTCTCTGTGTGTTTTGAGAGCCATACTGATGGGAATTTTTATATTTATTTATTTATTTATTTATTTATTTATTTATTTATTTAAAGATTTTATTTATTTATTCGACAGAGATAGAGACAGCCAGCGAGAGAGGGAACACAAGCAGGGGGAGTGGGAGAGGAAGAAGCAGGCTCCTAGCGGAGGAGCCTGATGTGGGGCTCGATCCCATAACGCCGGGATCACGCCCTGAGCCGAAGGCAGACGCTTAACCGCTGTGCCACCCAGGTGCCCCATGATGGGAATTTTTAACTCCTTTAGGACAATAAGAGTCATTATCTTCTTGGGTCAAAGTTGAAATCATTACTTCAAACCATGCAACTTTTAATTACGGTATTATATTACTGTTGAATTATCGCATGGCAAGCATAGCCCAGTGTAGCCCTACCTCCATAGCAACCCTGAGAGGTCAGTATTATCAAATTTGTGTCACAGATTAAGAACCTGAGTATGGGAGCGGTTAAGGGACCTTTCCAAGGGTTAGTCAGCCGGTAAGGATTTCTGTGTTGAAGGCCAGAGCTTTTTCCTGTAAACCTCTCAGCTGGTTTTTGTAATGGCATCATTTGGTTTTGTACAAGGAATATGACACTTGGCTTTGTAACAGATGGAAAAGACCAGTGCAGTTATTTAACTTAAGTGTTAGTTACCCGAAGTGCAGTTACCTCATTAGCGAATTTAGCCTCTTTTGTGCAATACAGTAGTTAAGTTAAAATAAAACAACCACCCAGGGACAAGACATCTGCTCCTTAATCAGGTGTGTTCTTGTTTAAATGAGAAAAATCAGTGCAGAGGTGACATAATGGGGAAAAAAAGACTTTGTTAAATATGATGAGCGATAACAGAAATGGAGAGATAAATTATCCTGGCTAAGTTACATTCATTTTCTTGCCAAGTTCGCAGTAAAATTCAGGAGGAAATAAGGCAAATTCTATTCTAAAAATTCAAAGACAACAAATAACAAATCTTCTTAGTCTGCAAAAGCTTCTGCTAATAGTCCAAATTTCCACAAACGTCTCTTAACTCAGGAGAGCCACTCTGTTTTTGTTTTTTCCAGGTTTACACATTTCCCTCTTGCTTTCTATATAAATGGGCAAATACATAAAGCCGCTGGCGCCTAAGATTCCCACTATTCAGAAATTCCATTTTCTCTCTCTTTCCGTCTCTTTCTCTCTTGTACACGTGTGTATACACCACACATAAACACACATAATAAAAAGGAATTAGCCTGAACGAATTCCTGCTCTTCTGTGTTCAAAGTTGCATTTTGACGTCAGGCTCATGAGTACATACACAATGCAATAATTAAGGAGAATGAACACTGGACTGTATCCCTGTTTCCAGGTTCCCCCAAATCTGCATGATTTTCTCAAAGGTGGTTGTGGCGGTAGGGGGAAGGGTTGTGTTCCCATCATACAACTTCTCAAGATACATGAAAAAACACAGTGTACTAGAGCTGGGCAGATTATATCTGCCCAACTTCTTAATATTTCAATGCTTGAAATTCTGGTAGAGTAATTTTTTTGTTGTTGCTGTTATTCATTATACTTTGGGACAAAATGGGCAAAAAGGATGAAAATGGGCTGCTCTGTAATTTACTCAGCACATTCCTATTTACTGTTACAGCTTTCAGAGACCGAGCTTGCTTCCTTCCTTCCTACCTCCCTTAGTTTCTTTTCCCTCCTCCCCTCCCTTCCTCTCTCCCATTCTTTTTCTCTCTTCTTCCTCCATGCCTCCATCTTTCTTATCTAGTGGAAAATGTTTCTCTGGAGTGACCTGGTATATAGTGTGGATGATTTTAGCTCTAGGTAACATCACGTAGAGAATGAGGGAAGAAGCATTTAGATTTTTGAGTCCTGAAAGAATGAGAACTCCAAAGCCACAAATTAAATGTTGACAAAACTTTAATTTTGATATTCCCTAATTTGTCGTTTGATGCTTCTCACCACATTGTTTTTTGCCTTAGCTGTCTCTAGATAATGGCTTATCAGATGACACTTGGCATCCATGTATGTTGAGAGATACATTTGGGAGAAAATTTAGGAAAGAAATTAAGGAATCAAAGCAATTTAGCATAGCTGTGAAATGAAACGAGGCTCTAAAGGAAGTTAAGGATGAGCATTTTGTGATTGGACCTCTGTGGTCATAATACAACATGCATTACAAATGAAAGTGTTCTGATTTTGTCCTTTGCTATGTTAGTATCAAGGTAGAGGGCTGCCCATCAGTATATGCGTAACTGTCTTTACCATTTCCAGGAAGCATTTATGCACATATCTGCTAAAAAAAAAAAAAAAACAGACTATAAGTCTTTTTATATGGAAAAATTGGAGCTATTTTGACTGAGTGCAAGCAACGAACCCTCACTTTTTTTTTTTTTTTCATCAAAATGTGCATAAGGAGCCATAGACAACACTGTTGGGATTTATTTTCCCCCATGGACTCTTGTTATTGGATTACATTAAAGTAAAAACAAGTGAGTGACTGAAGACAGAATGTTAGGAACCTAAAAATAACAATAAAAAAATTGGACAGTATTTAATAGCAAGCATGGGTTGGTGAGTGCTCCCAAAGCAATATCAAATAATTTATAACTATCTAATTTTAATGAGGTAGCCTAGGGCTCAAAATAGATGATGTGGCATTTCTTTTTTTTTTTTTTTTTGAAATAATGGGTGAAACATACAGATAATATAGTGTGATTTAGCTTTATGAATGTATAGTCCTCATGGATTTTTTACAAGAAACTCTAATTTCTTAAAGGGCTATTCTTATCATAGAAGTGAAAATATGGTATTTTTAATTCATCCTTAGGTTTGAAAATGAGTTTAATTCATTAATTCCCTCAATAAGGTATATTCATTAGCTGAATAATTCCATTCTTGATAGAAAAGGCTTTTTAAGCTTTTCATTTCATTGCATCCCTACAATATCTGTTATATATAACTTCATAGGGTTTTTGCCTCCTTTTATTACTTCAGGATATATCTCTTATTGTGCTAACTTATAGATGTGAACAGAAAAGTTGCTCAGTAGCTGGTTGACAACAAGTGAAATTCTTTGGCCTTATTTCTGCCAGTGGATTGTGTTCACTTAGTAAGACTAGCAGACTTTGTGGTGTTTTTAATTTTTTATTTATTTTACTTTTTTGATGTTAAATTTGGTTAAAACCAAATTTAAAAATAGCCATACCTGGTTATGAACCATCTGTTAAGAATACGTCTGATACATCTTTTGTACAAAAGCAAATGGCCTGGGGCACCTAGCTGGCTCTGTCTATAGTCTGGAGGTCATGAGTTCAAGCCCCATGTTGGGTGTGGAGCCTACTGAGAAACAAAAACACAACAAAACAAAAATACCAATGGCATGACATCAGGACAGAGAACAAGATAAGATTGTTCTTAATCCATAGCTCCTTTTCTGGACTCCCTATTCTGCACAGGTGGGAGTCGAGTTTCCTGATGTGAATAGTGTATTCATTCCCAGACTCTACCAGGCATAGCTTTGGTACCTGCATTTATCTAAAGCAACAAACTCCTGGGATGCATATGTGTGTGTGTGTGTGTGTGTGTGTGTGTGTATGCATCTGCATATATGCATGCATGTATATATATGTATGTATACATGTATGTATATATACACATGTGTGTATATATACACATGTATGTATATATATGTATGTATATGTATATATATGTGTGTATATGTGTATATATATTTAGATGTCCCTTTATCTCCCAGAGCTGAATCAGCTTTCCCCTTGAACTTCAATAAACATGATCTATTGTATCAATCCACCCACCTCCAGGATGAAATCCATGAGATTATATCCATTCTCAGTCTCTTATTTGCCCACACGAAGTAGAAGGTAAATTCGAGCATTATTTCATCCATCCCTTTGAATAGCAATTGTTAGATAAATACTGTATGTCTCTTTTTGATCTTGGGGATCCAGAGTAGCCATGTCTATTTTCAGAGGTGAGCATAATGTAGTGGGAAAGGCAGATAAGGAGATAAATTATACCATTAGTACTATGTAAGTACTGTAAGAAACCTATGAGTAAAGGGCCATGGCAGCATGACTCTGGTTGAAGAATTTGGGAAAGACTTACTTTGGGCCGTATGACTGCCACGAATTAGATTGAAGGTGTCTTTACAGCCTAAATTCATGAGTTAGTCATACCTTTCTTTTCCTGGGTACCTCTTTATGACTATAATTTATACTCCAATCTCTTGAAAACCCCCACAAATTTAAATAGTTGAGTTCTGATATAATTTGGATTTTTGGACATTTTAATCATGTATTTCTATTTTTATGCATATCTTAAATATTTCTTAGGCTATAAATTCATAAGCAAAAATTACATTGTTTTCCAGTTAGATTGACCTTCCATGTGTTCCAACACAGTTAATTTGTCTCCAGCATTTAATAAAAGATGTTAATTAACGAACCTATTTTAAAAGTGGGATTGAAGGATGGAGAAGAATAATCATTTAGTTGAAACAAAGAAATGCCATTTTCTACTAACAGCTCTGGCATTTTCTGTTGTGATTAGGACAAAATCGTAGAATCCATTGTGGTCATATCTTTATTATTTTTTTTTTTAAAGATTTTTATTTATTTATTTATTCGACAGAGATAGACACAGCCAGCGAGAGAGGGAACACAAGCAGGGGGAGTAGAAGAGGAAGAAGCAGGCTCATAGCAGAGGAGCCTGATGTGGGGCTCGATCCCGTAACGCCGGGATCACGCCCTGAGCCAAAGGCAGACGCTTAACCGCTGTGCCACCCAGGCGCCCCTGTGGTCATATCTTTAAAACTTGAAATGGGTGGAGGATTGTTAAGATCACCTACCACTTACACATTCTTATAGCATTTAAGGCGTAGTTTTGCAGCCAAGAGCACCCCATAGCACTCACCCATGGTCCTCACCCATGGTGTTCACCCATGGAGATTCACGATGACATGATAAGCAACTTGAGAGATGTCTTTTTTTTTTTCTTTAATTGATTTCTTAAAAATCCAGACCATAAAGCTAAGGACAGTTTAGAAGTTTCACTATAAATATTTGGGGAAGTAAAGAAGAAATACATTGAACTCAAAGCCACAAACCTAATATCTAGGATGATGAATTCAGACTGTAGAGGTAGGAGTCCTCCAAACCTACCCTCCAATATAAAAATGATGACTGGCACGTATTGTCAAAATTAACTCTTTTGGAACTCTGGAAATTAATTAAAGGCTTGCAACAATCCAGGGAGTATTTATTCATGAAAAACGGTGGAATCTCAAAGACTAGAGAACGTCATGGTGTTTTAGCTTGCCCTTTTCCCAATTCCCTCTTGCAAGATCTACATTGTCTTTGAAACCAAAAGCTTTGCAACCACACTCGCTGTGAAAACCAGTAGTCTGGCAGTCCCTGAAGGAACAGAACGAGTTTGAAACTCACCAAAAGCCTCAACTGGAAAACTGTCTCGATTTGACCTGCATGGCCCCTAAAAAGCTCCATTGTCAGGGCTCGTCTCTGTTCAACCAGACTCAGTACTTGATCTGTGCAAATAGCCATATCCTTTCTTCAGCCTTGTTCTTCAGGTGATTGTGAAAAACAATCAGAAATTGGTTAATAATGCAGATGCCTAAGGCAGTGATACTAGTTGGAAATAATAAGAAACTGACCCAAAAAACTTCAAGGAAAAATTTGCAAGTGAAGTGTTCTTTGGGGACTTTGGAAACCTCTTCTGACACATACCTGGGGATCTAAAAGGACACTTCCATAGGCAGAGCTGTGCTCATTCCCGGGGAAAGACTTGAAGGGGACACTAATCTTTCCCCTCTGGCTGACCTGGAGGCTCTGAGCAATCAGGAAGTGAAGGCTAAGGCAGAATTGCAAGTTTCCTGACGGAGCATCGAGGATGTGTCTAAATAGAAGCTCTTAACAAATAAATGTGGACAGACTTAATAGTTCAAGGTCTTTAAGGTAGTTTCTGATCAATTGTTAGCTGATCACAAGTAGACATATCATAGAAATCCAGACACAAAGACAATAACTTAAACCATAGGAGGATGAGAATTTGCAGTTAGGCAGCAAATGGTATCCCTCAGATGGATACCATGCCAATCATATCCATGCCAGCAATACTGAATACTCACAGGAGAAACAGATACTCATTCATTCTACCAAAATCATGGCTTATGGGAAAGGCAGTATTACTGATACATTTTGTATTAAATTGTTCCTCTGTCAAGCTATGCAAAACACTTTTAAATCAATGAATCATGACATATAGGTAGTCTGTTTAGGAAGCTTAGCAGGTACTTAGAGATCATAAATACCCCAAACTGCCACAAGGAGGCCTTGCTCCAAAACTGACACTTCCCTGGAAAATGTTGATTAATCAAACTCATTTTTCTCCAAATTAGGTCATTAATCAAAATTAACTTTTCCAACTGTAATAAATGAGATTTGCAGGAGAGGAGATAAAGAAGTAGGTTCTGATGGGGGGAAAAATGGAAAAACTTGATGTCCTCTTCCATTTTGGATAGGAAGTTGACATGAATTTAAAAAAAAATAAAAATCACAGAGAGGTTTGTTAAGCCTGTCTAGAAAGCTCATCTAATAATTACATATTTACATGTCCTCAGAATTGGTTAAAAAAAAGAAAAGTCACTCTTTAATCCTCCCAAAGCACTGATTCCACTGGGAGAAGGCATAATATGGCCTATTATTTAAGACATTCTGAATTCTTGAAATAATAAAGAAAAGTGCATAGTTAGCATTGTTTCAGCTCAACTGTGTATAATGTAGTAACTAGAAATCTGTAGATCATACAAATAAATTTAACAGCACTTTGGTAAAAACCCATAAAGTTTAATAAAGGGATAGTTCTCCCGTTTTTTTCACTGTTCCTAATGTTCCACACTTGTCTCTCCATTTTTTCAGAATTGGTGAAAAATACCAGGGCTGTATGTCTAAATTGTCAAGAGCAGAATTCAAACAATGAATATTTGTTTTTTGCAAGAGTTGACTCTACTTAAATTAAGTTGAAATGGTTTTGGAAATACATGGGCAGTTAGGTGATGACAGGGTTTTTTGTTTTTAATTTTGTTGGGATTGCTGGAGGACTTTTAAGCCACTTATATATAATCACAGAGGCTTTACTTTAAAATCTCTTCTTTTTTTGTGTGTGTACATAATACTCAGTTTTATTACATCTTAAAATGTTGTCATTGGATATGTGTGTGTATTTATTTATTTATTTTAATTATTTTATTTTTTTTGATGTAAAGTTCGATGATTCATTAGTTGCGTATAACACCCAGTGCACCATGCAATACGTGCCCTCCTTACTACCCATCACCAGCCTATCCCATCCCCCCTTCTGTAACAGTGTCATTCTGTGTCCCCTAAATGGACATTTCTGCTTGTTTACTATTGATTTTAGAAATATCAGAACCTAACCACCGTTTTAGAGAAGGGCTTCTAGCCAGAGCTGCCACTCAGAAACTTACATCTATTATGAGTAAGCAAGCCATTACATTCCGAAGTAATTAGTAGAGAATCTATTATGTCTTAAAAAACTTACAGTATTAAAAATATAAGTGAAACATTGGCTTTTTACATGAGGGAAAGAGAAAAGAACCCACTTTGTTTGGTATCCTCTGTGCACCAGTTTTCGCGCTAGTTGCAACGTCTGTCTCATTTTAAAACTAGGAAGTTGTATCTAATGTTGATTATAGATACAGGTAAGAAAAAAGAAAGGTTTCATGAAGGTAAATAATCATTCTGGATCACACAGCCAGTGAACATTTAAACTTAGACGGATCTGATTCTCCAGCCCACGCTCTCTCTTCTGTCTTCCACAGTTTATGGATAATGCAGTTACAATCAGAGTAACAATTCGGTTAGGTAACTGCAGGCCAGCTTTTCTGCATGCACTGTTCTCTTTAATCTTCCTAACAGCCAGTGAAGTGTGTGAGTCTTTCAATGTAAGGTATCAGTTGTTCTGACTCCGGTGCCTGAACCGGAACACCCACTTTTCCCAAAAACTCTGAACGATATTGGAGTCTGGTATTCTACTTTGTGCAAATACCGTTTCCGATGTCATTATATTAACTAGTGGCAGTAGAAATTTGTGTCAACAAGGTGTAGAGACCTGCTGCTATGTTCGTAGCCCTTCAGTGGTGCTCAATTCATTTTTTGGGTTTTCTTTCTTTGTATCATAGAAACAATCAATTGGCTTTTTGGTTTTTTTTGTTGTTTTTTTGTTTTTTTTTTGTTTTTTTTTGTGGGGTTTTGGGGGCCTCATGGACTGGCGTCATACAGAGTGAGATTGGAAGAATAGGAGGGATCTCACAAGCAAAAAAATTAGAGATTCATTAAAAAATGGATGAGTACTTGAAATTCTTACTTTAGAGAGTCCTCTCTTGCAGGCAGTTACAATCTTTCTGTAGGTTACAGCAAAGGCCACAAGTAAAAGCTCATAACATTTATTGAGCGCCTATGTGTCTGAAACCTGTAGGCCAGCAATCTTATAGTTTGATAAGTTTCCAATAGAATGATATCTAAATATACCAGTTCCATGGAACTACGCTATGGCCCAGCAATTGCACTATGAGGTATTTATCCAAAGGATACAAAAGTAGCAATTCAAAGGGGCGCATGCACCCTGATGTTTATCGTAGCAGTGTCTACGATAGTCAAATAGACAGAGCCCAGATGTCCATCAATGGATGAATGGATAAAGAGGCTGTGGAATACATATACGAAGGAATATCACTCAACCATCAAGAAGAATGAAATCTTGCCATTTGCAATGACGGGGATGGATCTAGAGAGTATTATGCTAAGCAGAATAGGTCAGAGAAAGATAAATACCATATGATTTCACTTATTTTTGGAATTTAAGAAACAAAACCGATGAACATAGGGGAAGGGAAGGAAAAAATAAATAAAAATGCAGAGGGAGGCAAACCATAAGAGACTCTTAACTATAGGGAATAAACTGAGTGTTGCTGGAGGGGAGGCAGGTGGGAGGCTAGGGTAACTTGATGATGGGCATTAAGGAGGGCACTTGATGTCATGAGCACTGGGTGTTACATGCAGAGTCACTAAATTCTACCCCTGACACCAATAATACAATGTTTGTCAACTAACTTGAATTTAAATACAACCTAAAAATAAAAACATCTAGCGGTTACTCAGTAGACTACCAGTAGAACTATATGTAAGTATAGTGGTCACTTAGAGGAATTACTGATTAAATGTGTATGAGTGGTCAAAGGAGAAGATGTTTTCTGAGCTTGTTTTAAAAGCAGTAAAAAATATTCCAAGAGAACAGAATTGGGGAAGATTTTCAGATATGGATTAAAGCCATAAGCATGGCTCCATATAGGAAAGCACAGATCATATTCTGTAAGGCGAAGGACACTAGGGTTGGATGGTTTCTGGAAAGATATACTGGAAAGAAAGAATGGTGTCTTGGATGTTATGCTATAAAATTTGGAATATGTTTTCTACAGCAAAAAAAAAAAAAAATACCCATTACATATTTGTAGCAGTGGAGTGACTATCTCAAGGAGATGGTTTCAATATATGTTAAAGACAGAAATTGGAGACAGAGAAGTTAAGTTAGATGATATTATAAGGAACTTGATGAAAGAGAATGTTATAAGGAACTTAAATCATTTGATAGCTTCATGATAGAGGACATAGAGGTTGGTTGTGGAGGGTCTGGATTTGGGTGAAATGTTGGAATTCTGGTTTTGATGTAATGAATGGTCTATGAAATATCTCCTGACCATATTCAGTAGAGTCCAACAACACAAAAGTAAATGCGGGGCCCATATTTGTTTTAAAAGTACATATGCTTGAAAGAGTTGGAGCCAGTGAACACATAAGCCAGACCAGGAAGAATTTGTAGAATAGCTAAGAAAAGAGTGAGGAGGCAAAGAAATCTTAGGGATGAGTTTAAGGAGTCACTTCTATAGTGGTTGGAGAGAAGGAATATTCTATAATAAGAATTCCTGCATTATGGGAACTTCTGTCTTCATTTCTCTTTATTTATTTATTAAAAGACTTAACCTTTAACGGATTTTCTTGATCTCATTTGACTTTCCTCTCTTGTGTCTTAAAATATTCTTCCGCCAAACCACCCCCTTCATCTTATCCCATCTCTGTTTCTCAGTAGATCTGTTGGTGTCTTTATTAGGCATTAGAGTACTGACTTCCCACATCATAGCTCATTGTCTTGTCTTTTTAATCTCAAAATCAGATCAAAATTCGCACATGGAGCAAAGACCTCCTTTCCATGAGATTGAAGGATAATGTGCCCTAAAGTATTCAGTTTAATCTTTACCTCACTGTGGGAACAAGTCTTCCATGCAGACATTTACCATCGTTAACCCAAGACTAGGCCATTCTGATGAGGTAATTATTTAAATTGTTGCTTCCTTAATGGAGAATGTACTTTCCGGAGTGTCTGGGTGGCTCAGTCGGTTAAGTATCTGCCTTTGGCTCCGGTTATGATCCCACAGTCCTGGAATCGAGCCCCCTTTGGGCTCCCTGCTCAGTGAGGAGCCTGCTTCTTCCTCTCCTTCTGCCCTTCTCCCCCACTCATGCTCTCTCGTTTGCTGTCTCTCAAATAAATAAATGAAATATTTTTTTTTAAAGATTTTATTTATTTATTTATTTGACAGAGATAGAGATAGCCAGCGAGAGAGGGAACACAAGCAGGGGGAGTGGGAGAGGAAGAAGCAGGCTCCCAGTGGAGAAGCCTGATGTGGGGCTCGATCCCAGAACGCCAGGATCACACCCTGAGCCGAAGGCAGATGCTTAATGACTGAGCCACCCAGGCGCCCCAATAAATAAAATCTTAAAAGAGAAAAAATGAGAATGTACTTTCCTTCTATTTTTTTTCTTATATGGAGGACACTTCAGTTTCAGTTCGAGTCCTGTCCCTTGCATTAGAATATTTCTTACTTCACATTGACCTGCCTCTTAATTCCATCTAAACTACGCAGTTTGCATTTTTCTTATAATTGTTCACTTACTGGAAAGTTTAAATGTGCTGTTATCTCTATATTTCAATCGTATTGTAAAAAGGAGCCACCTTTTTCTTTTTTTTTTTAACACGAACAACCATTATTAAGCACGTAGTAGAGACTCATTAAATTCTAGTTGAAATCAATTCCATTGTAATGGCACCTTTGTGATTTTTACTGAGTTCAGTATTTATTGGACTTCTGTCTATCACTATTACCATTCTTTTTTTAAAGACGATCTATGCTGTGGCATGAGATCTGGAAACTATTCTAATCAGTCCCAACTGAGCCGGGAAGTGGAAAGTAAAACACTCAATGAAGGTCATGTGGTTTAAGGGACAGGCACTTCATTTACTTGAAGAAAGTTAAGTTGTTGCTTTTTAAGTTTGGACGTAGTTTGTAACCAAATTTCTCTGTTTTCAGCGAGGTATGAACCAGAGGCGATGGGTTTATTCTAGAGCCTGGATTTTGATTGGACTAGGAAAGTGCTATTTTTGTACCAAAAGACATTAAACTGAATAGATTTGCAAAAAAGTGGTGTCAGAGATGGCCTGCCTTTCGGAGCTGGAATTTCTGCAATTGCTGACCTTTCTAGGTACTTCAAACTTGAGACTCGATCTCAAGACCCCTATATTAAATTCTAGTTCCTTGCTAGGCTTTGCTGTAATAATCATAATTAAACCCCGGAAGATTATTGTCACAGCTGAGTTCAAATAAATGTTGGCAGAATTTACTCGAAATTGAGTTGGTTAAATGAATAAGCAGCTGACTTCCTTAATCTGTTCACCACCCAAAATGCCTTATAAAAATATCTTTTCTGATGGAAGTTTAGGATTTCCTGTTCTGTTCCTGAGAAGTTTTCACTGCTTACACCTTTCGGGAATGCTGTAAAGAAAAACCAAGTGATGGTATTAAACGCTAGGACATTTCAAAGTGGTCTATAAATATTAAGTAATGACCAAATTAACGGTCAGAATTCCAAGTAAGAACAAAGTTGGCTAAACAGGTTAGTACCTAAAGGAAAGTTTGACTAAAATTGGTTTTGCTATAAAGAATAAAGATCTCTTGAATTTTCTTCATGCCCCCTTTTATCCATCCTTTAAGTTTATAGCACATTTTATGTTTCCAATCAACATTAGATAATTGAATAATTTCTTGAAAAAGATCTCTGGACAAGGGAAACATGTCTTTTGCCTTAAGGTTCTTGTTCGTTATATACGAAAATATTTATGAAAAAATTTATGTTCATTATATATGAAAATATACATATATGGAAGTATATGAAAGTATTTGCCCAAAGATAGGAAGTCATGTTGTGAGAATAAGAAAATACTCATTCTCACACACAAAAAAATAATATAGCAAATACTTCCAAGAGCATTAGTTAACAATATTGAATTATTTTCCCTGTTGATGTATTTTGTACTTTGTCCTAAAGAAGCAGAGGTGTTGTGTGATGTGTGATTTCACTGTCTCCCCTAATCAACCACCTGTGAGTCCTGTTCTGCCTGGCCCTGGTGATTCTCTCCGCGATTCCTGGGCCTCTGGGGTAGCAGAGACAACAATCTTTGGAGCTCACACATACTCAGCAAGACCGCATTTCCTCCAGGAGTCCTTGCTGAGTGTGCCCGGGCATTTGACTTTCACAGCTCCAGGGCTTGCATCAATGAGAACTTACTTCTTTCCCAGGGGAGCCCTTTTCCTGACGTATTTGCTCAGCTTGCTCTTGGTTACTGCCTAATTGGGGCATTCGGGCCAGAAGTGGGGGGTGGGGGGTGCCACAGGCAGCTGATAGAAAAGCCTGGCCAGACCTTCCCAGGCAGCTTCTAACTTGTGATTCTGTCACACCTGCCCCGTTACCCCTGCCTTATGGAAAACCGCCCGGAAAACTCCTAAAGTCAAGCCAGCGAAGTCTTATTAAGGGCCCCTGGCCACCTGAGTGACTGGTGTGTTTTATGGTGGAATTCTCTTGAGTGATCTCAGAAGTTAATGTGGGAGATTCACACACCAGCAGCTGGAAGCAGAAACCCACAGCGCTCTCTGTCTCCCTGGGTCTGTTCCTCAGTGAAGGTTAGACTTGGAGTGGACAGGATAGGTTTTGTTTCGCAGAGCAGCAGGGCCTGATGGAGTCCTAAGAAGGAAACATAGCCAAGCACACCATTGACAGGTTCAATGGCCTCTGAAGAGCAGGGCTTGGTGGCCTCACAGAGCAGAAACTAGGCAACATTTACTGCTCGACGGATTCTCCAAATGTGACTTCATGTCCGTGCTGTCGTCCTTTCATACTAGTGGCTTTCAGTTCTTCAGACATGCTCTCCCTCTTGTCAAAAGCTTACCCTTAGGCAAGGAAACTCTGAGTTGTTTCCATCCTTAAGGGTTTAAAGAAATGTACATTGAACAAGGGAAAGAAATCGGCAGGAATTTGGGCAGGCGGAGACGCCTACGTAGCAGGGTTGACAAGGGGGGATTTATGCCCCTTGCTACCGTAAGGAGAGTGCACCATTCTGCTTGTTGACCGATTACTTGAGCTATTTCTCTTCTTTTGTTAAGTTTGGGCAAGACTGTAGAACCTGGATGCTTTTTCCCAGGTGGCGCTAGGCCCCCAGGGCCAGTGGATACGTTCTGATAATGTCTTCGGCCAGTAGTGTGGGGATCACTAACTAAGTGACTAATTGCCTCTTTCTCGGCAGCTAGAACTTATTGTAAGTATTTCATACCAAATATAAGTGAAAAGTTATTTTCTCCTTAATGAATATAATGCATCCATAAGATTATGATGTTGCGTTGTTCGAGATCTCCATTCCCCCCGGGAGAAGGCAGTAGAAATAAAAGGAAAAAAGTGACTCAGATGGGAAATGTTGAAAAATCAACAGGGCTGCTTCATGAAAATTCAGTTGTGGAAAATTCAGATCCAGCTGATGTGGCCCTAGGATTGTTAGTCTTTTTGTCAAAGAAAAGACAAAAAATCAGATTTTCCCCCTAATTTTTAAATATTAACATAACATTTACTTTAAAAAAAAAATGGTGGTTGGAGGGCCTGGCTGGCTCAGTTACTTGAGTAACCGACTTTTGGTTTTGGCTCAGGTCATGGTCTTGGGGTCCTGGGACCCAGCCCCGCAAAGGGCCCCACCCTCAACATCCAGTCAGCTTCAGGATTCTCTCTCTCCCTCTCTGTCTGCCCCTCCCCCTGCCTCTCTCTCTCTAAAATATATAAATAAATCTTTACAAAAATTTTTTGGTGTCATAACTGATAGATCTGACTTATCCATGAGTTGCTGGTTTATGACCTTTATCATAAAGCCAGATGGGGAACACTGGAATTAGATTGTAAAATTATTATTTATGACCTAACTTGCAGAGTTAAGACATAGCTAGCAAGTTATTTCACGTAGAACCTTTATTAGTCCCTCATTTGTTTTTATGATATTAAAAAATAAAAAGGGCTATCAGAAACCCTTTTAGGGGAGCTTAGTATGGACCACATTTCCTTTTTGCCCTTATTAGAGAAATTGTACGTCTACTAACCCTTCTCAAATTGCAATTCAAAATATTATTTCTCACTCAGCTTCCTTTGCAACACTCTCTTGGATACCAAGATCAAGCTTGCCCTGAGTGGAGATAAATCTTCCTTACCCTAGACATCTTAGTCACAAGAAGAGAAAAGGGTTCAGTGCTGTGTCCCATGAATGTTCATGGGATACGGCTCCCTACTTCAACCAGAAAAGGCTTCCCAGTCAGCTGGACTAGATGTCACTTTCTCTCTTGTCCTTTAAGCTTCATTTTTTGTATTTCCTCTCTGAGTTCATCACCAACAGACTTTTCCCTGGACTACATCCTGGTGTTCTAAGCAGCTATGATTTCTGGCATTCTCAGCCATTTCAAATACTTGCATGTGGATGTCTTTGAATTTAGAATTACACGGGATGCAGTTCCACTCCTAGTTCTTTTAGACCTCCCATAAGGATCGATATGTATCCTCATGAAGTCTGCAAGCCATTTTGGGGATGAGTTTTCTTTCCTACCCTGGTCTGCCTTTGCTTCCTTAGGAAATTCACGGTCACCACAATAGACGGACATTGTGACTGCCTCTACTATGTGTGGTGAGTCTTCGTATTCCCGCTTCTTCCCAGACATTTGCAGTGAAGGAGGTGGGAGACGCCACTCACGTGGACACCTTTTAGACGAAGGAGAGAGAATATGTGAAAGGAAAAATCAACCAGTGACTTTGTGTCTCTACAGTGGTAGTCACTTGATTTACCTTGATTTGATCGGCGGTCTGAGTTTATCTAATCTCGACCAAGTTTACAGTCGCTATGAGATGATAATGTTCATTTTCAAGCCAATTAGAGTTAAGTCTTCAGCCTGGAGGCAACGTATTATAAATTTTAGCAATCACCAAATCTGTTACATCTATTGCATTTTCCTCAAGTAATAATTGAGACTCTGGGCAACAAAATCAACATGGAAGAAATCATTTCACCTCCTTCTCCATATTCTGTTTCCTTTTTGCTTGGTTCTTTTCCAGGCACTAGCAAACAGATCTCCCTGTGTCTAATAATATAAATTTCCATGATTTACATCACAATAATGTTTGTGATTGTATCCTGCACTCCCAGATGTTTAGAAAACTCTAGTCCCTTAACCTCCTTGGCTTAATTGACCTCTGCTCATTGCTGTATTTTGGGCCACAAATTCATACTTTTTTTTATTTTTTAAATTGAAAACTCACACTAGAAACAATTTTGGTTATCTGAACTTGTGCTTACATTCTTGCAAGCTCATAAATAATATCACATAGCATAGAAATATATCTGGATATCCTCTAATGCAGAACAAAATAGAACATATGTGACAGATGAATTTAAATTACAAACTTTCCCCCAACGTCTCAGTAGAATAAATCACTGTAAGAGCTGCCTGTTTCCCCTTGGACATGGAGATGTCTCATTTCAAAAAACCCCTAACTCAGAGTCAACTAGTGATGGCTCTGTCTTCTCTGGAGTCCACGTCACCAGCATACAGAGCCTGTGTCCCCTTTGTTCAACAAGCTTTACAGTTTTACACACCATCCACCATTACCAGTCCCCACAAAGCTGAAAATTATAGAAGTGAGGTGACATCTTTAGAGCCACAGATTTTCCATTTGTTGCCTTTCCATATTCCCTTATATTTCTTGTCCTGCGTTGCCATATTTTATTTTATGTTTTAGGATTTTATTTTCCAGAGGGAAAGAGAGAGAGAGCAAGCGAGCACAGGCAGAGGGAGAAGCAGGTTCCCCGCTGAGCAAGGAGCCAGATGTGGGGCTCGATCCCAGGACCCTGGGATCATGACCTGAGCTGAAGGCAGATGCTTAACCAACTGAGCCACCCAGGCGTTTGCCCTGTTACCATATTTTAGCACCAAAATGCCATATTTGCATCCTCCCCCCAACTTTTTTTGTCTTACATTTTTATTCTTTGCTTGAAGCAAGAAAATATGAACTTCACTGCTGGCATGCCTAATTGGAAGTGACTGGAAGTGGTAGATGTGAATGATGTGTAGAAAGCTTAAAGCCCAAATGGTTTTAAACCTCTTTTAACTCTACAACTTGAGTTTCATTTTTACCTCAAAGCATTCTTTACAGTTTCCTAGACTCCCCCCCCCATTTTTACATCGCTTCTTGTTCAAGATTCATTCCTTCAAAATGTCATCTTCTTGAGTTTAATGCAAAAACACAGGTGTGTATGTTTTTTTTTTTTTTTTAAGATTTATTTTTTAGAGAGAGAGCACACATGCAAGTGGGGGGAGCGGCAGAGGGAAAGGGAGGGAGAATCTCAAGCAGACTCCCTTCTGAGCATGGTCTTGAAGAGGGGCTCCATCTCATGACACTGAGATCATGATCTGAGCCGAAATCAAGACTCAGTTGCGTAACTGTCTGAGCTACCCATGTACCCTGTTTGTGTATGCTTTTGTGTGTGAGTGTAGTGTGTCAATTAAGACCATGATAACTGGGGCGCTTGGGTGGCTCAGTCAATTAAGCATCTGCTCAGGTTGTGATCTCAGGGTCCTGGGATCGAGTCCCACATTGGGCTCCTGGCTCAGTGGGGAGTCTGCTTCTCCCTCGGCCCCTCCCCCTGCTCATGATCTCCCTCTCTCTCTCTCTCTGATAAATAAATAAAATCTTAAAAAGAAAATAAAGTGTGGCACTGCTGATTGGGCAAAAAGGGAAGATGGAATTTATTTTCAGAACTCATTTATACTTTGATCTAATCTGTACTATAAGGCTTATTCTCTAAAAAGGCAGCCCTGGGGCGCCTGGGTGGCACAGCAGTTAAGCGTCTGCCTTCGGCTCAGGGCGTGATCCCGGCATTATGGGATCGAGCCCCACATCAGGCTCCTCAGCTGTGAGCCTGCTTCTTCCTCTCCCACTCCCCCTGCTTGTGTTCCCTCTCTTGCTGGCTGTCTCTATCTCTGTCGAATAAATAAATAAAATCTTTAAAAAAAAAATGAAAAAAAAAATGAAAAGGCAGCCCTTTCCTATTTACAGCGCTTCTGAAGAGGCAGAAAGTTCTGTGCCTGACAGCCCGCCATTGGCCTCCCTCCACATGCAGCGCCTGTGACTGTCTCACTTCGCATCCAGCCTGTGCATGAAGCTGCTGCTTGCTGTCTACTGCTTTAATTCAGTGTTAGTTCAGGCAGCCTTCTTTTCGATCCGTACCCATTGCTGTTTTTTCTCTTAGTATCTGTGCCTTCACTAGATGGGAATGCAAGGTCTGGTGATAAGGTCAGCACCCAGATGGTCTGTTAATGAAATCTCCATTTGGTTGTTCAGGGTAACGAAATTATTATATACCAGGGAATCCAGATTTGTGAAAATTTGAAGTGTTTGTGCTCAACTGTTCATTTTTAACTTAGAAATGTAGTCCATCTGTTTCTTATTCTGTTTACTCGTAATCCTTTACAACAATCGTTAAGGAGTTGTACATGTTTCCTTTGGAGATCTTTTTAACCTTTCATTTTGATAAATGTCTACCATCCACAGAAGTAGACAGAACAGTCCCATGGGCCCCGCGCTCCTGTAACACAGTGTGAGAAACCTGAATCTCCAGCCAATACTGCCTCACCCATACCCTCACCTCCTTCCTCCTCCACTCTTCACCACCAGCAAGCCCCTGACATTCATTAAATGACTTCACCAACAAATATTTCAGTTTGCACTTCCATAACAAAAGTATTCTCTTTTTTAAAAAGTAAACAAAGTACTATCTCACCCCCACCCCAAAATTAATGAATACTACTAACTAACATCAAATAGCCAATAACGGTTCAAAATGATAATTACCTTATACGTATAATAGTCTTTAAAACATCAGAATCAAATACAATCCATACATTTTAGTTGATACGTTTCTGAGTTCTTTAAAAAAAACTTTTAATTTTAGAATAGTTTTAAGATTTATAGAAAATTGAGAAGATATTGCTGAGAGCTTCTGTGTTGGTGAATTTCTTTTTTTCTTCTTCTTCTGTGATGGTTAATTTTATGTGTCAGCTTGACTGGCTACGAGTTGCCCAGAATAAACATTACTTCTCTGAGTGTCTGTAAGGGTGTCCAGATGAGATCAACTTTTGAATCAATGGACTCAGTAGATTATCCTGCTCGGTGTAAGTGGAGTTAACCAATCTATGGAAGGCTCTGAGAACAAAAGGCAGAGGGAGGAGGAATTCACCTTTTTTTTTTTTTTAATTTTATTTTTTGTTTTCCTGCTTCACCGGTTGAGCTCGGACAGCTCATCTCATCTGCTGCCTTGGCACTGGGATTTATACCATAGGTTCCCCTAGTTCTTGGGCCCTTGCACTCAGAATGAATTACACCACCGGCTTTCCTGGGTCTCTAGTTTGTAGATGGCAGATAGTGGGGCTTCTCAGTCTCCATCCACATGAGCCAATTCCTCGTGATCTATATATATGCATATACCTATGTGTCTATATATGTTTTACTGGCTCTGTTTCTCTGGAAAACTGTGACTAATGTAGATCCCATGGCTCCTGTATGCTCGAAATCCAGTTTAGGGAGCATTCTATGCTTTTCTGATTAAATCTCAACCTTTGAGTGGTCTTGTGTCCCAGTGCTGTGACTTTCCAAAAGTGGTTTTCTAGTCGTATAGTTTTGGGGATCCTCCCCCTTTTTCCCCCTCACCTTGCTTCCTACTTTCCTGGCTGCAGCATTCTGAATTTATTATTTTTAAATTACTGACCCCCCTTGACTCTGTGTGTGTACGTGTTTCCCCTTCTTTCTTACAACAGAAAAGGAGGCCAGGGAAGTATTAGTGTCACAAGAATTCTTTTCTCCCAAGTGGGAATAGGCTCTGGCAAAGTCCTTTCTTCTAGAGAATGGACTCCCCCCAAATTTAATCTCCCCCAAAATTATTTGAAGTGATGTCCATTTACTTCCAGCCAATACTTAACAAGGTAGTTGGTAAACTTCCTATTCTATTTTAAATGTATTTTTTTTCCATTCTCCCCTGTTCTGGATAGATTGCTACATGTCTGTTGTCAGAACATACAGCTGCTACACGTTACAAGCCACCTCTTGAAACCATAGTTTTTTCACAGTCCTATGTAGGTAAATATACATGAAATGCTTACCACTGGGCCTCTTCCTGTAGTTCCGCCATCCATTCTGCTATCTAAAATTCATTGTCCGGTAAATTCTTTAAAAGTGCTAGTGGGAACAGAATGTCCTCAACACTGGATTGCCATAATGGTTTATCTGAAGAACTTAGAGTTGAAAATCAGTGACGGGATCAAATTCAAGGTTCACATTTCCTTTTTGTAGGTATTAATATATTATTGATATAAAGTACCATTATGGAAAAGTCTGATGACGATCTTATATCTTTTTCTGGTGGTGTCGTGGTTTTATTGGGTGTCCAGAGGACCTTTTCTTTTGATTCCAGTAGTTGGCAATTCTGGGTCTGTTTTTCTGTATTTGTATTGTATTCCTTTCTTTTTAGTTGCATCTTTTTTTAAAGCCTCAGGAGTGTTTTCTTGTATTATAACTTTTAGTATTTTTTGTCCTCTGATTTAGACTTCTTTTTTGGGGACGCCTAATGTGTGTGTTTTGGGTCATTTTTGTCTTTTTCTTACATCTGCTGCCTATTCTCACACTGTTTATATATCCCTTTCCCTTTCTCTTTGATTTCTGACAATTTCTGTTTACTTTCTATTCTTTTAAGTCATTATCTATTATGCTTAGATGCTCTCCATTTTTTTCTAGCTGAGCCTTCAATTCTAAAACAGTTCTAATTCCTTCTTGAACTTTATTTTATTGCTTTTGATTTTTTTTTTTTTTTTTTACATTTCTGATTTGGATCTTTCTTCCAAATCATTTATCATTTAAAACAATTTTTAGCTCATGATGAAAGACTGGGTTACAATGCTCCTGGGAAATAGACTTGTGTCTAACCCAGGCTGTTCCAGATCAATATTGGTGCCTAAAGGGATCATTTCTACTAAGAGCCTGAGACAGAGTATTCAGCATGTGCTATTGAATACTGAATGAAACATTCCAGTCTGCTCCAGCCCACCCACTGCCTTTCTTGTGGTAATTATTTCATGGGTCTTACAGATAAATTCTTTATTCATTTGATAAGGCTCTGTCCCTGCATACCTAATCTGTTCTGGTCTTGGTTCTGCTACTTTTAACAGGCAATTGAAAACAAATTACTTAACTTCTCTGAGTCTTAGTTTCTTCCTCAGTAAAATGGGAGTTACACCAACTATAGAGAATTATTGTGGAAATTAAATGAAAATTAAATGAATGTAAATGCCCAACACAGTGCCTCACTATATAATGGTTACTTTTATTATTATTTTACTAATCTTGGTATAACTTACTAGATCTCTCCCTTTTTTAAAATAACATTTTTTTCATTCATTCATTCATTCGAAAGAAAGCCAGAGGGAGTGCACTAGCAGGGGCAGGGCAGAGGGAGAGAGACAAGCAGACAACCCCTGAGCAGGGAGCCTGATTTGGGGCTCCATCCCAGGACCGCAAGATCATGACCTGAGCTGAAGGCAAATGCTTAACTGACTAAGCCACCCAGGTGCCTGTTAGGTTTTTTTTCTCGTTGCCAATGAAATCAAGACCGCAGCAAACGTGGTTCGAGGGATGAACTTTATTGCAAGCACCCTCGGGCGAGGTTCTGCAACTCAGGAAAGAGCGGTGAGTCGGGAAAGTCTAGCCCAGGGCAAGGCAGCGAGGGTTTTTATTGGGTACTGCTGGGGGTGGGGAAAGTCCGTCTTGGAGAGTCGTGGCAGGTTTTCATTGGGTACTGCTAGGGGGGGTGAGGAAAGTCGGTAGGACGGGTTTCAGTTTCCCGCCTAGGTTTTGGTTTAAATCTTGGCGGGAGAGTCGGCCATCTTGGGTGTCTTGGCCCCTTTTTCTCTGCCAGCCCAACATTCCGACCTTTTGTTTTATATAATGGTATCGGGGGCGTCGACTCCATTCTGGCTACTTCCTACTGACGGTCGGGCGTTGTCATAGGGGTAGTCGGAAGTGGGCAGGCGAGAATAGGGCTGTAGGAGCAGTTGGTTGACTGACACCTGAGTTACTTCCCGCAAGCGTTCCTGTATGTACCGAATAAGGCAGGGGGCAGCCGAGATTAGCAGGAGGATTAAGCAGAGGGGTCCCGCTAAAGGGAGAAGCCACGTTACCCATGTATGGGGGTCTAGGCCCCATATGGAGGTGTCTTGGCGCCTTGCTCGGATCTGGTCCTTGAGTTCCCGGATCTTGGAGGTGACTATACCTGACTGGTTGACAAAATAACAGCACTCCTCGTTTAGGTAGTGGCAGGTTCCTCCCTTTTCAGCTGTCAGGAGGTCCAAGGCGCATCGGTTTTGTAGAGCAATGGCAGCCAACCTGGTGACCTGGGTCTGTAAGGCAGTAAGGGAGTCGGCGATCCGTTCCATGTCATCGTTGAGTGCTTGGGACAGTTTATAGTAGAAATTTATTGACGTCCCAAGCCCAGCCGCTCCGGTCGCCACCCTGGTGGTTAAAGCTGCCCCTATCAGCAGGGGAAGGAATACAGCCCTTTTTTCTCAGTGCTGGGGGAATAGTATGGACAGGAGTTGGGAATGGGAGTAGATGTTGGTAGATGGGGATAGTAGGATAAATACACAGTCTAGGGAGTCATTAGTAGTCAGGCAGCGATAGATTCCCTTGGGGCACGAGAGGAGCACCCCCGAGGGAGTGCAGTAAGGAAGGGAGGAGGTGATGTTGGCGGTGCGAGGGGTGAGGGTGTCGATGGTGGAGGAAAGATTAAGGATTGGCATGGTCCCTCCAATGGGTCCGATGTGGACTGTCTTATTGTCGATGGTGGAATTGGGGAGGGGCCACCGGGTTGGAATGGGTATCCCCACAATGTTAGAGTAGAGAAGGGGAAACAGATCCAGCAGTCACGGTCCTGAGAGACGTTCCACCACAGGTGATAGCTGGAGTTTAAAAGAGCCACTGTCAGTTGCTCAGTGGTGGGAACCTTCTGGATGCTGTCGAGATTGATTCCCTTGTAGGTGGGATAGGCCTGGGCTTGTAGTTGCTCATGTAACCTCCTGACTATTTGCTGGGTTTGGTTACATCCGGCCTGGTCCTGGACCCCTCCTCCATCGGAAAGTCCTATCTGGGCCAGATATGTCCAGCAGACCTTCCCCATCTTGGGGTAAGTGTCGCAAGGGTGACTGTACCTATACCTTTCAGTGAGATCAGACATCCAGAAGGTTCTTCCTGGGGTGTGGACAGATGTGCAAGTGTATGGGGACTTTCCTGCGTAGCATTTACTAGGCATATAAGTGAATGACTGGAAGTACCTTGTGCGTCCGCTGCCACGCATGCATTCACGTTCTGTCGCTTGGGTCAGGGGGCTCAGGAGGACCAGAGGGAGGAGACCGTACCAAGCGAAGTTTGGTAGGGCCCACCATCTGAGAGGTCCAGTCATTACCTGTAGGTGCCCGTTCGAGGTTGTTGATGTGTACCCACGCCTGGTGCCCCAGCAGTTTTGCCGCGGTTGGGGTGGTAAGGATGACAGTATGAGGCCCTGTCCATCGTGTCTGCAAGGAGCCTGGGTGCAGATTTCTGAGGAGGACCTGGTCCCCTGGGAATAGCCCTTGAGGGGGGGCTTCCTTATGGTCATAGTCGTTCGGGGCAGGGATGACAGCATCAGCATGGGCCCTCAGGAGAGCCCGCAGGAGGGTAATGTAAGGCAGGTAGGACAGGAGAGGTGGGGGAACGGCTGGGAGGTTATGGCTTATAAGGAAGGGTCGGCCGTATAGCACCTCAAATGGGCTCAACTCCGAGGGTCCGCGAGGGGTTGCCCTAAGCCTGGTGAGGGCCAGGGGCAAGAGTGTGGGCCACGAAAGACGGGTTTCCAAGGTCAGTTTGGTGAGCTGTGCCTTGAGGAGCCCGTTGGCTTTTTCTACCTTACCCGACGATTGAGGGTGGTAGAGGATGTGGGGTTTCCAGGTGATGTTGAGACTCTCTGCCACCTGTTGGGTTATACTGGAGATGAAAGCAGGTCCGTTGTCTGACTGCAGAGTTCGGGGTAGTCCGAATCTCGGAATGATGTGCTCAATGAGAATTGTGGCCACTGTATCCACTGTCTCTCGGGCCGTGGGATATGCCTCGATCCAGCCTGTGAATGTATCGACCAGAGTTAACAGGTATCGGAAGGTTTTGTGACGGGGCATATGAGTGAAGTCCAGTTGCCAGTCTTCTCCTGGCTGATGGCCACGGAGTTGATGGTTGGGCCCTGGTCTGCGGATTCCGCCCTGTGCATTTACAGCCGAACAGGTTTTACAGGCTCTGTGAACTGTCTCAATTACCCGAGATAGGGAAGGGTGGTGAAAAAGAAGTTGCAGGAACTGGTGGAGGGCCTTTGGGCCAATGTGGAGAGACTGGTGAATGTCTGTGATTAGGGTGTGAGCTATGTTTTCCAGCAGGGCAATTTTATTCTGGATGTAGGTCCATCCCTTGTCTCCGGGTTTTCCCCCTAGGCCTTGGAGGGTTTGCATCTCCTTTTCAGCACGAAGGCCGGTGGGGGGTGTTGAGGAAGAGGATTGGAGCCAAAGAGGTGTTCAGGGCCGTTTGCCTGGCCACTAAGTCCGCCCTGTTATTGCCTTGGGAGACAGGGTCCTTGGAGGTCTGGTGGCCGCGGCAGTGGACTACTGCTACCTCGGTGGGCAAGCTAAGGGCCTCGAGTAATTTGGCAATGAGAGGCCCGTTAACTATAGGAGTGCCCTCGGTGGTCAGGAACCCCCGCTCCTGCCAAAGGACGGAGTGGGTGTGAGTTATGAGATAGGCGTACTTGGAGTCCGTGTATATAGTGACTCGCTGCCCCTTAGACAGGTATAGCACCCTGGTGAGAGCTATAAGCTCAGCCTTCTGGGAGGTGGTCCCGATAGGAAGGGGAGCTGTTTCTATTACCGCCTCCGAGGTGACTACAGCATAGGCGGCGCGTCTTTGGCCGTCTGAGGCCAGGAGGGAGCTGCCATCCACAAGGAGCACGCGGTCAGGGTTAGGCAACGGCTGATCAGAGAGCCCTGGGTGAGAGGGAGTGAGGTCCTCCAGGAGTTGTGGGCAGGAATGAATGGGTTCAGGGGTGAGCGAGGGTGCAGGCAACAAAGTAGCAGGATTTAAGCGAGGGGAGGCAGAGAGGGAAATTTGCGGATTTTCGACGAATAGCAGATGGTACAGTTGCAGGCGGGAGGGGGTTAACTGGGCCAGGGATCGGTGGCTGAGGAGATCCATGAGTCGGTGGGGAGAGTAGACTACGAGGGGCTGTCCCAGAGTAAGTTTGAGGGCCTCCTTGGTCAGAGAGGCGGCGGCCGCCAGTGCTCGGAGGCAGGGCTGCCATCCTCGGGTGGTGGTGTCTAACTGTTTAGATAGGTAGGCCACAGCCCTGTATGTGGGCCCCGCTGGTTGGGCTAGGAGGCCAGTGGCTGAGCAGGAGCGCTCATCGGTGAACAGGTGGAAGGGTTTCGAGTGGTCAGGTAGCGCCAGGACTGGTCCGGCGGTGAGGTAGTCCCGCAGCTTGCAGAACAAGTGCCGGACTGAAGCGGGGTCAGTGAGAGGACCCTGGGGGGTCTCCTTGGCCGCTTGGTATAAAGGTCGGGCCAGGATCGAGAAATTCGGAATCCAATGTCTGAAAAAGCCTACAAGCCCAAGAAAGGAGAGAATTTTCTCTGCGGTTTGAGGAGGCTGGAGTTCCTGGAGGAGGTGGATGCAGTCCCCGGTAAGGGACTTAGAGGTGGGAGTCAGGAAGATACCCAGGTACGTGACTGAGGGGGTGCACGGTTGGGCCTTTGAAGGGGTGACCCGGTACCCTTTGCCCCCCAGGAAATTGAGTAGGGTAGAGGTGTCTTCCTGGGATAAGGAGAGAGAGGGGCTGCAGAGGAGGAGATCGTCCACATATTGTAGCAGGGTACTGGCCTTAAGGGCACACTGCTGCAGGTCAGTGGCCAACGCCTGACCAAAAATATGGGGACTGTCTCGGATTCCCTGAGGCAAGACTATCCAAGTCAGCTGCCCGGAGACATGTGTGTCCGGGTCCTCCCAGGTAAAGGCAAAGAGGAAGTAGGAGTCAGGGTGCAGGGGGATAGTAAAGAAGGCATCCTTTAAGTCTAATACAGTAAAGTGAGAAGTGTTAGACGGGACATGAGACAATAGGGTATACGGGTTGGGGACGACTGGATGAAGCGGGACTACAGCCTCATTAATGAGCCGCAGGTCCTGCACCAGTCGGTAGGCCCCCGAGGGTTTACGGACTGGCAGGATAGGGGTGTTACAGGGGGAGCTGATAGGGATCAGGAGCCCCTGCTGTCTCAGCTGGTCTATGATAGGCTTGAGACCCTGACGGTGAGTCAGGGAAATGGGAAACTGTGCTCGGGAGGGGAACTTGGAGTTATCTTTTAGCTGTATTTTAACAGGGGCATGGTGGGATGCAATGATGGGTTTAGAGGTGTCCCAGACCTGGGGATCCACTGCAGGAAGGTTATCTGGGGTGGGGGTCGGATGGGCAGGAAGGAGGGGTAAGACAAGGCATTCTGAGATCGAGGGGGAGGGAGAGAGACGAATGGTGGCCTGCAGTTTTTGGAGGATATCCCTTCCCAGTAGGGGGACTGGACAAGAGGGAATTACGAGGAACGAGTGGGAGAAGGGGAAACCATCCAGGCTGCAAGTAAGGGGAAGGGTCACCCTGGGAGAGGAGGAGGTCCCATCGATCCCCGTTACAGTGACGGGTGAGGTTCACGTAAGTCCCGAGTAGGATGGCAGAACTGAGTAGGTAGCCCCTGTGTCCAGCAGAAAGGAGATGGACTTACCCGCTACCTGGAGCGTGACCCTGGGCTCGGCCTGGGTGAGAGGGGTGTCCAAGCCTGGGCTCCGTCAGTCGTCCTCCAACCCGAGTAGCTGGAAGGCCAGACTTACCCTCTCGGGGTTGCCCCCGCGTAGAGGCGCCGAGGATCCCCGGAGGTTAGGGCAGTCCGATTTCAATGCCCCATCATGTGGCATTGAGGACACGGTCAGGTGGGCATCTTTGGGTTGGGACATTGACGAGCCCAGTGTCCCTCGGCTCTGCATTTGAAGCATGCTCCCGGTGGGGTACGGTTGGCTGCCCCCCTCTGCTGGCTCCCGGAGCCGGCCGGCGGCAGGGCC
>NW_024426663.1:72882036-72893089 GCF_017311325.1 Ursus maritimus | reverse complement strand
GGGACTTAGAGGTGGGAGTCAGGAAGATACCCAGGTACGTGACTGAGGGGGTGCACGGTTGGGCCTTTGAAGGGGTGACCCAGTACCCTTTGCCCCCCAGGAAATTGAGTAGGGTAGAGGTGTCTTCCTGGGATAAGGAGAGAGAGGGGCTGCAGAGGAGGAGATCGTCCACATATTGTAGCAGGGTACTGGCCTTAAGGGCACACTGCTGCAGGTCAGTGGCCAACGCCTGACCAAAAATATGGGGACTGTCTCGGATTCCCTGAGGCAAGACTATCCAAGTCAGCTGCCCGGAGACATGTGTGTCCGGGTCCTCCCAGGTAAAGGCAAAGAGGAAGTAGGAGTCAGGGTGCAGGGGGATAGTAAAGAAGGCATCCTTTAAGTCTAATACAGTAAAGTGAGAAGTGTTAGACGGGACATGAGACAATAGGGTATACGGGTTGGGGACGACTGGATGAAGCGGGACTACAGCCTCATTAATGAGCCGCAGGTCCTGCACCAGTCGGTAGGCCCCCGAGGGTTTACGGACTGGCAGGATAGGGGTGTTACAGGGGGAGCTGATAGGGATCAGGAGCCCCTGCTGTCTCAGCTGGTCTATGATAGGCTTGAGACCCTGACGGTGAGTCAGGGAAATGGGAAACTGTGCTCGGGAGGGGAACTTGGAGTTATCTTTTAGCTGTATTTTAACAGGGGCATGGTGGGATGCAATGATGGGTTTAGAGGTGTCCCAGACCTGGGGATCCACTGCAGGAAGGTTATCTGGGGTGGGGGTCGGATGGGCAGGAAGGAGGGGTAAGACAAGGCATTCTGAGATCGAGGGGGAGGGAGAGAGACGAATGGTGGCCTGCAGTTTTTGGAGGATATCCCTTCCCAGTAGGGGGACTGGACAAGAGGGAATTACGAGGAACGAGTGGGAGAAGGGGAAACCATCCAGGCTGCAAGTAAGGGGAAGGGTCACCCTGGGAGAGGAGGAGGTCCCATCGATCCCCGTTACAGTGACGGGTGAGGTTCACGTAAGTCCCGAGTAGGATGGCAGAACTGAGTAGGTAGCCCCTGTGTCCAGCAGAAAGGAGATGGACTTACCCGCTACCTGGAGCGTGACCCTGGGCTCGGCCTGGGTGAGAGGGGTGTCCAAGCCTGGGCTCCGTCAGTCGTCCTCCAACCCGAGTAGCTGGAAGGCCAGACTTACCCTCTCGGGGTTGCCCCCGCGTAGAGGCGCCGAGGATCCCCGGAGGTTAGGGCAGTCCGATTTCAATGCCCCATCATGTGGCATTGAGGACACGGTCAGGTGGGCATCTTTGGGTTGGGACATTGACGAGCCCAGTGTCCCTCGGCTCTGCATTTGAAGCATGCTCCCGGTGGGGTACGGTTGGCTGCCCCCCTCTGCTGGCTCCCGGAGCCGGCCGGCGGCAGGGCCGCTACCAAGGCCTGGGTCTGTAGCTGAACCTTCTGCTGGAGCCTGGCCTGCCGTTTAAGCTCAGCCGCCTCCTCTCGGGAATTAAAGACCTTAAATGCAATTTCACCAGGTTGGAAATGGGGGTCTGGGGGCCCTCCTCGGCCTTTTTAAATTTTTTCCGAATATCTGGTGCCGACTGGGAGATAAAGTGAGTGGCTAGGACCGATTCCCTTAGCTGAGGAGGCCTTGATCTAGACGGGTGAATTGGGTCAAGGCCTCCGTTGCCAAGGGTTAAGGAATACAGCGGATTCTCAGTCAGGGGTCTTGAGGATTTCCTGATCTTATCATGATTCAGCCTAGTTGAGTGCCGCCCTCCTGCCAGGTGCCTGGACCATGCGTCATGCTGCGCTGGCGCCATCTTGTCCAGCTTTGATGTCCAGCCTTCGTCCACGCGTTGGGACGCTTGAGCGCCGACCGGCATGGCGGCGCTAGTAAGATGAATCCTGGTCGGCATGCTCGGGCGGCAGCTCATAGATCCTCCCTCCCGGTGTGAGGGTGGTGGTCTGGACACATGTAGTGTGGCCGGTAAGGTCGTAGGGCCTGGGCCAAATATTGGAATTCTTTGATGAAATTATTCGGGTGGCTGAAAAGATCCCAGGCGTTTTTCGATTTGGGAGAGGTCCTGCAGGGAGAAGGGCGCACGGACTCGGACGACCCCCTCGGCCCCGGCGACCTCCCTCAGGGGACAAACCAGGTCGGGGGAAGGATTCCGGGACCGGGTACGAGTGGAGATGGGAGGGGAAGAGAGAGAGCCGGGAGTGAGCGGGGCTCGGTGGCGGTCCCGAGGGGTAGAACTTCAGGAGCTGTTGGAGTAGCCGGAGCTGGGGACGGCTCTGGGGTCTGCGGGGGATTAGGGGATACAGGCGGCTGAGGAACGGGATGGTAAGGGGGGGTGGAGGTACGAGGGGGGTCCTTACGGGGGGCCCCGAGAGGTTCTCAGGAGGTTCAGAGAGAGGAGAGAGAGAGGGTGGATCAGGGTCCTTGGGAGCAGTAGGCGGAAGGGTTGGAGGGGGAGAGCGGGCGAGGAGGACCTGAGAGGTCGAGCAGCGGGAGCATAGTGAAGGCTGAGAGCGTAAGGCCCAGAAAGCCTGGACACAGGGGACCTCGGACCATTTGCCTTGGCGTCTACAGAGGTTGTCAAGATCCATGAGCACCTGATAATCGAAGGTGCCTTCGGGGGGCCATTGTGATTGGTTGTCCAATTGATATTGGGGCCAAGCGACAGTACAGTAATGTATGAGGCGTCGCCTTCGTAGGTCCTGATCCAATTTTAGGGTTCGAAGATTGGCCAGGAGACAGCCCAGGGGCGTTTTAGGGTCGAATTTGGACAGGGAGGTTCCCATGGCCCCTTCGCCTATCAACCCAGGGTACGGAGGAAGGCGTCCCTTCGTCCGTGTGCTGAGTCGCGGTTCGGAGGGGAGGGTAGTAGCTGCGGAATGGGGACGTCTCCCAATTCCTCGGAACTACGGGGGCCACCAGGTGGCCGGAAGGGGGGGCTCGCCCTGACGCGGCCACGATTAGGACAGGGCATCCCGGAGGAGGATCGGGGACCAGGGAACACTCACCACAGCAAGTTCCAAGAGATGTTTGGAGAGGGAGAGAGGGGTCCCAGTCCGCTTGAGAGGAGGAGCGAGCCTCCGTGCCGAAGCAGGGGCTCGATCTCCTCCCGGGTTTCAGCCCCAAATGTTAGGTTTTTTTTTCTCGTCGCCAATGAAATCAAGACCGCAAGGCACACGTGGTTTGAGGGATGAACTTTATTGCAAGCACCCTCGGGCGAGGTTCTGCGACTCAGGAAAGAGCGGTGAGTCGGGGAAGTCGCGCCCAGGGCAAGGCAGCGAGGGTTTTTATTGGGTACTGCTGGGGGTGGGGAAGTCGGTAGGATGGGTTTCGGTGTCCCGCCTAGGTTTTGGTTTAAATCTTGGTGGGAGAGTCGGTTATCTTGGCGGGAGAGTCGGCCATCTTGGGTGTCTTGGCCCCTTTTTCTCGGCCAGCCCAACAGTGCCCCTAAGTTACTAGATCTCTTGAGTAAAAGTGCTCAACCACCTCTACCTAGTAATGAGGAAACAGGCTTTTCTTCTAGCACTGTAAGTCCATATCTCCACTGATGATTTAATGGAATTCTCCTTCATTATGTATTCACATGTGTTCCTGCTTCTCTAACCCAAATTTACTTTCTATCTCTATTTGCTACAATTTTATTTCTATCACTTTTCTGATTTTTTCCAATAAGGCAAAACTCCTCACATACTGAACAGTTGCTCAATTTTCAGTTACTGCCGAAAATAGAAGATATGTTTAGAAACGCTTTCAGGAAGCCCCTTTGCCACCTAAATAAAGAGGAGGGCAATGTGGGTCCGTGTTGAAACTTTTAGGTTTAGAGATTCCTTGTAAAATAACTGCATTTCATGTGGGTCTTCTCTCCACTCTTACAACCTACATTCCTCCCTTGTATTTTTTTTTTTTTATTGTAACTCCTTATGGTTTCAAATGGATATTCTTCTCTGTTCTTTCATTGCTTCAGTGGCTCTGACTTGAAGACAGAGGCATTTGAATGACTAGATGATAGGAGAGGAATCCAGATGTCTCCAAGAGGAGGAGCCACTATGTGAGTGGTTTCTAGAGTCCCGTCTACGTCAGACTGAGCCTGACTAGGCACAGAGTACAGGAGCCAAGGGAATTACCTAACGAGGGTCACTCACAGTGTTTATAGAAAGGTTGATTAGAGTTCACAGCCCAAGTAATAAAGGGGATTTTTGTTTCATTTCCTTTTTGTCTTTTAGACATACTCATTTTGGTGATGATTCAAATCTCTGGGTCATTGTAGGTACATTTGTGCGCGTTGGAGGTATGAGGTAGGGATAACTTGTTCTGGTTGCACATCAGGGTATCCTTAAAATTATGGACTCCACTTCCAACCGCCTGATTCAGGAAACTGAAAAACACCGTCATAGTTCTTATCATCTAGATTTCTTCCTAGCTATGAAACTTGCTAGTTGGGTGGATTTAAGCAAGGTACTTACTTGGTTGATGTTCTCTTTTAATGAAATAATGGTAATAAAATACATAGAGTATTCTGTAGAGCTCCTTACCACAGCGCTTAATGTGGAGGGAGCATGTGTCCACGGCAAATATTAACATTCCTTGCAAATTTTCGGGTTGTGGAAATTGACTGAACCATGATGGTAGTTCATGAGTTTAGACCTCAAAGACCACTTGAGAATATGTATCTTTTGTGTTCCCATGTTTTGGTTTCATTTCCAGAATTTTAACTGAGATACAAATTAGTTTCAACTATCCTCACTTAAAGGTAATTTTACCTCTCCATCTTTCCATAGATATTCAATAATGGTAGTTTAAAAACAGAAAAAAAGCATAGATCTGAAATTAAACCATAGCATATTCTCCAGAAGGTTGGTTCTACCAGTACATGCTGGGATAATCTTTGCCACCTCAGCCCCTTTGTTCTCTGAGCAACCACTGAGTCTCCCCTCAAGAGTGACCTCTTGTCGGGATACCTCAGTGGCTCCAGTTGGTTAAGTGTCTGCCTTCAGCTCAGGTCATGATCCCCGGGTCCTAGGACCCAGCTCTGTGTCTGGCTCCCTGCTCAGTGGGGAATCTGCTTTTCCCTCTTTCTCTGCCCCTCCCACCCACTCGTGCTCCCTATCTCTCTCAAATTAATAAATAAAAAATCTAAAAAAAAAAAAGAATCTTAAAAAATAAAAAGAGTGACCTCTTGTGCATCCTACCATCAAAGTAGAAATTCTTATAGTTTATCTATAGAGGTTTCTGGAGTATGTAGGCTTCACGCCCTTATCATCTGCCTGTCTTTGTAAACTCTTATTTATTATTGCTGCAGTAATAAATAATTTGTTTTTAAACCAATTTTGTTTCAGTTTCCTAATCACTTAGGTCAGTGAGAGAATGGTATACAATAGAAAGGCATATAAAACAGATCAATGTAAAGATTCGTATTTTTATAATACTATATTCAATAATATGCATAGAAAGTGAATATGGAAAAATCATAATAGGCCAATTTTAGAAAAGTATTCAGTAATAATCAGTTGTCGAATTGTGTTAACAATTAGTATTGTGAGGATGTAATTCCTTCACATCAAAATTTTTTGTTTTGCTCATCAAAAGCATCTTAGCCCCAGTATATAATTAGCAACCCCATCATTATACTTCTTACCTTTATTAGGCCTATTTATAATACTTCTTTCATTTAAAAAATTCTATGCATATGTTCAATCATTATTGACATTTTAAAAATTAGGTCTAAGGTAATACCAATATACTCACTACATTTCATTTTATATCTATTCCGAATTTCTGTAGTGTCTACCTACAAATTTTTTCTTTGGTGCTTTTTTCTTCTTGTTCTTTGTCCTCCTCCCTTTTCATTTTTTAAAAAGTGTTTTTAAAAAATATTTATTTACTTGAGAGAGAAAGAGCATGTGAGCATGGGGGGAGGTGAGGCAGAGAGAGAGGGAGAGAGAATCTCAAGGAGACACCCTGCAGAGCCTGGAGCCCAACTCTGGGCTTGATGTCAAGACCGTGAAATCATGACCTGAGCTGAAGTCAAGAGTCAGTCACTTAACTGACTGAGCCACCCAGGCGCCTTATTCCCTTTTTATTTTTAATTTTACATTATGTCTCTTAGGATAAAACATCTTTTAACTTGCTGTTTGGTTTTCTCCACCTATCCTTTCCCTTTTCACATCAGTAAACTTGAGCTTTTCTTTTGCCGTCAAGAAACACATGTTTAAGAGTTGATTAGCTTTCTCACTTCATTATTCTTTTTGTCCTCCTTTTTGCTTAATATCATAATGCTTCTCCACTCAAGATTATATATATATATATATATATATATGTTTATTGCCCCCCCCAGGGGCTCTTATATCTACTTTCTGAACATTTTTTTTTCTTTTGGCAAGTAACTTCTGAATTTGACTCACACAACTTTTTATGTCCTTACACATTGTTTTAAAATTTTTCTTATATCTAATTTATGAATTTGAGGCAGAAAGTTGTGACAGGAGAACAGATGGGGTAGACTTTAGTCAGCTGAGTTTTGACTTAGAACTATAGAGAACACAGGTGTTGCTTTTAGGCCTGTATCTGGATCAGGACAGTGCAACAGGTATTGGACCAAGACAGCATACTGTGGTGGATCATATGATTGTAGCAAAGTCCTATATATTGACTGGCACATAGTAGGTGCCCAATAAATTGTAGTCATTATTCTTTCTGATGAGTTTTCACAGTTGAACTTTATAAATTCAGCATTGAGGTATTAATAAAATGAGTTAATGGTTAGATTTAGGTCTTAGATTCCTTTATACTCTTAAAGAGTGTGTTTAGTTTTACAAGAAGCCACCTAACTGTCTTCCTAAGCGTCCCTACCATTTTGCATCCCTACCAGTAAGTTCCTGTTGGTCCACACCCTCCTCACATTTGATGTTGTCATTGGTCCAGATTGTGGCCATTCTAACAGGTGTATAGCGGTATCTCGTCACTGTTTTATTTTGCATTTCTCTGATAACATATAATGTGGAATATCTTTTCCTATGAGTATATACAATCTTTATATCTTTTCTCATGAGGTGTCTGTTATGGTATTTGGCTCATTCTTAATCAAGTTTTTAATTTTCTTGTTGAGTTTTAAGAGGTTTTTTTGTTTTTTTGGTATACTTTAGATAAGAACTCTTAGATGTGTCGTTTGCAAATATTTTTTCCTAGGCTGTGGCTTGTCTGCTCATTCTGCTTGTATTGTCCTCTGCAGAGCAAAAGTTCGTTTTAATGAAATTCAGCTTCTCAATTATTTATTGCATGGATCGTGCCTTTGGTGCTATGTTTAAAAGTTATCACTATATCCAGTGGTCATTTAGGTTTTCCCCTGTGTCATCTTGTAGGAAGTTTATGGTTTTGTGTTTGACATTTATGTCTGGGATCCGTGTTCGTTTAATTTATCTGAAGGGAGCAAGGTCTGTATGTAGATTCTTTTTATTTGGCAATTGGACGTGTAGTTGTTTCCACACCATTTGTTGAAGGCACTATCTTTGCTCTATTGTATTGTCTTTGCTCCTTTGTCAAAGATTAGTTGTCTATATTTATGTGGCTCTATTTCTGGGCTGTTTTGTTCTTTTATTTATCTATCTTTTGCAAATGCCACGCTGTCTTGATTGCTGTAACTTTACAGTAAATCTTAAAGTGGGTAGTATAAGTCCTTGATCTTTGTTCTTCTCCTTCAATATTATATTGGTTAGTATGGAGCTTTTGTCTCCCTCTATAAACTTTAGAATCATTTTACCAATATGCATAAAATAACTTTGTGGGATTTTGATTAAGATTTTCTTGAATCTCTCTAAATCTCTTTCGATCGTTGGTAAGAACTGGCCAAGAGTCTTCCTATATATGAACATGGAATATCTCTCCATTGATTTAATTCTTTGTTTTTGTTCATTAGATTTTCCTAGTTTTCCTCCTACAGATTATATTTTCCTCATGTAGATTATATTTTGTTAGATTTATACCTAAGTATTTCATTTTTTAAGTGCTGTTGTAAATCGTAATATATTTTAATCACAAATTCCACTTGTTCATTGCTGGTATATGGGGATGTGATTGACTTGTATACTCTTAACCTTGTATCCTACAACTTTCCTACAATCACTTACTAGTTCCTGGAATTTTTTCATTTTTTTGATTTTCTACATAGTTGATCCTGTCATCTGTGCATGAGGACAGTTTTATTTGTATTGTCTTCCCAACCTGTATACCTTGTATTTTCTTTTCTTACTGCGTTAGCTGGTACCTCCAGTAAAATGTTGGAAAGAAGTTGTGAGATGAGATATCTTTGCTCTATACCTGATCTTAGAAAGCTTTGCGTTTCTCACTGTTAAGTATTCTTACTGTTAGCTATACATTTTTTGTAGGTGTTTATTATCAAGTTGAGACATTTCTCCTCTATTCTTAGTTTGCTGAGAGTTTTTATCATAAGTGGATATTGGGTTTTGTCTTAGAATTTTCTGCATCTATTTACATGTTCATTTGATAATTTTTCAGCCTATTGATGTGATGGATTCCATTAATCAATTTTTTCATGTTGAACCAATCTTGTATACCTGGGATGAATCTCACTTTGTTAGGGTGTGTAATTCATTTTATGATCCCTAACTTTTAATACCTTCTTAATGTCCACTTGTTCTGATGATTTATGGATCTTTGGTTTTGTCTTTGTGTTGTTTGCTTATGTATTTGATTTTGAATATACAAAAAGAGGAGTTTGAACTGGATTATTCTTAAGATTCCTTTTAACTGTAAAACTCAATTATACAACCATTTTAATTAATTTTGATCTGTCTTTACTGTTGTCTTGTTTCAATTTAATCTGTCTTTACTGTTGTCTTGTTTCAACATCTTCAAATTATGGAAAAAAACTCTCTTTACTTGCCATCATGGTAAATTTTGAACGATAATGTTGTGTATGAGTTAATAAGAATAATTCAATAGCTCATAGCATTTCCTAAGCACTGTGTAAACATAACTCAATCAACGTTAACAAACTCAACGACCAGCTGAATGTTTTCAGTAAGATTTTCTTGCTTCACACCAAGAAGTCCATGAAACTATCTTAATTCTGCAGTGGTTACTCAATCCTTTTCATAATCAAGATCGAGAATGTGACAAATTTTGCATTACTTATCCATCTGCCTTTTGTATGTTCCCCCTTCCCCTCCACCCGAGAATGTGAGTGTCATGAAAGAAGGAATTTTCTGTTTTTCTTACTTTTTTATCCTCAGCATTTAGACTTACTGGCACATAGTAGATGCTCATTAAATGTTTGTTGAATAAAAAAATGTATTGAAATGTATAGTCAATTAAAGAATTATAGTTTAAGACTTTGTAGAGGTAATGATGTATCAATTGAAAAATTTCACTGAAAATAGCTATACTATAACCTTCCCCTTCTTTCCTGCCCAACCTAATAACATAAAAATGAGAATTTATAATTTAATTTTAAAAATAATTTACTGAAATTTAATTTGATTCCTAGAAAAAGAATAGGAAATGGTAACTTAGAAAGAGAAGCTTTGTGGCTCTTTCTCCACTGACAAAATAATGTTGATTTAAAGTCTTAGATTGTGGCTTCTCGGGAAAAAATCCAAATTTCCTCAGATGACTGTGGTTCAAATATCTTTCCATTAATAAAAGGTTACTCTACTTGAGAGGGGAATTTTTTCGGAAAGTTTCTCTTTAACTACTTACTCTTTGAACTTCTAAATTATTTCTGCACTGTTACTTGCCATCAGAAAGGGTGGAGTTGGGGGTGCATAGGAGAATGAACCCCAGATCCCTGGTATTCACTTGCTCACAGTCTACCCTGTTCTACCAGTCCTTTGATTATGACTCTGTTGCTGCATTCTGAACCCGAGCCTTGCCTTTGCTCAAAACTTTCCATGGTTCTAAGTGACTTCCTCCATCTTTTGACATCTCAGCTCTTTGCTGAAATCCCTGGAACCACCTTGAAGACAAAATCTATTATCTCTTCTCTGCACACCGCTAGTGACTTGTACAAAGCCTGTGATAGCAAGTGCAGGACAAGAAACTGTTAAACGAATACATTAATAAGTGAAGTGAATAAATGAAAGAATGAAGCTAGCAGCAAGCACAAAGCCCTTTGCTCATATTCCTGACTTTGGGCACAATTATTCTTAGTCATCTGCAGAGAGTGGGATGGACACTCTTCATAAAAATCTTTAGTTTTCCTATTCCTTTTTTGGCAGCAGGCACCAAGCATCAGTGCTTACAGGAAGGGTGATGTCCCTCATGCCTAACACTTTAGGTTTATTTCCTTGTTTTGGCTTGTGTTCCACGGACAAATTAGTGTTCAGACAATTATTGAGATAACTCAGGTAATAAACCTGCTTTTGCTAAAAGATCTGTTACAGTGCAAATGGAAAACAGTTGTTCACTCTTAGATAACATTTTTTGTTGGCATGATTGAAATAACCATTTAACCATATGGGGGGAGGGCAAATGGTAAGCCCCAACTAATGTTTCTTGGCTGATAGATGCATGTCTCCTTTCAATCTCTTACCAATTTAGTCTCTAATTTTCTCTGCAATATCCATATATGGGGTCCCACATCAGATCCATGTTTTGGGTTCTACCATCTGTACAATTATTAGTAAATGATAGAGTTAGAGTTACTTTTGGAGAAAACTTTAATAATAGTCCCATTCTAAGCAATGCCCCAAACGTAAAGAAACAAGTAACGAACACCCTCAATGATACAATGCTCTTCAAGGATTTGATGACCTTTCAAAGTGACATCCAGATCTACAATTTGATTTTGTAAATATTTTTCAATTGTATGGCTGATAATATTTTCATAAGAAAAAATAATAATGTGTTTTTATATCACACACAGCTCCTGCGAAGCTCTTTCAGTGGCTATTTGTGGTGTCGTCAGGTGTGAGAGCTTTCAGAATTTGGGAATGTGGATAGAATGGGCTCCGTAGCAGAGTTTCTCATGGAAGCCTCCTGAGTACTATTTCTTTTTTTTTTTTTTTTTTTTTTTTTTTTTTTTTT
>NW_024426663.1:72864265-72882026 GCF_017311325.1 Ursus maritimus | reverse complement strand
TTTTTTTTTTTTTTTTTTTTTTTTTATTTTAAATGATTTTTTATTATATTATGTTAGTCACCATACAGTACATCCCTGGTTTCCGATGTAAGGCTCGATGATTCATTAGTTGTGTATAACACCCAGTGCACCATGCAATACGTGCCCTCCTTACTACCCATCACCGGTCTATCCCATTCCCCCACTACCCTCCCCTCTGAAGTCCTCAGTTTGTTTCTCATAGTCCATAGTCTCTCATGTTTCATTCCCCCTTCTGATTACCCCCCCTTTCTTTATCCCTTTCTTCCCCTACCGATCATCCTAGTTCTTATGTTCCATAGATGAGAGAAATCATATGATAGTTGTCTTTCTCTGCTTGACTTATTTCACTTAGCATTATCTCCTCCAGTGCTGTCCATGTTGTAGCAAATGTTGAGAACTCGTTCTAACACACAGTAGGTTTACACAGTGCTGACAGAGGCCCCAAAAAGATGAGTTTCAGCTTGAGATTGTCAATCTTTAAGAAATCAGAAACCAGGGCATTGCACAAAGCCGTTGCAAATGCAAACAGAAATAGTGGGTCTGAGGAGAATTTTGCCTAAAGGCACAAATCACTATGTTTTTATCTTCTGATTAGATAGATAACAACAGTGAATTATAATAAGACTGCTCCAGAATCTGGGTCGGTAATCAGAGTTTTCACAGAGTTGTGATACTTCATAAACAGAGCTAGAGACGTGGGATTTCAAATATAGGATTTTCCCCACTTTGCTTTTTGCTCTTTTATCAGAATAAGAAGTGAAATCTTTCACATAAGAACCATCTCGATGATCAACAAGAACAAAACAATGATTATATCTTTCTATGAAAGACAAATAGCAAATAATCGATTTATCAGTATTTGGTAACACATAGGAGAGAAGCCTTTCTTGATGTTATTCTCTGCTTTTTTAGATCCAAATCCCTTTGACAACTAACTTCCAAGCTGTTTTTTTTTTTTTTTCTTAAACCCATGAAAAATAGGAAGAGAGCAAGAACCCAAACATTATATATAAAGTCTGTGCACACCAGTTAGGGATTAATCACTGGTAATGGACTGCATCCTTACGTCTCAGCTGTTAATTCATTGCTTCTGGCTACCATTTTATTTCCCAAAATAATTTATTTTGGAATATTCCCTGGAGAAAATCTTACCTTTTCTATTAGGATTTTCAGTCAAACTTAGTAGCTATATGTATAACCCGTCTTGAGGTTATACAATCAAAAAGAAACACATCCATCTTTGTTTTGTGAAATCTTCTGATGACCTCAGTCATACTTAACAGGCCTTGGAAAACGGGCATGTGTTTTTTGTAAAGTTAAATATGACACTATTGTTCACAAAGTTGGACATCTCCAGTTTTGCACATTTAGTTATAATTATTTCCTTCCATTAAAAAGAATTCTATGTGTAGGGGACTTTTATAGACTGACATGAGGGACTCATGACAGTTTCTTACGGGGCTTGTAACCCAGACATACAGTAATGGGATGTCATCTGCACTTGCCAAGTTGTATTATATGATTTAGCTGGAGCGATGGGAAAAGGATTTGAGTGCTTCTTTTTCCCTGGTGAAGAATTTAACTAAAATTCCTGTCACCTTGGCCAGTCAGGCATACTGTATTCTGATAATGGAAGTGCAGTAACTCAATGTTCCACTCAAAGACAGCATTAAAAAATCTTCTTGTCAGGAAACTTTCACATGGCTGGAGAGAAGGGTCCTTGATGTTGAATGGAAGGGAAATTTTTTCTGACACAGTTTGGAAACCAAGTTACAGATGAATGCGGCCATAGTGTCGCCAGGAGTTTGCCAGAAGCAACATATCCTCGACTTAGTTGCTCCTTGTTATCCTCAGAAGGAGACGGGGAATTCGACTATAGTTAAACTGCTTCTGAAATGATATGCATCATTTCTTCTTTCAGACTTGTTGAATTGTTAAGAAAGTAACGTTTCATTGAGGAAATACAGTTCTTGTGCTTTTAGCCACTCACCAGAAAGGGCAAGTGGAGCTTAAAAAAAAAAAAAAAAATTAGTGGATGAAAGCAGAATAGGTAGAACTAGAGAATTCCAAGAGGCTTTAGTCCCAAAAGAGTAGGACTTTCTCTGTTTTAAAGAATTGATCAGAGCCCCAAGAAGATAAATCTATTTTTTTGGATAAGCTTTGCTTTTCATTAAGTCTCCCCAACAAGTGGGCCGTGGTAATTGAGAACTCCGATAACCACATATTGTCTAAATGTTTGATGATTTAATAATTGGTTGATTCAGATTACTATTTGAAGAGCTAAGAAAATAGAAGTATCATTTCAAATTATAATTTAATTGAAAATGAGGAAAATTACTGTCCTCCATATATCATATTCCAGGTGCACAAATGATTTGGGTATCAGGATTAACCCGTAATGAGTACATCCAAAGAATTTAACGTTTGAGCTTTTGCTATTAAATCATGTTTTAAAATAACAGCTCTTTTGAAGAAACACGTAAGTCATTAGTACTGTCAGCACATATTTCCAGCTCATTGCTTTCTCGGCACATCCTTCCTGGCCCTCCTATCGGGATAGACATGAGAAGAGTCCTGGCCCATGAGCTGTGAGCAAGAATGATATATGTGTTACTTCTGGGACTGAATGCCTGATGGCTGATACAGAGTTTTCTTCTGATTGTTGATCCAGAGTTTTCTTTCTTTCTGGCATCATACCCAATCATGGCTGGTTTCTGCTTTGCTCTAAGATATGAAAACCTCATACCAGAATCCTCACTCACCTAAATAGACGTGTAGCAGAGAATGAGAATAAACTTTATCACTTTGAGCCACTGAGATCCTCGATTTGTTTAACCAGACATCACCTGGCTGATCCTGCAATGAGTAAAAGATGAGTTTATTAAAAAAAAATTTTTTTTTGAATTATCTTTATAAATGGAGGCAAAAATCAGCAAGCTCTTTAAGAATGTCAAAGTTGGTTGGAACCTCAGTATTACATAGCCTATCTGGTAGCCTGGCAACTTAGTTCTCTTGAATCTTTTAATAATGATTTAATTGTTCTTGAGAGAGTTAGGTCAACAGTGTTGTTTAATTCCTATTATGAAAGCATCTTGTCAGTGTTTCAGATTTAATATTTAATATAATGTATATATATCTGTATATTAAACTATACATACTATATAGATAGATACTGTATCTATCTATCTATCTATCTATCTATCTATCTATCTATCTATCTATATGTGTGTGTGAAATTGACAGTAGTTTCTGACTGAATGAGTGGATTGATGGCAGTGCCTTTCCCTGGATAGTGAACACTGGCAGAGAATCAGTGTTTTGAATGAAGACTGTAAGTTCACTTTGGGACATGTTGACTTTGAATCTCCTCTGAGACATCAAAGAGCAGATGTCAAGATGCAAATTAGATGGAAAAGTCCGGACCTCAAAGAAGATACGTGGACTTATATATACATTGGTGAATTACCTGTCAGTTAACTCAAGTCATGTATATGACTGAGATGGTAGAGGAGGAAAGAATGGCATGAGGAGAGGCATTGGGGCAGAAATTTGAAGAATATTAATGTTTATTGTACAAACCAAATGCTTACAAAGTAGATATTGAAGGAGTGATACAGAAGAATGTAGAAGTGAAATCAGGGGAGTATTGCATCATAAGAGCCAAAGGAAGTCTTTTAAGAATTCGTCCATTGTGTTGCCAGTACTCAAAATTCGAGTAAAATGAGGACTGTAAGGTTTAGCAAGATTGAAATTACTGTGAATTTGAGTAAGAGCTGTTTCAGTGGAAGCTGGAACTGAAGCACAATCCTCTTTAAAAAAAAAAAAAAGAGGGTATGTTAAATAGATTTATTTCTTATTTCTAAGTATTTGGTTGGTATGCTGCTTTTTTAAAATTTTCTAGAAAATCAGTGCAGAAAACACATTTGATAAAATGTGGACAGTGCTTAATTAACATCTTAAAAACATTGCAATAGTAATACAGCATAGAGCAAATGAGACACTTCTGTGCACATTAACTCATAAGAACCGTAGGAGCCTACCTTCATGAACACCATTCTAAAATCTATAAATGAACAACTCTTCCATTGCCTTAAGGTAATCATTTAGAGTCACATGGTCTTGTATTTTGCTTACAAATTAGAACAGTTCTGAAAATAGCAGTTTAAATTGTTTAATTATATATGAATTTTTATTCAGAAAGTTTATGAATGAGAGATTAAAATACACATGCTTTCTGCTAATGAGAAAATATTTTAGTGTTAAATTACTATCTGAACAGAGTGTAGAGATAGTAAAACTGAGCATATGAAGGAGGACTAAGACAAGCCCTTCCAGTGACAGCTAAACCACAGAGAGCTCCATTCATGAGGAGACCAGGCAGGGTATCCAGCTGAGTTTCACCTGTTTGGACGAGGATCTCTCCAGAAACTCATGAAGGGCAGTTGCGCATTTCTGGCTCTCCAAATTAGGCATCTATAATGAAACTCAGCACATGTGCTATTTCTTCAAACATCTGTAAAAATAGGTTTTAAAATTATAAGGTTAAATGTGTAACAGTCTTCAAGGCTACTCTCTCCCTCATTTTGAACTAAAACAAATGAGAGGTCTGAAGTTATTTCATAAAATAATGTTAATCACTGCCTGTGATACAGTATTTAGGCAGACCAAGGAAGAGTAACAGAAAAGAATAACTGATCTGATAATTGATGAGAATATGGTTTAGTCTGATTTAAGTGCCACTTTACTAACTTAAATCTCAAGTGAAAGAGTACGACATATTAGGTTGAAAAACACTGAAGGTTGATCTTTCATTTATTCCTTAGTGTCTATTTTTAAATTTTTTAAAAATTGGCCTAATATTTGCAATAATGATGGGATCTCATTCATAGCCCTATTTGTTAAATAACATTTTAATTTGTAAGAGTATCTCTTTCAAATATTCATTTGCTCATGGCTCATTATCATCATTGGAGAAAAAAATTCTGTCCCTCAAAACCAAATCTAATTTTACTAAAAGAAAACCTCTTTTGATTTATGTGGGGGCATATGCCGATTTTAATTATAGAGAGAAATTTTATCTGAACAGCAACTGGACATTAACCTTCACATCTTAAAATAAATGTCCTGGAAAACAATTCAATCAGCTCATGTTATCTTTACATCAATACAACAGTCAGAGGATATTTAATAGTGGCAATCCAACAAAAGGTTACAAAACTAATAAATAGTTAGCCTGGAGTCAGTGGCTTATTAAAATCACGTAAGTAAAGGATCAGATATTCAAACCTCCAAGTTTTTTGGGGGGCCTTTGAAAGTTTGAGAATCCAAGGATCAGAGCCTTTCAAGAATCAATGAAAAATTCTTGGCATAGAATATACCAGGGGAATGCATAAGAAAAGATGTTCTTAAAACATGCCCATTATATTTTGGCCTCTGGGCAAGCACATGGCATTCTCATAGGAGTATGGCACGTGAAGTTTTGGACTACATGAATTTAGTGTCTCTTCCCATCTGGGTGTAGTCTGCTTCTATTATTGTAAGCAATTTCCCATTCTATTCCAAACCCACCAAAACTAAAGAGTAAGAAAATAACATGCATTTGGGTAATTTTAATTCAGTTTTGATATGGCAAATAACTTCAGGAATTATGTAATACAATCTTAAAGTTGTCAAGGAAAACCTTTTTTCCTATTTATTTATTTATTTATTTATGAGAGAGAGAATATGCACAGGGGTTAGAGGCACAGAGAAACTTTAGCAGACTCTGTGCAGAACGAGGAGCCTGCCTGGGCGCTTGAATTCATGACACTGAGATCTCCACCCGAGCTGAAACCAAAAGTCAGACATTTAACCACGGCACCACCCAGGTGCCCCCAAACCTTTTTTTAAAAATTGAATTAACTTTGGTTTATCCTCAGTTTCAGTAGCTTCATTGTCAGCAAACCTTGTATAATTAGTAAAATCATGACTTCACATAAATGATGTCTATGATAACAGATAACTATGCCACAGGATTAAAAAAAAAATAAATAGCTCCTTGAGGCAAATATGTCAGTGTGATTGCCACTGGGTGGAAATGATTGACGGCAGTACTGTGTCTTTGTGTTTTCATAGGCAAATGTTGATTCTAATCACTTTTGTGGGTTGGCTGGTGGGTTACAGTAGGTGCAAAGCCATGCTAGGAAATAGTGAGAAAAGTCAATGTCAGGGGATAGTATGTTTGTCATCTATCTTTTTAAAGATTTATTTTTATTTATTTGAGAGAGAAAGTGAGTGAGAGCATGCATGAGTGGGGGAGGGGTATTGGGAGGAGAGAATCTGAAGCAGAGCTTGGGCTGAACGTGGAGCCTGACAGTGGGCTCGATCCCAGGCCCCTGAGATCATGTCCTGAGCTGAAACCAAGGGCCAGACACTCAAGTGACTGAGCTACCCAGGCACCCCATTATGTGTCATCTTTTAATTTTAAAGTAACTTTGTTCTGTGGACCCAAAAGGGATAGCTACCCTTCGTATTTCTTAATATAATTTTTTGTTCTTTGGATTCCAAAAGGGCTTCTTCCTGGGCTTATCTTTGCTATTGCCCAGTGATAAAATTTTTTTTTCAGTGTAAAGCAAGGAAAATACTCAATATACATCCGAACGGGCATAGTTCTCCAATAATAACGCCCCAAAATTTGGTATGAACTTTTTAAATTTAAAAAGTCCTCATTTGGGGCCATCTGGGTGGCTCAGTTGGTTACGCATCCGCCTTCAGCTCAGGTCATGATCTCAGGGTCCTGGGATGGAGCCCAGTTTCTGGCTCCCTGCTCAGGGGGTAGTTGACTTCTCCCTTTCCCTCTGCCTCTCTCTCCTGCTCATGCTTTCGCTCTCTCTCTCAAATAAAGCCTTAAAAAAAATAACAAGTCCTCATTTTATGATAAATACATGGCAGATAAATGTGAAGACAAGAAAAGCAGGTGGTGTTAGTATCACACATGGTAAAAGTAAGGAAAAATGGTTTAAATGTTACAGAATCAAATTACACTGAACATAATTGACCTGCAAATATATGTCATAGACTTTATTGAAATGACAGCACCAATAATTCAGAACACAAAAACAATAAGAAGTAAAGTGACCTATTAACAGAAAAATAATAATGAAAATTCTAGTATGCCACTGTGATTCAAGGTAGATCCCATGGACACAGCTGCCATTTATTTGGAGCAGAGTTTTATATCTATATAGTCTTTGATACTTGGCATAGTTTTGTGCCATTTTATAAGTGAGAAAATTGAGGCTCAAAGAATTAAGTAACTTGCTTGGGTTAATAAAACTTAAGTAATTGAGCTTGAACTTGAATAAAATCCCTATGACTACAGAACCTCACCCTCATGAATAAAGCTCTTAATTATTTGAAGAAATACTAAATATAATTAAATATATATTATCTATAAATTTTATAATATTGTAGAGTCTAACAAATTGAATTTGGAGACTTCTCTTAATTTAGGAGACATCAAGAAGACAAAAATTAAGGATACAGGAGATAAGAGATGGATATTTTTAAAATGCATCTAAAAGATATATATCAAAAGTGCTACTTTGAAAATAGAAGATACAGCTTCTTTTTAAGTATTCATGAAACATTTGCAAAATTTTATCTTATACTAAGCCACTGAGAATCCTAAACTTATTCTTAATATTAGCAATAATTCAAAATTATTAATAAATTGGAAAATAGAAAAACTTTTCATTTATGACTTAATTTAAAAGCTGCTTATTTGAGATGTGTGTGTGCGTGTGTGTGAGAGAGAGAGATAAATTAATGGCTGATCCAGTAAGGAAGAAAATTAAGGGGCACTTGGGTGGCTCGGTTGGTTAAGCATATGACTTGTGATTTCATCTCAGGTCATGATCTCAGGGTCTGCTTGTCTCCCTCCATCTTCCTCTATACCCATTCAACTCACATGTGATCTCTCTCTCTAAAATAAATAAATCTTTAAAAAAAATTCAAAAGTCAAATGTAAGCAAGAATGTTTAAAAATAACAATCATAGACAACAAGAAAAAGGAAATGGATTATGAATGAGATTTACAACCTCTCTATGCAAGGAATACTGATAATCAAATTGTTACTCAAATTAACCCCAGAAGGGTTATGAAATCAAAATAGGATAACTGTTAACAGTGACATTGAGAAATCTGTCAGAGAGTACCTTTTATAAAAGCACTAGCTTGTGAAGTTATCTCTCCTGAATCCTATCTGCCCTGGCATTGTTTTATGGTGGTTTTTTATTTCTTTCAATTACTGTCCAATTGTTGTTGTATTAGTTCAGCCAGTCAGGGAATCCGAGGCTAGTCCTTGAATGCTAAGTGTGGTTCTGTCCAAGATATAAGAGCAACTTACTATTAGAAATGCTACTGAGCTAATAAAATATTTATAGGCTTAAGGGTAGTAATCTCATGCCATCCCCTAAATGCAAGATATATTTGATAAAATAATTTTGTTCTTAAATTAGAATAAAAGAAGAAAAACAAAAAATCTTACTGAACCAGCAATAAATGGATACATTCCTAAAATGTTAAAACAAAGTCTATATGAAATCTCAGGCCAGGAATATGATCAATGTTGCATGTTGAAATACTACATGGGTCCCATTAAGGTGGAGAAAATGCTAAGGTAAATACTAATATTACTTTTATTTAACATTATTCTGAAATTAGTAGTCAATGTAACTGCATCGGTGCAATAAATGATAAGATAAAAATTGGAAAGAATTTGTAGATGGTATGGTGGAAGGTCTAGACATCAAGAAACTCATTTAAAAATTATCACAGTTAGTTGTGGTTTGTAAGGATTGCCGAAGCAAAATACCTCACACGGGGTAGCTTGAAAACAAATTTATTTCCTCACATTTTTGGAGACTAACACACTGAATTCAAGGTGTCAGCAGGGCTATTTCCTAGGAAACCTATTTCCTTGGTTCTCAGATGGCTGCCTTCTTCCACTGTCTCTCCAGGGTCTTCCCTCCCTGTCTGTGTCCTAATCTCCTCTCCTTATAAGGACACTGGTTGTATTGGATTAGAACTCACCATTATTATTTTTATTTTACCTAATTACTTTTTACAAGGGCCTATCCCCAAATACAGTCACATTCTTAAGTACTGGGGATTAGGACCTCAATATAAGAAGTTTAGGGCACACAACTGAGCCCATTAGAGCATTTAACAGAGATTTCAGTAAAGTAATGGATGAGAAAATTAGGTGCAAATGTGTAATCTTTTCTAATAGCAAGCAGTAAGTGATTGACAACATAGTCGAAGAAAGGAGACCATACATAATGTCCATCAAACGATGATGGCAGCTCAGGGAGGGAGGTAGAATTGGCACTGGACACCCTGGGCATTTTGAGAGGCTGGCTAATTATCACAGGGCTTTGCAAAGGAACAAAGTTGTGTTCATTCTGTGGAAAGAAAGAAAGTCCTCTAAAAAGACCAGAGTATGAGTTTATGCTCTAGAGTGGAGGCTTTTCAGAAAGAAAAAAGGATCTTCATATCGTTCTCTAAATTAACTCATAAACTGATCCTGTGGTTTCAAGTGTCATTTTAAACAATGGCTTTGCAAGTAAAATATATTCATATTTTATAAAAGTCAAAACCACCCTTCATTTTGTAGCTTTAGCTTTCACTGGAGTAAGCCATGCATGAGCTAAAGTAAGAAGTTAGAAGAAGCCCAGTAGTATAAAGTTAGTTTTAGAATAAGTTAATATCTTTTAAACCAGTGAAGTGAAAAGCAAATGAATTTTTCCCCCTTTTTCTGTTCTTCTGTATGCTAAGGTGTCTTCTTTTTTCGTACCATACACTTAAAACTTTTAAGAAAGTGCCTTATGTTTCTAGACCAGTGACTGGTGAGTGAACCTCATGGAGAGCTTTCCACTGGGTAAGCCCCAAGCCTTCTTGTCAGGCTCTTCCTATTCCCTCCACTTCTCTTGTTTTGCTGCAAGTGCTTAGTCTGATTTCTACTTCTTCAAAAACTGCCATCACCCACACTTGCCCTTCAGGAACTCCTCTGAGGAGTTGGGTAGCAGTGAGAGACAAAACTCTACCCAGACGCCCACCCTCAAACCCACCCACATAGCTGCCCCTGATGACATTCACTCTGGGACCTTCCATTCGAGCTTTTTACTGGTGCAAGACAAAATGAGGACCAGGGGGAGTCAAAAATCTTAACGTTCTCACATTCTTTACGTCTGTCTCAGAGTTTATGCCTGCCTTTTTTATTCCAGTATATTTCCAATGGCGTTCGATGGACTTTGCTTCCAAAACAACTACCATAAAAGGAAAGGAGAACCCTTGAAGGTACCTCCCTTAGCGACTAAACTATCACAGCAAAGAAAGGAAGTCCTGATCAGAGTCTCATGGGGAGTGTTCTTATCCAAAACAAAAAGAGATTACTTAACCATAATTAGATGCTATTTGATTAATATTCAAAAGCATCATCTTAATCAAAAAGTATGTAAATACAAAATATATTAATTTTGAAAATGAAATATAGTGGAAAACAAGACCACCTCTGAAAATTTTAAATTATAATACATTTTTTTGAACATCTGAAACTTTGAAAGGTATTGATTTTGTGTTGGACTGTGGCTAAAAGATGTGTGGTTCCACTTAACGGGGAGTGAGCACATTGGATTGTATGTAGCTCATGTCTCTCCCCTGTATAGAATGTGTGGGACAGCTTCCTGAAGACTTTGAAAAATAAACAAAGGCAGGCAAAATGGGAGAGGAAACCAGAGCTTGAAGTGGGATTGATTTGGCGGTGAGTTTCCTGTTTCTGTTTTGTTTGCTTTTGTTTTTGTGTTCTTACCATATCTCCCATCCTGGATACAAAAGGAACTTGAATTCTGGAGTTGTGCCCTGGGAGCAGACAAAAAGAGCTCTAAGAGGAGCCTTCTCTTTCTGGCCTGGGCATCAAGAAAAGAGAGCCTTCTGCAGAGAGCAATTAGGGAGAAGTTTTCAGTAGTTGCTATTTCTCCTACTCCAGTCCCTAGAACATCCTCAGTTTTAAAGCTGTAATTCCATTATGGCAGCAATCACTGTGGCAGCCAGGCACGCATCTAAAACTCTGAGGGATGAGGGATGCCTGGGTGGCTCAGAGTCGGTTAAGTGTCTGCCTTCAGCTCTGGTCATGATCCCAGGGTCCTGGGATCGAGTCCCTCATCGGGCTTCTTGCTCAGCAAGGAGCTTGCTTCTCCCTCTGCCTGCTGCTCCCCCTGCTTGTGCTCTCTTGCTCTCTCTTTGACAAATAAATAAAATCTTTAAAAAAACAAAACAAAACACGGAGGGATGAGACTCCACTGACCAAATCAACTGTCAGTTGAAGGGTGGTGATTCTAGGGTGATAAGTTCATCTATCCTTCCTTCAGTTGGCCTCAGAAGCAGGTTAGTTACTGGAAGTTCACATCAGAGCAAAGAAACCAAAGTCCTAGTTTTCTAGACAGATGGCCAGAAAGGGGCACTTTGAGAGCCAGAGAGTGTCGGGAAGATTACAGAGAAGGGACAAGTCAAGAAAGTGGACCCCCAAAACTGATGACGTAGGAACTCCTGGGCTCACTCCAAACTGCACATGCAAGAGTCTGACCCTCAACAGCCCACCAATAAGCTTTGAGAACATCAGTGTGGACCCTGGATGGGACAAATGGGGAGCAGGGTCAAATAGCATGTTAAAATGTCCAGGATCCAACCCAAAGTTCCTAGACCAAAAAATGCCAACACTCACAAGGGAAAAGGACACTCCAAAGATGCCAAATCCAGGAAAACCCAAATGTTAGAATTATTAGATAAAACCTTTGAGGGAATCATCAAAGCCTTGCTCCAAGAAGGGCTAACACTTAAAATTTTAGACAGAAATAGAAGCTGTGGCAAATCTTAAATGTGAAAAATACAACCAACCAAATTTTAAAAACTGACTAGGTGAGCTCAGTAGTAGAATAGTGATGATTTTGGAAAAAATCACTGTCCTCTTTCATTTTTTTAGCTGTTTGGGTTTCTGTTCTGAACAAAGCTAAAACTTTCTCATGAGGATTACTCATAGTAACTTCTTAGAAAAAAATCTTAAAGCAGAACTGTAGAATGAGTATTGAATTTTATCAAATGATTTTTTTCAGCATCTTTTGAGATGATCAGATGATGTCATTCCCTTTTATTCTGTTAACATAGTGAATTACATGGATTGATTGTTGAATGTTGGGCCACCCTGCCTTCCTGGAATACAGTTCACTTGTTAGTGATGTATTACCTCCTTTATATATCGCTAGACTCAATTTGCTAATATCTATCAGGAGTTTCTGTGTCCGTGTTCATGAAGGATGATGTCCTTGTCAGGCTTGGGTGTTAGGTTTATACTAGCCGTATGAAATCAGCTAACCACTGTTACCTCCTCTTGTCTGAGAAAATAGTGTGACGTTGTGCAGCCATTTTGTTCAAGAGTTTTCTAAATGGAAATTCAGTTTCATTTACTTAGCTATTTCAGTTTTGTATTCCCTCTGGTATCAGTCTGTATTATGTTTTTCAAGGACATTTTTTTGCATTTTCTATAGGGTATCCTATTAAATAGCATAAGTTATTCATACTACTCTTATTCTTTTAATTAATGATGATCTAATATGCACCCTTTAATACCTGATATTGGCAATTTGCCTTTTCACTTGCTTTTATCAGTTCAATTTTGGTACAAGTCTATTACTTTTACTGATCTTCCCAAAGAACAGATTTTTAACTTTGTTAATATTCTTCCTGTGTGCCTTTTTATTTTACTGATTTCTGCTTTTATCACTATTTTCTTTGTATTTACTTTGAGATTTAATTTGCTCTCTGTTCTCTGCTTACTTAGGAGAAACTTAAGCATTTAAGATCATAATTTTCCTTGTAAGCCCTGTTGGAGCTGCATCCTCCATGTTTTTATTATGATTCCTTTTGAAATACTTTCTAATTTACCATCAGATTTTATTTTGAATCATGAGTATTTTAAGAAGTCTGCTCTTGAAATTCTAAGTAATGGAAAATTTTTAAAAAATGGACTAATGCTGATTTCTAATTTTACTTTATTTTGGTCTGAGAGCATTATAACATTTCCATCCTTTGAAATTTATTGGCATTTATTTTTATGGCATCACATGTGGTCTAATGTGATAAATGTTTCATGTGCACTTGAAAATCTAATCTGTAGTTGTTGAGTGTGGGCATTTGATAAAAATCCATTAGGTTAAAGTGATTGATATTGTGGTTCAAATAAGCTACATTCTTATATTTTGTCAGTAACTGAAATTTCCAGTTTGTACATTTGTCTATCTCTCTCTTTAGTATTATCAAATTTTGCTTTATGTACCCTGAAACTCTATTATTGTATAATGTATGTATACATTAATGATTATGATCTTATTGATAATTTAACTTTGTGTCATTTCAAAAGTTCTCTGTTTATCTCTGGTAATATTTATTGGTTTGAAACCTACCTTTTCTCTAATGAAAAATCTCTTCATATGAAATTTCTTATGTTTAGTAAATGAATAGTGTATCTTTCCCAATCATTTTACCTTAACTTATTTGTATCTTTAAATTTAAAGTGACTTTCTTCTAGAAAAAATACAGTTGGTTCTTGTTTTTACGTCCATTCTGATGATATCTGCCTTTTAACCTGAATACTTTTTTCTGTAACACCTTACATAGTTACTGATATACTTTGGTTACGGTCTACTATTTTGAAAATGTGTCATATTCATTCTGGTTTTGCTCTTTAGTTACTTTCTTCCCATCTTTTATTTTGCTGGAATAATGTCTACTATTCCATTTTAATTTTTTTTTTTTTTTTTTTTTTACCCCTTGTTACTGTGCGTTTAATGCGGCTCTAGGGTTTATAATACATCTTAGCATGCTGTAACTCTACTTAGAGTAAATATTGTTGCATTCCATTGAAAATGTTAAGAAAGTTGTGACAATATAAAGCATTTTCCTCTCATGTTTTCCCTTAGGGGGTTTTATTAACCTCAAGCCTCACAATATAGCTTTTGTTTTAAATAGTGTTGTTCAAAGTAATTAAGATAAGAATATCTACATATTTACTATTTCTGATAGTCTGTATTTCCTATTTATTTATTTATCTTGTTTTAAATCTGAGTTCTCATCTTGCCTTTTTTATCTTTAGCATAAAGAATGTCCTTTTCTTAGGGAACAAGTCTCCTTGTCAGAAATGCTATCAGTTTTTATTTTTCTAAGTATGTCTTTATTTTGGTTTCATTTTTGAAAGATGCTTTCATTGAAGATAGAGTTTCACTTGACACACACACACACATATGTATTTATTTATTGGTATATAATAAATATATGTATTTATTGGGTATATAATAAATATATATATATATATTTATTGTTTCCTTACTATCTATATCTATATATAGATATTTATTTATTGGTATATAATAAACATATGTATTTATTGGGTATATAATAAATATATATATATATATATTTATTGTTTCCTTACTATCTATATCTATATATATAGATATATATATGTATATATACCACCCCCCAAAAAAGAAAAGAATTGGTATGAATTTTTCACTGTGGTACATAGGCAGTTAATGATAACTTAAAAACAAATTTAAAAAAGACCCCAAAGGATGTCATACAAATATGAAATCAAATAATGTAATTTCCGTGTCTGTCTCCTGCCTCATTCCCTTCCCCATTTACTGGTCACGTTGTATATTCCAGTTAGCACGTTCTGCATTTTAGGTATAACAGCTCTGAATTTTCACAGTAGCACTCTCAGGGTACTATTAATATATTTTTTTTACTTCGTCTTTAAAATGTGTACAACAATAGCAATTAGTGAGAAATGAGATATTTGTAAAATGTTTACTAAAGTACCTGGCTCTCAGTAATTAAAGGATAGTCATTATAATTTTTCTTTTGAGACTTATTCTACACCTGGCAGTTATTGGTTTACTACCTGTCAAATTCAAATCCACCTTCTTTCTCATGATTTTGATACGTTGCTGGACTCCTGTGTACATTTAAAAAATATTTTATTTATTTAATTGACAAAGAGAAAACACAAGTGGGGGAACAGCACGCAGGGGGAGAGGGAGAAGCAGACACCTCACTGAGCAGGGAGCCCGATGTGGGACTTGATTCCAGGACCCTGGGATCATGACCTGAGCCAAAGGCAGACGCTTAACCGACTGAGCCACCCAGGCGTCCCTGTACATTTCTTCTTTGCCATGTGGCTAAATGTCAGGCTCTGTCAATTTAGGTCACGAAAGGGATACCACAGGCTGGGATTCCCCTTCTGTTTCAGTGTGTGGTTCTGGTGTGGGAGCCAGCCCAGGAAGGTCGTGCCCACCTCCTGTGTCCTCATGGACCTACTCTGGCCATGGCCTCTGGAAAATTTGTTTGCTCCAGACAAACTACTTGTTCCTGTGGCAGCCATAGCCACTCCAAAGAGGTCTGAATCTCAATGTTGGGCTCTTAGAATTGTTTTTTTTTTCATTCGTTCATTTGTTCATTCATTTATTCATTCAGTTATGTTATTTCTTGGATAATTTATTTAGCATTTCATGACCTGTCTGGTTTTCTCTAGCATACATGTGCTGTATACTAATGGATCTCCTCCTATAATGAATTAGGTATAAGTCTCTTCAACTTCCTGCATTTCGTTCTAGAGGCCTTTGAGCAAGTCAGGCTTTTTGTGCCTCAATCTTGTTGTTGTTGTTGTTGGTGGTGGTGGTAGGTTTTTTTGTTTTGTTTTGTTTTTGTTTTTTTAGGTTTTAGGTTCACGACCAAACTGAAAGGGAGGTACAGATTTCCCAGATAGCGTCTGCCCCCACACATGCACAGTCCCCTACATTACGAACACCCCTCACCAGGGTAGGGCATTTGTTACAATCCATGAGCCTATACCGCCCCCCCCCATTGTAATTTTGCAAAGTCCGCAGTTTACATTAGACTTCACCCTCAGTGTATATTCTGTGGGTTTGGACGCAGGTCTGGTGACGTGTATCCATCATTCTAATGTCATACAGAATATTTTCAGTGCCCTAAAAATCCTCTGTGCTCTGCCTCTTCATCCCCCCTCACCCCCTGGCAGCCACTGACTTTTGAACAGTCTCCATAGTTTTACATTTTCCAGATTGTCCTATAGTTGGAATCATAAAACATGTAGACAGTTTAGACTGGCTTCTTTTACTTAATAGTAATACGCATATAAGGGTCTTCCATGTCTTTTCATAGCTTGATAGCTCTTTTAATAGTGAAAAATACTCCATTGCCTGGATGTAAAGCAGCTTCTTTATCCATTCCCCTGCTGAAGGACATCTTGGTTGCTTCCAGATTGTGGCTGTTGTGGAAAAAGCTGCCATATATGTGTATATGTATATATGATATATATGCGTCCCACGTAAACACAAATGTGCAGTTTTTTTCTGGGAATATAAGTTTCAAACCCATTTGGTAAGTTCCATGGAGCATGATTACTGGGTCATGTAGCAAGGTCGAGTCTTTGGCTTTGTAAGAAACCGCCAAACTGCCTTCTAAAGTGACCGTAGCATTTTGCATTCCCACCAGCAAACAAAGAGCGCTCTTGTTGCTCCGTGTCACCCTCCCATTTGGTGCGGTCAGTGTGGCCATTCTCAGCAGTAGCTGGTGGTATCTCATCATTGCTTCAATTTGTATTTCATTAATGACCTAGGAGGTGAGGTCTCTTTTCATATGCAATTTGCCATTAGTATATATATTTTTTGGTGTGATGTCTTTTAAGATCTTCGGGTGGTTTCTTAATTAGGTTGTTTCCTTACTGTTATGGTTTAAGAGTTTCTTTGTTTATTTTGGATAGCAATCCTTTTTTTTTTCCCCTTGAAGTTTTTATTTGAATTCTAGTTGGTTAACATACAGTTTGATACTGGTTTCAGTTGTAGGATTCAGTGATTCATCACTTACATACAACACCCAGTGCTCATCACAAGTGCCCTCCTTAATAGCCATCACTCATGTAACCCATCTCCCCACCCAAAGTCAACATCCAAAAAACAAATAATCCAGTTTAAAAATGGGCAAAAGACATGAATCATCAGGGAAATACAAATCAAAAGCACAATGAGATTACACTCACATCTGTCAGAATGGCTAAAATGCACAGAGGAAACAACAGGTGTTGGCAAGGATGGGGACAAAGGGTAACCCTCTTGCACTGTTGGTAGGAATGCAAACTGGTGTAGCCACTTTGGAAAATAGTATGGAGGTTCCTCTAAAAGTTAGAATTTGTGGGGGCGCCTGGGTGGTGCAGTCGTTAAGTGTCTGCTTTTGGCTTGGGGCGTGATCCCAGAGTCCTGGGATCAAGCCCCACATCAGGCTCCTCTGCTGGGAGCCTGCTTCTTCCTCTCCCACTCTCCCTGCCTGTGTTCCCTCTCTTGCTGGCTCTCTCTCTCTCTCTCTGTCAAATAAATAAATAAAATCTTAAAAAAAAAAAAAGTTAGAAATTGAAACACACTGTGACCCAGCAATTGTATTACTAGGTATTTACCCAAAGGATACAAAAATACTGGTTCAAAGGAGCACATGCCTCCCAATGTTTATAGCAGCATTATCAATGATAGCTAAATTATGGAAGGAGCCCAAACATCCATCAAGTGTTGGATAAGGAAGATGTGTGTGTGTGTGTGTGTGTGTGTGTGTGTGTGTGTGTGTTGGAATATTAGT
>NW_024426663.1:72696141-72864259 GCF_017311325.1 Ursus maritimus | reverse complement strand
CCAAGAAGAATGAAATCTTGCCACTTGCAATGTCTTGGATGGAGCTAGAAAGTATGATGCTGAGCAAAATAAGTCAGAGAAAGACAAATACCATATGATTTCACTCATGTTGAATTTAAGAAACAAGACAGATGAATGATGGGTAACATTCCTTTATCAGATGTGTCTTTTGCACATTTAACCTATGGGTTTGTTAATCCAACCTAACCTATGGCTTGTCTACTCATTCTCTTAACGTTATTTTTAATGTAGCAGAAGTTATTTTTTTTAACTTTAATGAAATCTAGCTTATCAATTACTTCTTTTATGGGGTGTGTTCTTGGCATTATATGTAAAACCTCCTCACTGTATCCATGGTTATTTGAGTATTCTATACTATCTTCTATGAGTTTTATATTTTTATGTTTTACTTCTAGGTCTATAATTCATTTTGAGTTCATTTATGTGAAGGGTATAGGATCTGAACATCCATGTATTTACATGTGGATGTCCAGTTATTTCATCACAATTTAAAAAGATAATCTTTGCTTCATTGTATTTACTTTTGCTTCTTTGCCAAAGATCCATTATCTATATTTATGTGAATCTAGTTCTGGATGTTCTGTGTCATTGATCTATTTGTCTGTTCTCCTGCCAATACCACACTGTCTTGATGACTTTAACTTTATAGTAAGTCCCAAAGTTGGGTAGTTATCAGTCTTCTAACTTTGCCCTTCTCTCTCCTTCAATATTGTGCTGGCTATTCTGAATCTTTGGTTTTTCTGTATAACTTTACAATCATTTTGCCAGTATTCACAAAATAGCTTGATGGAATTTGGTTGGTTGCATAGAATCTATAGATCATGTTGCCAAGGACTGACATCTTCACAATATTGTGGCTTCCTATCCATGAACATGGACTGTTTCTCTACTAAATTTTTTTCTTTCCCCATCAGATTTTTTGTTTTCTTCACATAGATCATATACATATTTTGTTAGATTTATACCTAAGTGTTCCAATTTGAGGGATGTTTATGTAAATGATACTGTCTTTTTCTTTAAAAAATTATTTATTTTAAAGTGAAAGAGAGTGGGGTAGGGGGAGGAGCAGAGGGAGAGGGACAAGCAGACTCCATGCTGAGTGCAGAGCCCAATTTGGGTCTCTATTCCACTACCCTGAAATCATGACCTGAACGAAAATCAAGAGTCAAATACTTAACTGACTGCACCACCCTGGCATCCCAATGATATTGTCTTTTTATTTACAAATTCTACTTGTTCATTGCATGTATATCTTACAACTTTTTAATTCCTTTATTGCTCACTGTGCCTTAACCCTTGAGGTAAGTGTTGCTTCCTGCTTCCTGCTTTTGCTATTTCTCTACCCTGTGTACTCAGTTTAGTAGTTACTCACATTTTAGCTGGTTAACACTTCTTTATATCAAATTCTTTTGTTGATATTACTGATGAGGTTTCCGTCTCTCATTGGGACCCTAGGTAACGTAACATACAAAAATATCTAAGACCCAGTAAATTGACTTACTCAAGATCACAACTTTGGTAACTTTTTATAGGGCTTGGAATCAGAACCAGTTTTAGTATTGGTAGATAATCATCCATTTACCCATCCAGATTCACTCTTCATCCTTCTCCATCCTTCTTGGTGCATTGGGGGGCTAACAGTATCAGCAGACTTCTTTGTTCTTTGTTAGTGGATAGGAAATCCTAACAGGAGACCAAAAGGAAGGAGGACAGTGAGGGGCTTATTGTCCCAACCTTCTCACTGAAGAGTTGCAGTTTTTGCTCTGCTACTTGATAAAATATTTTACCTCCTATTGAAGGAACTTCTCCTGGCAGCCTCCATGTCTGTTTTTTGATAACACTTCTCCCCTAGCCCTTTTAACCTAAGGGAGGTAACTTAGGACTAGCTATAGAATACTGAACTGTCCCAGAGTTTTCCCATCCTGACAACACCTTTATAAAATATCTCTTAATTAAACACCCTTAAATTATTCTAATTTAATTGTGCCATCTGTTTCCTGCAGGTATCTTGATCAAAACAGTAACACTCGAAACTCTATGCTTTGTACTTCAACTTACAATGCCTCATTGGCAGCCAAATATCATGCTAAGTACAAGAGTTTTTTCAGCCAAAAATTTAAAATTTCATGTATTGGATTTGGGATTTGTTTAATTTTGAAAAGTTTTCCAGAGATCAAAATTCACTTTGGTAATTGGAAAAACATATTTTAAAAATAGAATAAAGTTTATGAGGACATGAAACTGTCTTCCACCTGTATTTCTCAAGTATTCATTTTTTCCCTAGAAGTAAACACCATTAGTTTTTTGTGCTCTCTTTGATAAATTACTTATTCATTTCCAAAGACAGATTGATAGATGGAAGGAGATAAATCAATAGATGATAGGTTTGTAGAAAACACTTACACAAATGGGAATACATTATATAAGATAATTTTACTTAAAAACTACTTGGGGCTTTTTTCTGTATCTGTCTTATTTTTTAAAGTAGCTTTTGAGTATTCTACTCTGTAAATATGCCATAAATTGTTAGCCAGTCATCTGATAACAGACAATTAGCTTGTTTCCAATGTTTTACTACAAAACAACAACACAAAACTATAATAAAATGCGACAGTGAACATATTTTATGAATTATGTGTTTATATGTATTCAAACATAGAAATACATATTTTAATATTAAACCTAAGTATAGAATATGGACATTTAAAATCAGGACATTACCGAATTCCTCTCCATTGAAGTTGTATGCTAAACTATAGTCTCATCAATAACAGATAATGTTTCCCTTTTCCTACACAATTTCCAACACAGTCAAATAGGTAAAAACATAATGGAATTTAAATCCATTTCTCTTCTGACTTGAATGAGTAATATCACGTATCTTTTCTTATGTTTAATGATTATTTGTATTTTTTTAAGTAAAACTATGTCCTTTATCCATTTTTGTGCAGTGCTTGTAACTTTTTGGATGCATTATTTTCATGGAGCTTTTTGTATATTAAGGAAATTAGCTTTTATTTGATATATGTATATATAATATGTATATACATGTATATATATATTAATAATTTTTTTGTTTTATTTTGGTTTTGGTTTTTTATTTGTTTTTTAAGTAAAGTTTACTCTCTACATGGGTCTTGAACTCAGGACTCTGAGATCAAGTGTTGCGTGCTCTACCAACTGAGCCAGCCAGGTGCCCCTATATAATAATATTTTTTTCTCAGTTTTACTGCTTTTGTTTTGACAAACTTTATGGTTTTATTTTGCCATTCAGGTAGTTTTTGGTTTTACATGATCGATTCATTAAGCTTTTATGCTATCTGGGTTTTATATCATACTTAGGAAATCATGCGTTCTCCAATATATTTCTAATTTTCTTTATTTTTGGTTCATATATAATTTTTGTATACATTTATATTTGTCATTCATTCTGGATTTATTTCAGTGTAAGCAATAAAATAGTGGTTCAGTTTATTCATTTTCCAAAGTGACCATTGATTATGTAGCTACTAAAAACCCAATTACTGCAAAATCAATTTTCACCATTTACTAGCAAAATTGCTCTCAAACATATATTAAATTCACACACACGTATTAATATATATGCATATATATAACCTCTTCTCTACCCTTTGCTCTTTTTTACTCTATTTATGCTTTAGTTACTGTTGCTTTGTAACATGTTTTAAAATCCAGTAAAGTACTTTTTTTTGCATCTTTATTTTTGCATATGAATTTAGATCTTATTTTTTTGAATCTAATATCAAAGCCCTGTTAGCATTTGATTGTGACTTTATTATTTGCAATTCAGTACAAAATATGCATATAAATGTTCCTCCAAGAATAACATATAGAATGGCTTCTTCTTTAGGATATATCTGCTGTTCTCTTACCTCATCATCATAAAGTAGGTTATGTTTGTGTTAAACAAGTTGTGAGACTATCGTACTCCTGTTCTTGACCCTTCTAATTTACCCTGAACCTTATCTTTCCTTCACTCTCAGATGACCTACTCTCTGCTTCACAGAGTAGATAAAATCCACATAAAATCTAACAAAATGTCTTCCGTTATCTGCCGCACCATTCTTTCTTACTTGAATCTGTACCAAAGCTTGCTTCCTCCTTTTTTTCATGGAAAATAGAAATGGTTCTATTTTCTTAGATAGGCATTATTTGTTATCCAAATCCATCTCTCCCTGCTCTTCAGAGCGACCTATTGCTATTTGTAGCTTAAGTATTTCCTTTAAATATTTTCAGATCTACCCACTTTCTCTCACCTCCACCATCATTCTTGTCCAGGATATTGTGATCCTTTGCCCGGATTGGAAACAACTTGGAACAACTGGCTAACTGATCTGCATATCTCTACTTGTGCCATTTCACCCCATTTTCCCTAATTCCGTTCACCAACTTCCATTCACAGTGTTCTTGTTTCACTATACTTTGGGTTCTTACGCTGTCATGCTGAAAATCCTTCGTTAGGTTCCCATTGTCTTTGAGGTGAAGACCAACTCCTGACCTGATTTGCAGCAAGGCCCCTATGCATTCTTTCTTGTCTACGTTTTCAGCCTATCTTGCTGCGGTTCTTCTCACCCTTTGTGGGCTCCCAATTGTGTGTCTTGAAACTTAAATCTACCATGCCTTCTATCGGTATAGAATTTTTGCTGCTTTTCTCTCCACCTGGAACTTTCTTCTTTTCACTACCCCCACCTTCAAAGGATAGCTCTCTTAAGTCAATTTTACTATTTACCTGAGCTATTAGAGGCAGTAGAACATAAGATAATAATATTAAGAGTATAATGTATAGAATCAGAATTCCAGAGTTTGAATCCTGGCTCTCTGACTTTAGAGAACTGTGTGATTTTAGGCAATTTCTTTACTAGTCTGGGCCACAGTTTCTGATATAAACGAAAATAGTGATAGAATCTACATGACAGAGTTGCGATAATTAAGAGGTAGAAAATACATGAAACACTTAGGACATTGTCTGGCTCTGAATAATTAGTCCATACTATTAACTTGTTCCCTGGATCAAGTTCTCCCCTCTTTCTTCAGGCCTTTCTCCACAAAACAGTGACTTCCTCAAAGCAAAGATATGCCTAAAACTCATCAGGATCTATTCGATATCTATATGATAAAGGGCAAATCCATTGCTGTGATTCAACAAAAATTTGTTATTAAGAGCCTTTTATAATCAAGGGACTCTGTGGAATATTGCTAAAATTATGGGGGAGCTGGGCACATGTAATACACTGCTTTAAAGAGTTCATATTCTAATAGGGGAGAGAGACCTACTGTGGATATCTAACTCTCTTAAATTGTAAAGGAGGTTTTTAGGGGACTGTGAAAGAATGAATCTCTGTATTGTGAACCCTGATGGTTTCAAGGCCCAGAAATAGTTTCCTTAAGCTTTAGCTTATCCTGATGATGTGAACAGGGATCATCATGGAGGACATTGGTGACTTGAGGAAAAGTAGATTTTTTTTAAAGATTTTATTTATTTTTGAGAGAGCGAGAGAGCGTGTGTGCACAAGCTGGGGGAAGGGGCAGAAGGAGAAGCAGACTCCACACTGAGTGGGGAGCCCAATGTGGAACTCAGTATGGGACTCAATGTGGGACTCGATGTGGGACTGGATGTGGGACTCCATCCCAGGACTCTGGGATCATGACCTGAGCCGAAGGCAGACACTTAACCAACTGAGCCACCCAGGCACCCAAGAGTAGATTTGAATACAGGACTTCATTGTGGTTTATGAATCCTTTCATGATTTTGCTCTGGTTGGTTTCTTCTGCTCCTTCTGGAGCTGTTGTTATTGCTCTTCCAACGGCTTTGCTTAACCCATAAAAATTACCTGTGTTTGTCCAAACATACTGTATTCTCATGACTTGAGGACTTTGTGCATGTTATTCCCTCCCCTTCATTTTCTTCCTGCTTTTTCCTCCTCTTCCTTAGATTACCCTCTCTTTCTTCAGGTCTCCGTGTCTCAGCTTGAATATTTCTTCTGGCAATGCTTTCAGACCTCTGAATGTTGAAATAGGTTTTTCTTTCTTTCTTCCTTCCTTCCTTTTTTTTTTTTCCCCTGTAGATCTAGGTTTTTTAAAACTAGTTTTGTTGAAGATACTAGGTATACTCTTATAAATAACTGTGTACTGTGATTGCCTCCTTAGTTTGTAAAGCTCCAGATAGACAAGGCTACATTCTGTTCTGCTTTGTTCCTTTAGTTCCAAGCATAAGACCTGGTACATTGTGGACGACTAATAAACATTTGTTGAACAGGTATCTGAATTTAAAATATAAAACTAAAATGCATCACACATGTAAATCAGAATGCAGTGTTTTCTAATACATTGTTGAATAATTTAATGTGTGCCAGAACTTAGGAAACATGATGCCACCTCTTGTCCATCCAAACAAGAGTGTCCCTCTTCACAGCAACAAAATCAAGAACAATTTACAGAATATAAATGGCTTTGGAATGTGAACCGTCACTTTAAATAAACACTCTTTGCAGGAAAAAATCCACCACTTTTAGAAATACTGGAATGAGTGTTTTTTTTTTTTTTCTATCACAAGTGAATGTACATATTCTCACATTTAAAACTGATGTATTAATATGGTTCTAGCAAGACTGAGAGAAACAATCAAAACCTGTGTCCATACAAAGATTGCAACAAATGTGTCTGTAGGTATTTATTACTCAAAATTGCAAAAAAACGTTGGTAGCAATCCAGATACCCATCAACTGGTGAAATGGTACACAAAATGCATCATGTTTATACAGTGGGATACCATTCAGCAGTAAGAATGAACAGACTGCACGGACATGCTATGACATAGCTAAGTCTCCAAAGCATTATAAAATGGTGAAAGAAACCAGACACAAAAAAACTATGTATTAGATGATTCCATTCATATGAAATTTCTAGAAAGGGCAGATCTCTAAGAGACCAGAAACAATGTGTGCCTGGGATTGGGGATATGAGCCAGGATTGACTGCAAATGGCCAGCAGTGAATCTTTTAGGATGATGGAAGTGTTCTATTGTGCCGATGGTTACACAACTACATAAATCTACTAAAAGTCATTGAAATATAAATGTCAATGGGTGACTTTTATAGAGTATAAATTACACCTCAATAAAACTCTTTACAAAAAGATCGAAACAAACACATCCTAGTGCATTTTTTGATTGGAGTATAAATTCATACAGAGTTTTGGAGGAGGTTTTGGTAACATTTATCCAAAGCCTGAAAAATTACATTGTCGTCGTATTTCTGAAATTTTGTCCTAAGAAAACAATTAAGAAATGACAGGTGTAGGGGCACCTGGGTGGCTCAGTTTTTACGCATCTGCCTTTGGCTCAGGTCATGATTCCAGGGTTCTGGGATCGAGCCCCATGTTGGGCTCCCTGCTCTGCAGGAAGCCTGCTTCTTCCTCTCCCTCTCCCCCTGCTTGTGTGCCCTCTCTCGCTGCCTCTCTCTCTGTCAAATAAATAATAAATAAAATCTTAAAAAAAAAAAAAAGAAATGACAGGTGTACACACAAGTTTGGTCAAAATAATTCCATTTCAGCATGGATTTTTTTCCTTGTTAAAAAAAGTTCTTATCATGATATTCAGTTTTTCTCTTTGGGTTTGCACATAATTAGCGCTTTACTGGAAGATACAAATTCTACTTTTAGGATGGATATCAAGAGTAAAATTAGAATTAACCTAATCGTTCCAAGGGAATAATGGAAGAGTTTGTGAACTCTTCCCTATTATGATGATCTCCTTTTAAACTCAAATAATGAAACTCTTTCCTCCCTCACTCACACCACCAGCTTTCTCTGAATACACGGACACAGAGAGAAGAGATTTCTTTTCCTGGCCTAACGCACAGCTAGATGCGGAGAAGGGATGAGTGGAGGTGCACATTGAGCTGTGTCTGATGAATCACAGTGGTACATGACTAAAGTTGATGTGCCCACTTGCTAGGTCGTGCCCCTTAAAATAAAACTGCTTGTACTCTACTTCTTTCTTTTCCATCCTCAGAATTAGAGTGGAAATGTGGTGTTGGCGAGACAGCTTATATTGTGCGGGTAAGGGCAATGTACCGTAGGTTATGACAGAGTAACAAGATAGAAGGAACCTGGGTCCTGAATGATCTCATGAAGCACAGTGGTTCATCCAGCCTGCACTGTCCAACCTGCTAACGTAAGGAAGAAATATACTTAGATTTTATTTGAGCTGCTATAGTCTTCATTCTCATTGTTGCAGCAGATTATAAGAACACCTTCTAGTACAAGAGGGGTCGGATGAAAATGATACATAATTCAATTGAGATTTAGCCATCGGTTATATATTAAGAGTTGACGATTTAAGGATTTTGGACATCGTAAGTTATATATGCTGTATTTTCAGCAAAAAAGAAAAGTATTATTCCATGATTCTAGTGTTAGGTATTATGTATCATATATCCACTCTTTCTAGAAAAACTCTGCTACTCTCAGAAATATTGGAGTTACTGTTTTTTTCATATCATATATATGTATATATGTATGTTTTTCTTCATATATATATATATATATATATATATATATACACACACACATACATATATATATTCATGTATGTGTATGTACCCATTTACACACTGGTTTTATAACCAGTTTCTGGTTCCTGGTTTCTTTATATGTATTCATATGTGTGTGTGTGTGTGTGTGTGTGTGTGCGCATGCAAGAGTGGGTACCAGTAGAATAGATTGTGTGTGTATTCATTCCAGCAATTGACACATCAAATTATAACAGCATTAAAATTGATAAAGTATGGAAACAGTTTGCCTAGTTATTTGAGAGTTCTAAGATAAAAATGTATTATGTATAGTAGCATTAAATGATGCAAAGACACTTATTTACGCCTCATATAACATTCTACGGTGTGACAGTGTGACATTTTGCATTCCCATCCGATGCTTGATCTTTGAAAACTCCTTAATTTATGGGAGCTCCAGTCACTGTGGTGTATGCTACTCTCACATCTATTCCTCCAAACCCCAGGATTCCTCTTGAGTCTGAAACCTAAGGGACATGGAAAGTAGAGGCAAGTTTTTTGTTTTTGTTTTGTTTTGTTTTGTTTTCCTGTTCATGAGAAACAGAAGTAACCTTGGCGCAAAGGAATTTATTTGGTGCCTAGGACCCAGAACTACAAGATAGATCCTGGATTGATGTTTGGTTAAACCATGAAAATGATCTCAGTATGATCTGAATATCTTAGGAGATAGTGGAACTGTCTATCCTCTGACAGGCTAGTCAAGTACTATAGAGATGTGGAGAAAATGAAATGTATATTTTGGCTTAAATGACCATCTAGATTCCTCATTACTTCAGAGGACATCACTCTGTCATCATCCGTGTTCAGACAGTGCCACATCTCGAGTGCTTGCTACAAAAAAGACTACCTATCCAAAATAATAAGTTCCTTAATTTTTGAGACTTAACATTGCATATGAGGCTTCAAAGCTAAAGCTGGTTAGATAAAGGCACGTCTTCATAATCAGAGTTTGAGCTACATTTACTGGAAACGCTCTGCTGTGGTATGCCGTTATTGGACACAGTTTTGTGTCACTGTCTGAGGGCCTCAAAGGCTGACTTTGTGGGGAGATTTTGCAAAAACCACATGCATTCCATAAACAAAAATGAATAAGATATTTTTTGGCATCTGGGAAGCTGACAGTTAATTTCTTGCTTTATGGGGCTGGTCACCATTTGTAAGTTCACTTACAATTTTATACATGTTAAAAAAACAAATTTTGTATGTTGGTGTAACAGAAGACATGAAGGATGTTGACTAGAAAAATACTTAGGAATACCTTTGAAAATTTTAAGATGGAAACAGCTTCCTTATCATTTCCACTAAAATGATCAAGAGGCTTATATAAAATCAGAAAGCACCTATGACACTTTCTGCCTATTAAAAATTAAAATTCACATACTGATTTGCAACACTGACTTCTGGTTTTCTATAGCCTGTTAATTTGGCCATGAGGAAATGCTGACTGATTTGTGCTTCTGAAGAATTTAGGAAGGCCGGGGAGAACTGTAGGTTGTAATTCAGAAATCCCATAGCTGAGAAAGCCTAAAAGTCAGGAAGGGCATATTTATTGCCCCGGGAAGACAGCATATGGCCTAAATTAGCCTGCGAGCATACTCAAAGACAAAGTGAAAATGCTAAGCATTTAGGTGCCTTCAGATCTAATTCATCTCCCTAAATGGAAAAGCTGCCTTTATAGAAAAAAAATGCCCAGCCACAGAGGCGGTGGCTTGGATGTGGCAGGTAGGACTGGTCTGGTGACGTCCTCCCACACACCATCCCTACAAACCACGTAATAAGCTTGCACAAGCCAGCGTGAAGTGACATGGTGAGCCGTGTACTACAGAAAGTCGTCTTGGCTTAACACATCGGCAAACTAAAGGCCGGCCTCTCCTCTTCCTCGTGAGATGTCATTTCCTTTAGTTATCTTTCTTCCAAGCTGGCCATCCTCATTTCTCTTTTCTGAACTCCCCACCGCATTTGGATGAAGCCAGTTAAACAGTCACTGGCTCCGCTCTCCCCACCTCTAAAGGAAAAGAAAAACTGTGGAGCAAGTTTCAAAAGTGCTTGCTCCTCCATGAATAAGGGCACTTGGCTCAGCAAAACAACAGCAGGTGAAACGTGGTGAAATGCACATATTTATAGATGACTCTGCAGGACTTATCAGGTGTCTCTAGAGTCTTTCCGGTGGAGATGTGACTCTCAGTGACTGCACCACTGAGGTCAGTTCAAAGCAGTTGACTGGCTTTCTATATATGGCCCGGGAACAGCTGTTACGTTTTGAGACAAGAGCATTTAAAACAAGTCTTGGACCTGTTAAAGTCGAATAGTTAGAATGAGAAATGGCAGGACTGGGAGTAGAAGATGCCGTAGTCCTGACGTTAGGGAAATATTTCCCCAAGAAATGATTTTGTGTCAAGCCGCAGTTATTAAAACGAAAATATTTAATTATTTTTGTGGTCTGAGTAACAAGTAGAACAAAAAAATCAATGCAATAAAGTTTATAATTTTGATTATGTGACTCTCTCATTGAGCAGCACTTGAGCAGAAAAGCAGATGGGCTCTGATTAGGCTTATAAATATAGAAATGTATTGATCATCCAGACAAAACTCCTTGAAGTGCTCCCTGCATGAGGTCAATGCATCTTTAAAAAGGGAGAGAGAAGCTGGAGTCTGTCTTGCCAGGCTCCAACGAAGTTTGCGGAGCTGACATCTCAATAAATTACAGAGCCGTATTGACTTCTTTATGGACCATGCAGGAACAGAAAGAGATTATGTTGAGTGGCACTTCGACAAATGCACAGAACCCTGTTTTGATTCCAGTATATGGATATAAATTTCGTCAGTGTTAAAAGAGTCCAAAGGAGCGGAGCCAACTGGGGAGTAGACTCATTTGCATGAAGAAAGGGGATTTCAGCAAAGTCAGGACTATTTTGGCCACGGCCACTTATGGCCCATTAACCTCAACTCCCGTCCCTCCTGTTTACACAGTGAATGAGATATGTTTTCACCTTCTGATATTCCTCCCCACCCCTATTTTTCATGCCTCTGAATTATCTTAGCACACTCACTCACCCCAAACACGAAAATGTTTCTGCGGAACCTCATCCTATCACTTTGCCTTCCCTGAGGAATTCTGGAATCTTGATGGAAACTCCCTCATCGGCCCCTGGAAGCTTTCTCTTCTCAGATGTATATATCTTTGGCTCCATTCCTTGTTTTCCCAGGGCAAATAAGAAACTCTCTCGTTTCTCTTAGTAACCAAAAACATATTTGTCATAAAATTATATTTATGTGAAACTCATAGAAAAGAGAGAAGAAAGCTAAGCACTTCCACATCAAGGGGCCCTGTGGCCTACAAGACTTTTGTTAGAATATCATTTCTGTGAAATATCTCAATTATTTCTTCGCGGCACAGAAACTCTACGAACGCTGTCAGGACCGTTACTACAGACATTCACAGCCTTAAAGCAAAAGCTTCCACTTAAGAGTCCTCGTACCATTTCCAACTCACCCGTGCATTTTCAGGAACAAGGCTCATCCTACCCATCTTAGAGCAGGCATTCTATCTAGGCCATTAGACGTGTAACTCAGCCCAAAAAAACGAAGCTAGATCTAAAGGGATTTAAACTGGGGCGCCTGGGTGGTGCAGTCGTTAAGCGTCTGCCTTAGGCTCTGGGCGTGATCCTGGCGTTCTGGGATCGAGCCCCACATCAGGCTCCTCCGCTAGGAGCCTGCTTCTCCCTCTCCCACTCCCCCTGCTTGTGTTCCCTCTCTTGCTGGCTGTCTCTGTCAAATAAATAAATAAAATCTTAAAAAAAAAAAGGGATTTAAACTAAAGACCTCTCTCCTTTAAAATAGGAGTATGGAAATCTTAGCTTCAGCTACAGTATCTTGTTTTAGAGTCACTTGATACACTTTATATGATTTATTATTTTGTAGTAAATACAATTTTTTGTAGTAAATACAGTACTCTTTTGTAGTAAATCTGTATCTGTGTTTTAGAGAAGATTTAAAGAAACTTAGGAAAAATGGGGGGAAATCAACACTATACATGTGAAATAAACCTAAAGAAGTTAAGAACCCCCACTTGTAAGTGGCTGGGCAAGGAATCCTGTTTACCTCGTAAACACTGGAATACTGAGTTTCTGTTTCATGATGGGAAACAAAATAACACAGTCCAGGCCAAGCAAGCTAACTAAAGTCCATGATCTAGCTAGTGGTAAAGTAACAACAGAGACAGGGATTCCCTGACTCAAAAAAAAAAAAAAAAAAAATTATTTGTACAAATATGGTGTATTATACTACCATCTTCTAACTGGCCAATTGTATTTATAGCCTTACATAACTGATACCCTGTTTTAAAAACAATAAAAACATGTTTAATGTTTTATGGTCTAAACGATAAACTTTACAGTTTTGCCCGTGGTTGGGAAAAGAGCCCTCCAAAACGTCTCTTCTATATATTCTCCCCAAAAAACTTATGGAAAGTCCTTGAGAGAATTACTCAATAATAAATGAGTCATTTGCCATTTAGGGTGGTTTATTTTACTTGAATAATTCGATTACTCTCCTTTTAATAACTAGCTGGATTTAATTGCACGGAAGGCCTAGACACGGAGTGGTCACCATTAATTGTTGAATTAATTAATTTTGGGTTGGCGTCGTGGAGGGATTCAGGAAGAGATTTGATGTTGGTGCTCCTGGCAACTCGTACAGAATTTTCAGCTGCAGAAGATAGGGTAAGGTTAATATCCCCAGCTCCAGAAGCCTGGGTCGAAATGCAACGTCAGAAACTGGGAAAGCTGCCAAAAAGAATGTACAAGGCACCGCAGATCCTTGAGCTACACGTTCACTTTGCCAGGAACCTGGCCCCAACTCGGTGTGCTGTGTCATTGGAGACACAGAAAGACCTCATCCCAAACACCTAACAAGCCATTAGGACCGTGAGGGGTTGAGAAGGAGAAGTGGCCACTTTGCCTTTAGGCACACTGCCTTCCCTTCCTGGGACACCTTTCCATCTCCATCTACCTGCCCCAGTCCAGTGTCCACACACAGCCCTCTTTTCTTTCTTTCACCAAGCCAGCAAAATAGGCCCAGTGTCCTACCACTAATATTGTGGTTTTTTTTTTTTTTTTTTTTTTAAGATTTTATTTATTTGTCAGAGAGAGAGAGCTCGCAGGAGCAGGGGGAACAACAGGCAGAGGGAAAAGCAGACTCCCCACTAAGCAAGGAGCCCAACACCGGACTCGATCCCAGGACCCCAAGATCATGACCTGAGCCCAAGGCAGACATTTCACCAGCTGAGCCACCCAGGCGTCCCCCGCCACTACTTTTGTGTCAGGGTTGGTAATCTGTGGTTCACAGAGACAAATGCATTCAGGAACCAGGCAGGTGACCTACGAGGGAAGTCGGCAGACTTCCTCCGTGGAGTCTGAAGGGGGCATCACTTGCAGACCCTGAATGGACAACATTTACGTTGATTTGAGATTTCTTTGGATAGGTGTCGCCTCTTTCTTTGCTAATGTAACAGTGTTTCCTGATCTCGTGACTCGTGATTCCCCGAGGTCAGTGACCTTATTCCACAGGGGTGCTAAAGCGTGGACGGTGCCCACCCGTTTCTTTGAATAGTAAATAGCTCCTGTGCTGAATGACAATAATTTTGCAGCCCCTGAGCTGGTATCTTAGAGGTTATTCTGAGATATTTCATTTGTTATTCAATGTATAGGTATTGGTTTATACTAGCCTCTTGGGAACTTTTCCTTTTGCCTTTTAATCTGCTGCTTCTGATTGGCCTGCAACTCTGAATAAGTAGCCTTTTCGAATTTTGCATAAAATGAGAATCGATTGGAGTGAACAAACTTAGAACTATCTGTAAATTGCAAGATACATTTTTAAGGTAATATTTGATAGGTATGGAGTAATGTATGTAACTTCTAGGTGAATTTTCAAGTTTGACATTAAATATTAACTATGTTTGTTTTTTTTAATAGTCTCTACCCCCCAATGTGGGGCTCGAACCCATGACCCTGAGATCAAGAGTCGCATGGTCTTCTGACTGAGCCAGCCAGGCGCCCCTAAATATTAACGATACACTATCAAACTTAGGAACTATTAAAGAGCACTAATATTGATACTATTTTTCCTTTTCCTAATGTCATGTCTTAGTATCTCTACCAGAGCTAATGACTACTCTGCATGTTATAGGCATCCTTTCTTTTTTTTTTAATAATATTTTTTTATTATGTTAGTCACCATACAGTACATCGCTGGTTTTTGATGTAAAGTTCCATGATTCATTAGTTGTGTATAATACCCAGTGCACCATGCAATACGTGCCCTCCTTACTACCCATCACCAGCCTATCCCATTCCCTCCCCTTTGAAGCCCTCAGTTTGTTGCATCCTTTCTTTGTTGTTGTTTTTAATACCACTGCATGTTTAATGCTGCTAGAAAATACTCTGGCTTGTTTTCTTGTTTGGGGGGATTTATAAAATTATAAACATTAGGTTATCCACCTTCAATTGCATTTTTCCCTTGTTCTGTTTCTCATACCCTTCCACATTGTTTTATAGTGCCCCAATTCATCCTTCTCCTTAATAAATTCCACTGTAGCGATTATAAGCTGTTATCCATACTCTTGTCGATGCATTGTTGTTGGGGTTTTTTTTTGCTACTGTGAATAATCCTGTTGTGAATATCTTCTCTGGAGTATGTAGGCAAGACTTGCTATTAAATGGTGTTCAAAGTCTTTACTATGATTCACATGAAGGAATAAATTTCAGATTGTGTCCTAGTAGATCTTTAAAATAAAGAGTCTTCCAGGGCATGAATGTGGTATAATGAAGTCTTTTAAATGTCTTCCAATAAATTTTCATACTTTTCCCCACAGAGTCTGTTAGTCTCCTCTAATCTGTATTTCCTCCTCCTGGAATTGTAACTAGAAAGTGGAACTTCTCCCTTTTTTTTATTTATCCCTTACTTCTCTTTTTTAAGTTTTCTCTTTCCTTGTACTCGCTTCAGATCTCTCTTCTAGTCCTCTAACAACCTTTGAGCATTAATTGTGAATTTTTATTCTAGAGTTATATTTCTTTTCCAAATCAGTCTTGTAATAGTTTCTTATTAAATATTCTCTTTAAAAACTTGCATTTGGGGGCGCCCGAGTGGCTCAATTGGTTAAGCATCTACCTTTGGCTCAGATCATGATCCCAGCGTCCTGGGATCAGTCCTAAGTCTGGTTTTCTGCTCAACAGGGAGCCCGCTTCTCCCTCTGCCTCTGCCTGCTGCTCCCCCTGCTTGTGCTCTCTCTCTCTCTGCCAAATAAATAAATAAAAAAAACTTGCATTTTTTTATCTTGAATAATTTACATTGTCTTATCATGTCTAATTCTATTATCCGAAGTCCTTGGAGATCTCAAGTTGTCATCTTCTAGCTTCTGCTGAGTCTCCCTCACGTCATTCTATTTTATAGGGGTGTTTTATGATTCAAAAAAATTCCTAGCTATATTTGGTTGAACCTATTTGTGAGAATACTGTAGTTCTGATTGAGGGAGAGAATTTAACTTGTTTTTGCTGAAGCCCAGAACTTGCTAATAACATGGGGCGCCACTGTAACCTCCGCAGGGTTTCCATCTTCATTCAGACATTTTAGATTCAGCTCTTGCACCTGGTGGCAGCCCAAAGGCATTGGCTCTAATCTCAGCATCGCTCTGGATATTAGTACCCAGGGCCGTCTCGTGCCATTCACAGCTGCCTTCTCTGGTTAAGGTTCATGGTTGTTGTTACTTTGGCTTAATTTTTACCCTTGCAGATTTTTCTGGCTTGTCATGAGTCCATTAATACCTTTTGAAGCATGTTTCTTCCAGACTTCAGTTGTATTGTGGTACAAAGGCTTTGGAGTCACTGGTCTGCCTCCTTCACTCTAAGAAAGCGAAGCCCAGGAACACGGTAGACTTCTTGACTCCCTCACATCTACTGACTGAATAGTGTCTTTCGTTAGGAAAACAGAGACCATGATCTACAGGATTGAATTACAGCTTCTGTGTGTAAAGGCTGGGACGTGTGTTTGTGTACGTGTGTTTGACTTGGACAAATGATATGTGACTTTGGAGATCTGATATTAATGAACTTTTTTGGGGACTAGTCGAGTATTCGCAAAAATAATAATGGAGCCTGGGTGTTTTGATCTGCTGGATATAATGTTGTGGAAATGTTAATAAGAATCAGATGCTAATTTCCATTAATAAGATGTCCCTGAGGCTACGAAAAAGGTTTTTGTTTCATTGATGGCAAAGCAAACTAACAACCATTAAGTAAGTAAATACTTTTCCTCATCTGTGTCCATGTCAAAATGAGAAGGCAAGTTCTTTTTGGAAATACACCGAGAGCATTTCTTCTTTATAATTAGTTTGACACTTCTTTTTTCCTTTGGATAACCACTTGGGAAATAGAAAATGTAGTGAGGTGAATGCCAGTTTTGTTTTGTTTTAAGACGTAAAGGGATTTAATAGTGTCTGAAAAAAGTCTCACCTATCTACTTACTGTTTTATGCCAAGGAAATACCATGAATTATCCAATTAGCCTTAAAATCCTGTGGATCTTTCAATGTATGCTGTGCGTATCACCTTTTGCTAGGCGATTCTGCCTTTGTCATGGTTTTGCTTTACCGTCTTGGCAGGTGCAGTCAAGTTATGCATGTGCGTCAGAATGGCTGACCACGTTTTCAGGAGGTGCCATGAGGTGATGATAGGCAAGCCTGAAGGCTGAGATAGAAACCCGGGATGCTACTGAGGTATGAGGCTGGCAGGTTACTCCTGCCCTAAGCTACTTGCCACAGCAGCGCTGGGCTCACAGAGCACCCTGAGGCTAGGTGTCCAAAGCGCCCTGTGCCTAGAAGGCTCATTTTGAACAGGCAGGCAGAAATCTGCCCAAATTCTGTCTCCTGGCTTTGTCTCTTTGTGTTGAACCAGCACTCAGCCTGTGCTTCCTAGGTTACTATGCCTCCGCTTGGTACAGGTTGGAGATGACTTGGGACAACTTTAGACGGGCGTGTTAAAGAACACATGGGCTTTAACCAAAGCCAAAAGAAACTGAAATGTTTATACTTTCTAGCCAAATAACTGATTGCTTAATATATCAGCATACAGTCCACTGCAGAGAAAATAGGACTGTTCTGTTCGTTTCAGGGTTCCAGGGAGGGAACTCTTTCTAAATGAGTCTCTGATACTTGCTTAGATATACTTGGCTGAAGTTAGGAACAAACAAAAAGAGTGAAATCTTATTAAACTTAGACATACTTAGGAATAATGTTAATTATAAGACAGATAAATTACTGAAGGTGCTTAAAATAATAGGGCATTGCTAGACAGGTACCTGGAAGTAAAGAAATTCTTCTGTGGTGCCTGAAAATAGTTTATCACATTAACTCTTTATAGATCGATGCTTCAGGTTTTGATGAGTATTCTTACTGGTTATACATTGGAAGTAGACTGATCATAAGTGGGTAATTCACACAAAACCATGTAAAACAAAGCTTATAAAATGAAGTAAGCCAGGTGCTGTGAATTCACTTCATTAAGGTATAGTGTAAAATATTGGAACTCTCTTGTCCCTTAATTGTAAAAACAGGTGTTCTATAGTGACTTCTCCATGAAAATTCTTAAATATCCCTAATATTCTATGACAAATATAAATATTACTCTTCTGCGCTTAATTACAGAAAAGCAGAAGAACTTAATTCTTTCCTGAAGACATAAAATGCAAGAAATTGAACTCAGAATATAGATCAAGCAGCTAGGAGAAAAACCCATGATTAATTTGATAAATGCCTTATTGTGAAAGGCACAAAAGAATTCTAAAAATATAGATTGTGAGACTTGCAGATAATCTAATTGCTTATGTGATGGTTAAGTTTCAAAACGCAATGTGTTCAGTTTTGCTCACATAACAATTTGAGCCTGAAACTCCCAACTGCCTTCAAAAATATGCACATCATAGATGGTAATCATTCCATTTTCCCAAATGTGACAAAGAAGAGGTTTAGGATGAAAGTTAAGTGTATGAATTTTTGCAGATGTCTGATTGTTGAAAATCTGTGAGGCTGAGCTCAGTTTTTCTTATTTTCCTTTGGAAATAAGAATCGTGGGTCACAGCACATAGGAAAAATGTTAAAATTAAACTGGAATTTGAAAAGAGAACTTTCTTAGACAGCCAGCAAGCCTGAATGAGATAAGAGAGAAGAAACAAAATAACTGAGAGAAGAATTTAAACACTGTTGTGACATACAACTTGATGGGATTTCAGAAAGCCTAATGTAACTATGGGAAAATGAAAACAGCAACAATTATGGACCAAGTGAACAGGGAACAATGAGAAATGAAAAACATTATTTCTGTAAAGGTGTTGAGTAGTTTGTGAAGCTATAGGCATGGCATGTCATCTCAGACAGATGATCTTACAGAAGTCATTTCAACCTCCCAAATAGAAAGAAGCACTAAGTGTAGGCTGGCGTTGTTTCTAGAAGGGGAAATTGGTCTTATTGTGGTAAACTAATGGCACGTATCTTATGACTCAACAGTTTTGTTCCCAGGCATACAGTCTGCATATAATCCATAGAAATTTTCATATACATATGTGAAGGTGTTCATTATGACAATGTTGATGATGATTAGAAGTTGGAGAGTTTATAGAAATACGTAAGTAAATGTATATCATGGTGACTCAGTGATTCAAAACAATGAATTAGATGTATACAACAGGGATAGCAACAGAGATAGATCTTTCTGTTTTTTAAAGTCAAGTTTATTAAGGAATAATTCACATGCATTAAATTTTATTTTTAAGTGTACTGTTTGATGAGTTTTCACAAGCCTCTGCAGTCAGGTAAATGCAACAATAATCAGAATAAATTAAGATAGGAAAGTCACATCACTAAGATGGTGACATAGGCCATTCCTGACTTCGCTCTCCCTTACAAGAGCAACTAACAACTATTTATGAATAAGCACTACCTGTAAAGATTTCCTTGAGCCTCTGGTTCTTCCAGTGGGAAAAGTGACCCCAAGAAGGACAACCCACCCTTTTTTGGCACTGTGGTGTCCTTTGTGGGAACCATTACTCTGATCTTGCCCTGTGGAGGTTGCAGGGGACTCCATGGGTCCCAGCCACTGGGAGTCTGTGACACAGTGGGAGGAAAGGGCTTGCAACAACCAGTGAGATCTTGGCACACTAACTTTAGACCTGCATCGCCCAAGTAGCAATCCCAACAGCAGCTTTACTCATTTACAGAAGCAAGTCAGAGATGCACTCTGGTTGGGAAGTTTCGTGTGATGCAGATTTGCCTGATTCAGATCCTCAAATAAGGATTTCTGTAGGCCCTAGAGTCTGCTTTGCCCACACCCTAGCGAGGAGCTGAATCACAGTGCACCTGCTGTGGAGAGTGCCTTTCAGTTCCATTTGAACAGAATGCCTGGTTACATCTGGAAACTGTGAGTCCCACTGCTGCTTGAGCTCAGAGGTGGGCAGGCAGAGCTGATTGCCCGTCCAGTGAAGCCAGGATTGAGCATGGAGGCTTCCTGTGTGTAGTAGGAGGATTAATTCATAGCCAAGACTGAGGGTACCTCCTGGCCCCTCCTAACTGGAGAGCCTGTTTGAGAAATTGAGAGTAGGCCAGAGGAGCCCCTCACCCTCCAACCAGGCAAGGGAGCTGAGACGGAGCCTCATCTTTGTAGAGATCTTCTGACTCCACCTGATTAAAAGGACTGGAGGCAATTCCTAGCTTTGCTTCCTAGCAGCACTTGACCCAGAGAAGGCCAAACAGAGCTGGTGGTTTGTAGAGCAAGACTAGTGGCTCTGCTCAGTCAGGCACCATGGGGTGTGGTTGACTTAAGACAGTGAAAAAAGAGCTTTACAAATTTCAGAGCTGATTGACCCACTGCATCCAAGCAGGGAATCTAATTCATAGCCCCACTCATTGCTGAATATAGTCTTCAGCCTGCCCAACCAGGAGACCTAACCAAAGCACACAGGAAGCTATGTAGTGTATGCGACAGCCCTACGCACAGTGGCCCTTGAATAGAGAACACAGCCTGTAGCTTCCTCCATCTGCAGAGCAAAACAGGTGGCCTCGCCTGACCAGGGATTTCAGTGCCCATTCAGGCCTGGATTGGGCCCACAGTCAACAGGTTATACAGGCTCTGGGCCTTGTCCTGCTGCCCCACCAGGGCAGGGAAGGTAATTTCTAGCTCTGTTACTGAATATAGCACCCAGTCCTGACTGTTTAGTAAGCCTGACCAGAGAATTCAGGAAACCATGGGGCCTATCCTGCAGCCCCAGTTGAGTAGGTAACTAAGCCAGCAATCCAGTCCAATTGTTCTCAGCCAATGGCACATCCTCCCATTTCCATCTTTAGAGTGTGATCAGTTCCTTCATCCAAAAATAGACCCTAACAGCAGAGTCTGCCTCTCCAAAGACATTACTGGTAGACACACCTGAAACCCAAACTGAGCTGACTAGTAAAAACAGTCTCTGACAAAGCAAACCTGTAAAGTCTGGAAGAGGAGCCCCATTACTCAAGTGCATAGGTGCCAACATATAGAATCAAGGATCATGAAATATAAGTAACTATATTTAAATAAGACACCACTAAAGGATACTAATAAGGCTCCAATAACTGGCCCTAAAGAAATGGAGATGTATGAACCATCAGACAAAGAATTCAGAATAATCCTCTTGAGAAAGTGCAGTGAATTATAAGTAAATACAGATAACTAAATGAAATTAGGGAAATAATGCATAAACAAAACAAGAACTTTGATAAGGAGACAGCAACCAAAAAAAAAAAAAAAAACCCCACAAAAAGCAAAAAACAAAAAAAACAAAATTGAAAACAGAAATCCTAGAGTTGAAAAACACAGTAACCAGTAACTGAACTAAAGAATTTAATAGAGAATTTCAAAAGTAGACTGACCATGCAGAAGAAAGAATGAGGGACCTGGAGAATAACCCAGGCTGAGGGGCAAAGAGACAAAAGAATGAAAAAGAGTAAAGAAAGTAAAGAACAACAAAAGAGACAGAAGTTACATAAAAGACAACACCCATAAGATTATTGGTAGATACTCAACAAGAACTTTTCAGGCCAGGATACAATGGGTTAACATGCTAAAAATATTGAAAAATCGTAACAATCAACCAAGAAAGCTGTACTCAGTAGTTGCCCTTCAGAAATAAAGGAGGAAGAAAGCCTTTCTCAAACAAAAGCTGAAGAAGTTAATTACCACCAGACCTACATAACAAGAAATGCTATAGATGTTCTTAGAATGGAGGTAAAAGAACACTATTTAATATTAAAAAAAAAAAAAGTAGTGTAAATTTTCCTGGTATAGTAAATACATAGTGATAGTTAGAATCTGCAGTATGATAGTAGTTGTGTGTAACTTACAGCTCTAGTGTACAAGTTAAAAACACACACACACACACACACACACACTCAGAAGAATCTTTTATCAGATACTCAGTATAAAAATTATGTAGGTTTTAACAGCAATAACCTAATATATGAGGGGAAAAGGAACAAAACGGTGACATATATGAATTCTATTGAAGTTAAGTTGTTATCAGTTTAAAATAGGGTGTCATTAGCTTAAGGTATTTTATGTAAGCCTCACAGTAACCACAAAGGAAAATCTTGCAGTAATTACACGGAAGGACGCAATAGAGATGTCAAAAGGATTTCTCCACCAAAAGACATCACAGCACACAAGAGAAGATAGCAGGATCAAAAAACAAACAAACAAAATGGATCTACAAAACAACCAGAGAAAAAGTTAACACAATGGAAATAGTAAACTCTTACCTATCAGCAGTTACCTTAAATGTAAACAGATAAATTTCTCCAAACAAAGGACACAGAATGTCTGAATGTATTAAACAAAATCCAACAATATGCTGCCTACAAGAGATCCACTTTAGCAGTAAAGACACAGATAGACTGAGAGTGATTGGATGGATAAGATGTTTCAGGTAAATATGTTTCAGGTAAATGTTTCAAAATGACAACAAAAGCCAGAGGTAGCTATACTTACATCAGACAAAATAGACTGTAAACTAAAAATGGTAAAAAGAGACAAAAGAGATCATTATATAATGACGAAGGGGTCAATCCATGAAGAAGTTAGAATAATTATAAATATTTATGTGCCCATTATTGGAGTAGCTAAACATATGAAGCAAAAACTAACAGAGCTGAAAGGAGAAATAAACAGTAATATGATAATAGTTGAGCATTTTAATACCCTACTCTCAACAATGAATAGATCATCCAAACAGAAAGTCAATCAGGAAACTGCAGATTTAAACAACACTAGAGACAAAATGGACCTTATAGACTTAGAAAACACTCTATCCAATAGCAGCAGAATACACTTTCTTCTCAAATGAACATGGAATATTTTCTAGGACCATATGTTAGACCACAAAATAAGTCTTTGTAAGTTCAAGAAGATTGAAATCATACCAGGTATCTTTTATGATCACAGTGGCGTAAAACTAGACTTCAGTAACAACAGGAAAACTTGAAAATTCATGAGCACATGGAAATTAAATGATAATCCCAGAACAACCAGTGGATCAAAGAAAAAATTAAAGGGTAAATAAAAAAGTTTCTTGAAACAAAGATGGAAAAGCAACATACCAGAACTTACGGGATACAGCGAATATAGTTCTAAGGAGATTCAAAGCAAGAAACAGCTCTAGTAAGAGGCAAGAAAGAACCCAAATAAACAACCTGTCTATGCCTTAAATAACTAGGAGAAGAAGAACAAAGTAAACCCAAAATTTTCAGAAGAAAAGAAAAAGTAAAGATTAGAGCAGAAATAAATGAAATAGAGAACAGAAAAACTACAGAAAAAAATTAACCAAACTAAGACTGGGTTCTTGGAAAAGATGAACAGAATTGATGAAGTAGCTAGACCAAGGAAAAGAGTGAAAGAATCCAAATCAACAAAACTATAAATAAAAAAGGAGATATTATAGCTGATGCCATAGAAATTGAAAGGATTACAACAGGCTATTACCACAAAGAACTATACGGAAACAAACCAGACAAACTAGAAGAAATGGAAAAATTCTCAGAAACCTACAACTTAGCAAGAGTGAATCAGGAAGAAATAGAAAATCTGAGTAGACCAATTGTTAGTAAGGTGATTGAATCAGGAAACAAAAACTTCCCCAAATGGCTTTGCTGATGCGTCTCACCAAACATTTAAAGAATTAGCATCTATCTTTCCCAGCTCTTCCAAAAAGTTAGAGTACAGTGCACCCTCAGACTCATTTTACAAGGCTAGCATTATCCTGATATCAAAACTGTGAAGGACAATACTAGAAAACTATAGGCAAATATCCCTGATGAATACAGAGGTATTCAATAAAATGTCAATAAAATACTGTCAACCCCAATTCAGCAGCACATTAAAAGGATCATTCACCATGATCAAATGGGGTTTATCTCTGGGATGCAAAATTGGTTTAATATATGTAAATCAATTAGTGTAATACATCACATTAATAGAATGAAAGAAAATGATATGATCATCTCAATACGTGTATGCTGACTTGTTTTCTATCTCTGAGTTTTGCTTTTATTTCCCATATTATAGAAACAGAATCATACTGTATGGTCATTTGTTTTGCCAAGGTTTTTTCTGTTGACAGTATGTTTTTGAGATTCTTCTGATATGAACATATCAACAGTTTTTGATATTGCTGAGTAGTAGTCTCTTCATGGGCTGAAACCAAAATGTGTTTCTTCTTTCACAAGTTCAGGGATATTTGGATTGTTTCCAGATCTGGACTATTGTGAATAAGCTGCTATGAATATTTGCATGTAGATACTTGCGTGAATGTATGTTTTTATTTCTTTGGAATAAATCTGGGAGTTGAATAGCTGGATCCTATGGAAAGTGTATATTGAATTTTATAAGAAATTGCTGAAGTGACTTCCAAGCGATCACAGCATTCACATTCTCACTAGCAACGCGGAAGTGTCCCAGTTGCTCAACCTTTACGTCATCATTTGCTAATGTCAAGCTTTTCAGTTTTAGTCATTCTAGCAGATGTGTACTAGTATATTGTTATAGATTTTATTTACATTTTCTTGATAGCTAATGCATTTGAGTGTCACTTTCAGGCACTTTATGAGCCATTTGTTCATTGTGCGTGTTGAAGTGTCACAACCAATTTTTTGTCCCTTTTGTATTAGCTTGTTTGTCTTCTTACATTCGGTTGTAAAAGTTCTTTTTATATTGTGGCTATCAGTCCTTTAGTAGAGATGTGTTCTGCAAACATTTTCTCCCAGTCTGTGGCTTGTATTTTCATTTTCTAACAGGATCTTTGAAAATAGACATTTTCTTTATTTCCATGTAATCCAAGTTATCTAATTTTCTTTTATGATTTTTGCTTTTGGTATCATATCTAAGACATAATTTGTTATAACAAACATTTTTCAATGTTTACTTCTATGTATTTTTTATTTATTAAATTAACTTGGCACCATTATGCATGTTTGTGTGGGTATATTTTTATTTTGTTCCATTGACAGATCTATGAGTCATTCTGTCTGTCTGTCTATCTAATTTCAAACCCTGTATATAAGACCTTTAATACTTATTACTGTAGCTTTATAGTAAGTACTGACATCAGGTAGTAGTATCCAGTTTTGTTCTTTTCCAAAATTGCTTTTTTGCAATTTTCTATCCTTAACTTTTCAATGTGATTTTCAGAATCAGCTTCCCAATTAACACAAAAATATTCGCAGAGTTTTGGTTGAAATTTTATTGAATTTTTAGATCAATAAATATGAAGAGAACAGTCTTAAATATGAAAATTCTGATGATAAAAATGGGTCCGTTTCTTCATATACTTGATTTGTGTCAACAATGTTTTGAAGTTATCAGTGTATGGGTCTTGTATATATTTTGTTAAATTAACCCTGAAGTATTTCATGCTTATTTATGGGACATTGTGAGCATATTGTTTTTAAAAATTTAAAGTTACTGATTCTATTTGCCAGTATATGAAAATGCAATTGATATCATTGTGTCCTGATGTGAATTCTGTGACCTTGATAAATCCACTTACTCAAGTGGCCCTTCCCTGGATTTCTTGGGAATTTTATGTAGAGGATATATTGCTGTCAAATTACTTCTCCTTTCCAATATGTTCTGCATTTATTTTTTTTCTCTAAATGATTTTTTAATATAATAGGAAATATTGCTCTCAACTGCTTTAATTTGGAAATTAAGGCAGTCTTAACATTACGTGTATGTGCGTGTGCGTGTATGTGTATATATGTATATATGTATGCACACATAAAGTATATGTATATATAATGCATATATACATAATAGTGTATGTACATATTTAATTGAAAATTTAAATAAAATATGTATCCCTTTAAATCTGTGCAGTTTACTGTTTAGCAATAATTTTATCTTTATAAATATGTTAATAAAATATATATCATGTTTAATTTATAATAATAGCTTTATTGACTTCTGTCACTGTAGATTAGTTTACATTTTCTGGAGTTTTATATAAATGAAATCATAGCATATACTATTTTCCTTTGTTTTCTTTCACGCATCATAATTATTTTGAGATTGATCCATGCTGGTACATGTGCTAATAATTCCTTTTTATTACTACTTAGCATTCCACAGTATGGCTATGCTAGCTTTTGTTTTCATTTACCTGTTGAACATTTGTGTTGCTTACAGTTTTTGGCTATCACACATACAGTTGCTATAAACATCTAAGTACAAATCTTTGAACTGACACATGTTTTCTTTTATCTTAGGTCGGTTTCCAGGAGTGGAATGGCTTGATCATATACTGGTGAGTGCCTAACTTTTTAAGAAACTACCAAATGGTTTTCCAAAGTGATTGTGTCATTTAACATGCCCTATCAACCAAGGATAAAAGATTTAATCACTTCACATATAATAACAAACACCTGATGTGGATGTGGTCTGTCTGTTTTGTCTGTTTTTTTTTTTATTTTTTTTTTTGTAGCCATCAAATAGGGTGTGGTGGTTTGATTTGCAGTTGTTAATGGTTGAATATGTTTTCATGCGCTTATTTGCCATATAGATCTACTTCAGTAAAATGTCTCTTCATATCTTTTGCCTATTTTCTATTTGGATCATTTGTTCTTTATTGTTGGGTCTTAAGAGGTTTTTTTAATTTAATTGAGATAAAATTGAAATATAACATACTAGTTTTAGATGCAGAGCATAATAATTCAATATATATATGTGTTGTGAAATAAACACCACCATATGTCTAGTTAATATCTATCACCACACAAAGTTTTTTGTCTTCTGACAACAACTTTTAAGACCTTTGCTCTTAGCCACTTACAAACATACAATACAGTGTTATTAACTAGTCACCATGCTGTACATTATATCCCCATGGCGTTTATTTTATAACTGGAAGTTAGTACTTTGTGACCACCTTTACTCATTTCCCCATTACAACCCCCCCAATTTTGAGTTTTCTGGAACCTCCAGTAGAAGTCTAATGAAAAAAGGTAAGATTGAACATTTTTGTCTTTTTTTAGTCATAGAGGTAAAGAATTCCTTCTTTTAACCACTAAGTAAAATATTTACTGTTGGTTTTTCATAGATGATCTTTATTAGTGTGAGGAAGTTACCAGTTTGCTGAGAATTTTTATGATTAATAAAATTTTAACTTTTTTCAAATACTTTTTAAATGTCTGTTAAAATGATCATGTGATTTTGTAGTTTTTTGTAGTATGTAGTTTTTGGTGAATCATATTGATGGATTTTCAAGTGTTACAAAATTATTTCATTCCTGGCTGAAGCTACCAAATGTATTGTTTTATATATTGTTGGACTTAGATAATACTTTAATGATTTTGAGCCTGTGTTATAAACGATATCGGTCTGCACTTTTCTTGTAATGTCTTTATTATCAGGAAAATACGGTCTCATAACATGCGGTAGAAGGGTTGTGTTTTTTTTTAATGTTGTATTTTATAGAACAGTTAGTGTGTAATTGGTGTTTATTCCTTAAATGTTTGGTAGAATTTACCATAAAAGCAACTGACCTTGGAGTTTGATTTTTCAGAAGTATATATTTAATTTCCTTGATATTCATGTATAAATATGTTCTTGAGTGAGATTCAGTAACTTATATCTTTCAATGGATTGTCCATTTTATATAGTTATCAAATGTATTGGCATAAAGTACTTTATATTATTTCTTAATTATTCATTTAATGCCTGTAGGAGATAACAGTGCTATACTCTCTTTTTTCCCCTGATACCAGTAAGCTATATTTTTCCTTATAAATCTGCCTAGACTCTTATCAAGTTCATTTATCTTAAAATATGTTTTTTGTCTTATTTATCTTTTCCTTTGATTTTATTTAATTAATTTATTTATTTTGCTTTTTATTACTTCTTTTCTTCTTGCTTTGCAATTACTTTGCTCCTCTCTTTCCAGTTTATTACATTAGGAGCCGATATCATTATTTTCAGAACTTTCTTATAACATAAGCATTTATTGCTATGGATTTGAATCTAAGCCTGGCTTTAGCTGTGTTCCACAAATTTTGGTTTAGGTTTTCATATCCATTCAGTTTGAAATATCTAATTTGCCTTGTATCAGACAAGATTTCTTTATACCAGAGGGTACATAGAAATGTGTTTTTTACTTTGAGAATTTTCCATCCATATTGTTATTTTTACAGATAGTTCAGCTTTGTTGTAGTCAAATAATGTATTTTGTATGATTTCATATTCTTTTACAGTTGTTGAGGTTTGATTTGTGAGGTTATATAGTCTCTCTTGTTCCATGTATTATGTCCACTTGAAAAAAATTGTTGATTCTGATGTTGTCGTGTTGAATGTTTCTTAAGTATCAATTCGTTGATTTTACTCTCTGGTAAGATTCCTTGTTTTGAAGTATGCTTTTTTTTGATGTTTATGTAGCCACTACAATTTTCTTTTCATTATTCTTTTAATTTTCCATCATCTTTTCAACAGCATATAATTGGGTGTGTCTTTGTTACTTGAATTTTCAATCTCCAGCTTTTATTACGGTGTTCAGATAAATTACATCTAAAGCAATTATTGATATGTTAGGACTGCTATGTCATAGGGATACAATAGCAAATATCGATATATCTTCTTACTTTTTGTTTTTAATTTGTCCCATCTGTTTCTGTTCTAATTTCCTCTTTTTGTGAGTTGTTGGTAGTAACTGTTTTCACTTTCCCATGTTATTTCCACAAATAGCTTATTGGTTCTACTTCTTTTTATGGCTTTAGTGATTGTTCTAGGGCTTCCAATATACGTCTTGAGAGTACACTGACCTACTTTTGAAGAATATTGTACTACTTCACATATTGTGTAAGAAACTAGAGTATACTTCGATTTTCCACAATCCTCATTTGCATTATTACTGTCATATATTTTACACATATCGTAACCCCTAATATATTGTTATCATTTGGTTTGAACTTGCCTTATAAAGAGATGAAAAACAAAGAAAATATACTTTATATTTTCTTATATTTTTACTACTCCTGTCAATTCATTTTTTGTGTAGTTGTAAAGTTATCTACTACCATATTGTATCTGAATAATTTTTCTTAACATTTATTTTAGCGTTCTGGGTTGACTGTTCTTTCTTTCAGCATGATATGTCATTACGGTCTTCTGGCTTGCATACTTTCTGATGAGATGTCTGATGTCATTGTTGTCTTTGTTTTTCTATACGTGATGTTTCTAGCTTGGGCAACTTTCATAATGTCTATTCATCTTTGATTTCCAGGAGGTTTTTTTTTTTTTTTTTTTTTTTTTCTTTTTTATCCTTTTTTATTTTTTTTTTCCAGGGGGGTTTTTTTTTTTTTTTTTTTTTTAAATGATGTACCTGTATATGTTATTCCTCATTTCATCCTACTTTGCATTCTCTGAGCTTCTCACTTCTATGGTTTATTGTTTTCATTAATTTTGTGAAGTTCTTACCCATTATCTTTTCAGGTGTTTCTACAATCCTGTTCTCTTTTCTCTCTTCTAATATTGGGACTCTAAGTACGCATACATTCGACTATTTGCTAATGGTCTTGAGTATTTTGTTGTCTTCTTTCTGTCACTCTTTTAATATTTATATTTCACTTTGGAGAATTTCTGCCAAAATGTGCTCTAACTCACGATTACGCTTAATGCATCCAGTCTGAAAAGAAGCCTATAAAAGGAAAATTTTGACAGGTTTTTTAAAAAATCTCTATCATTTTCTATTGATGTTCCTAACATATCCATCTTTTTGTCAGAACTCCCGTTCTGTTCATCCATGTTGTCCTTATTTTCACTAGATTTGTAAACATATTTATTATAGTTATTTTAAAGTCCCTGTGAAATATTTTCAGCATATGGACCATCTAAGTCTGGTTTTGTTGACTGGTTTATCTTTTGATGGTAAGTCCTTTTCTCATGGCTATTTCTGTCTCTTTAAATCATTTTTTTTTTCATTAGATTTTGGATATGATGTGGAAAAGAGTAGAGATTGAGATATATAATACTCACTTTTAGAAATCTGTATTCTCTGCTTCTGTCAGGTTGTGTGGGGTTGAGACAGTCTAGTTGTTAGTTCCTGTGACCCTGAGCCCTAGGGACTGCAGAGGGGGCTCACTCTCAGCACTTTTTCCTCCCCACACAGCAGTCGAACTGCCTGTCATAGGTGGGGAGTGTGGCCCAGGGGTTCTCAAACACAAGCTTATTCCTTGTTTCTCTTCCATCGGCAGTGCCACTCGGCTTTGCACTTGTGTAGGATGTCTGAAACAAGAGACTTTCTACCCTTCCAGTAGCAGCAGCTAACCTTTGCCCAGAACAGGAATGAGGGAGGCGCTCCTGTTTTCCCTACGAGGCAGACAGCTTTTCTTTCATCCCTTTTCCAGTGAAAGCTTACCTATTTCTGGGATCATAGGGAAGGAAGTTTTCCTGCCCTATATCTAAAGGAGGACAGCTGTTGCTTAAATGAGAGAAGAGTCATAGTCCTCGTGTATTTCCTGTCTGTTCCACAGGTGATCATCACCTGTAGGTTTCCTTTACTAAGGAAAGCCTTCTCAGGTGTCCTTTCTTGCCTCCCCTCCTTCTCATGGACACCTGCTGAAGGCTCTTGAGAAAAATCCAGGAGGTAGCTAGAGATTCCTTCTGTTTCTGGGACTCTCAGGAATTTATTTTTTTTCTGCCCCACTGTAACGGGTACTATTTTTCTGTCTTGGGCTTTGCCAGTGCAAAATGAGTTTGTACATCCTATCCTTCCTTGGAGGAGTTTGTCACCCTTCGAAAGTCGATTAACCTCATTTCCTTGAGAAATTCAAGGGATTTCCTTCAGCTCATTGACGGACTAAAGAAAAAAATCTAGTTCCATATATTTTCTTCGATTTTCTTATTGAGGTAGGAACAATATTCTCTTGTGGTTTTCACATTCTAAACAGAAGCAAAACTCTGAATGGATCTTTAAGCATAATCCTTAGTGAAAAAATGAGTACTATAATGAGATACATAGCGTAACACCATTTAAGTAAATTAAAATATTTGCACATTATACAATTTGCATTTTGTAAAAGCATATTCAAATAAACAGAAAAACATTGACTATATTAAAATTGTTGCCTGGGGATGAAGGGGAAGGAAAGTGGGATATGAGGGTATAAGCAAAAGAATTAGACAATGAATGTATACAAGAGAAGAAACTTTTATTAAGCAAGGTCGACATTGTGCAATAAGCTGAGGAGTTTGATAAACTCAACCCCCCATATCTGAGTTCCAGAATATATTAAGAAACACAAAACAAATCAGATAATATGGCATGAATGATCTTATCTGACTTGTGTTGTAAGAAATTGCGACTGTACATGCATATCATCTTTGTACGAGGCAGAATATGCTGCCCATAATATGCTAGGTTTATCATTTTGATATTATTAAGTATCTTATAAAATATAGAAATTGACTCATTGCATTGTTAAAATATTTTAGTAGAATTTTTTTAACTATATGTAACTCATTGTAAAACAAAATACTGAGAACATCTCTGAGGGAGAAAATATTTTATTTATTGATTTAATGCTAAATTATCATCTAGAAATAATTATAATTCTGTTTGTCCATTTGAAATAAAGGCAGTAGACAAAGTGATTTATCAAGACTGTGAACCATTTGGACTACGTTGGGTCAGCTATTTTGATGAATTTTAAGCCTCCCCTTTTTTTTACTAGACTCATGAAGGGGCTAGATTTTAAGGTTCCTTCCAAATTTTATGCAAAGGAAGACCCAGAAGGAACATGGCTGCCTGGACAGTAGTTTGGTTAAGACACTAGGAAAATACAACCAAAGATAAGACACTTTGATAAGGAAAAAAGAGAGAAACATTTGTAGGCTGAGATTCACTGAAGGAGTTTAAAGAAGCCAAACCAGTGGAATATTATCGAAAAAAGGAGCAACTTTCACTGATGGTCTCTATAGATTGAAGTCTTGAATAGCATTGAGTAAAATCTTTACTTCCTTGTGCCTGGATATACACCTCTCTATGAATCTTGTTGGCTGTCTAATAAAATAAGAGTTCTCCACCAAGCCACTACCAACATTTGTGAATAGGATTCTCTAACTTAGCTTGTGTTTCTACCAAAAGCAGCAGCTGAAGTCTCAGGATTTCTATGTAGGTCGTTTATTTGGAACATGCTGGGAGATCAACCTAGGAAGCATACTAGGCCCCAGGATAGATGAGAGTTCACCCAAGAACTCATTACCAGATAGCTCCCTGGACATGGCTGTTGAAGTTAGATCCCACCATCATTTTCTGAGGAGTAAACATAGTATTTCTTAAATTATCCACGAAAGATCTCCAAGGAAAAGCACTTGTCACCCTTGCTTTTCAGAGCTTCCCTGGGTGGGTGACAAGTAACGTCTCCTGTTTCATGGGTGCATGTCACGCTGTCTCTTGACACAGCCTAATAGCAGGGCATTGGAAAAGCCCTGAGAGAAAGCAGACAGCACACAGTGCATATTTGAGCTAGTGCACTGGTGGCATAACGTAAGTCAAATCCTGCAGAAAACTCGAGAGCATCAGGTGGCGGAGAGGGAGTAGGACAGACTGCAAGGAGTCTGATACACCTTCTGGTCTTCTGAGGTTTTGGCAAGGTAGGTAGGCAGTTGAGTTCCCTCTCTCTGGAATATGAGAGGCTGACTGTCCTCCTTTGTGAACAGAGGGCAACTGACTTCTTATTTTCTCCTACCTAGCCTCAAGATTGCAATTTGGTCTCAAAACCATTGACTGGGTTTCTGCTTACTCTTTTCATATACTCAAGGATCTGTACAGGGGAATAGGGATGGGGCATTTTTCTAATATACTATATTTCTCTTTCATGGAAAAACTAATATATTTTTAAGCATGGGGTTTAGACAGGGCACCGGTAATTCTCAGAAGTAAGCACTCTGTGAAATAAGAAACAGTATTTTTATTCCCGTACACTTGAGAGATCACTTTCCCCTGCTGTTTCCTTTGCTCTCTGTGCTCTGTTGGCAGTTTTTGGTGCCTTTAAATAGCCATCGAAGTGCTGGAGCTGGCTCATTCAAAGCTTGCTTTCTCTAAGTTCCAATAAACCTAAATCTATATTATCCTCTTAGTAGAAACTCAGTGTACTGGTTTGCAGCTGATAGTAATGAGGATTTTAAAAGTCGCACTGTTTCTACCTTGATCGCCTTGACAATACAGAAGCAAAGTAAAGCCCTGGAAAGTTCCTCTCCAATAAAAGATTATCTGTTGGACAGTAGTATCAGTTATTGAAAGTACCTATGACCTCCACGTGAAAGAGAAATTGATGTAGAAAAGGCAAAGTATTGAGGTTTCCACAAAATTACTTTTTAAAATTAGTGTTTTGTTTATTTTGATATGTTTAGAAAAGCAAAGCCAAAAAGTCATCTAGAAAGGGTAATGGGATGTAACCTTCAACAAATGAAGGTTTAGGGACAAACTTCCAAGAGAAAAGAGTACATTTGGCATCAATAAAAGAGATGTCGGTGGGTGAGTTTGAGGAGATTGGACATAAAATAGTAAGAAGAAAAGGTGGAAGAAGCCAGCTGAGAGGTTAGACTTGGATCATAGAACTCCTAGAAAAATGGATGAATCTTACTGAAAACCTCACATACATTTTGAATAGTGAAACAAAAAAAAAAAAAAAAAGGAAATTTCCTGCTTCTAATTCAGAATTTAAAATACTTGAGACTTGTGATTCAGAATATTAAAACTGGTAAACGTTTTCATGTCGTTTTGTGCTTCTCATGAGACTTACGTTGCCATAAACGTTTTTTCTTTCTTTCATAATTATTTACTCAGTGTGCTCTCAGTATGAAATGAAATATCATTTCATTACTTTTCGGTAGACCTTTATACAAAGATTATGCTGTGAACTAATCAACAAAAGGTAGAGCTGACATTTAAATAGCCATCCACCTCTTGCCGTTCTCTACTGTGAAATTCAAAGAAAGAAAAGATTCAGCCAGCGCTTGCCTCCCACTGTCCCTGCCCCGTCTCACAGGATACAAAAAACCCCAGCTCTGGGCTGATCACACTGTTGACTTGCAGGTGCTATAGGTTCTTACACAAGTACGTGTCCGATATACCATTGACCTTTGTTAACCTAAACTATACCTAGGTTGCTCCTTTGGAAATCAGGGATGTATTTTTTTGTAGAAGCACTGTTATAAAATAGAGTCTCAGATATTAGTCCAGATTTAGCATAGCTAGTATATGAATTGGGCCAGTCTTACTGCTGAGTTTTGAATTGGCATTGGTGATGAGGTGAGCAAAGACATAGAGTCGAGCAGGAAAAAAAATGAAAAAAAAAAAAAAAAAAAGGAGACCTTCCCTATTAAGCAGGGGAAATGTTGAAATAAGGATTCAAAATAGAGATGAAGCTTCTCTCATGACTTCTCAGTTCCATGCTAACCCACAGCCTGGGTTTCCCTCACTGGCAACTCCCCATGTTGTACAAGGTCCTCAGATAGGTGTTAAGAAGGAAAACACCCGATTCTGTCTAATTGGTTTTGACTGCTGTATTACCTCTAATCCTCTTAAAGGGCTGAAAAGGAATTCTTGCTAATCTAAAGAGCTGGAACTGGCTGCATTTTAAGAGTGTAGCAAGAGAAGTGCAAACATCCTGTGGTGTGAAGGCAGCACGCTAGGTGGCTGTGCTGATCGCCATGTGATTCGGGCCACTTGAGTCCTCAGTTGACATCTGTGCTCCTTCTTCCCTGGGTGATTTTGTTGCTTCATAAACTCCTGCTTGTCCCTGAGGGTGAAGTTCAAATGTCACCTCAGCTGGCACACTGTCACAGTCTTCTGCGCTCTCAAAACATGTGGCTGTGATTTAATGAAGCCAGAACTCTATATTTAATAAAGGAGGATGGGGAGAAAGAACGGGGAGCGAAGAGGCGGTGGAGGAAGAAGAGAAAAGGCAAAGATGAAGGGGGAAAAAAGGTAGAGAAAAAAGTTTTCTCCTCTGCTCTCTCTCCCTTGCCCTCATGAGCTCTAACTCATACCCAATAATATTATTAATACATGGTGTTTAGTGTTTACTCATAATGAATTTTGCCTTTTTAAAAACTGGTGATATTTAATACTTAGAAAGTGTGAATTGTTAAAATCTTCATCTTAACTTATACATATTTTTAATTAAGTAAAGAAACAAATTGTTCCCTAAAAGGAAAACCCCTCTGGGAGCCGGCTGCCTTAATACTTTCTATCCTACTTACCTGTTTTCTTATGGAGTCTCCTATGGTATCTGTGGCTTGGTGGATATTTATGGAGGAAGTGACTAAGACATAGTCTGGAGCACAGGTTTTCAGAATTTCCATTCCCCTGCATTTCCCCAAATAGATAAGCAGAGAAGGTATAAAAATGAGCATTTAGAGTTGAATTTAGTGACATAGAATCACATTTTTGACTATTAAAAATTCATTTTTTCCTCCTCTCTTCCATTCTACATTTCCAGGGTAATGTCAGCCATATGTCAGATGTGAGATAGACCCGACAAAGGTTACATTCAGGAGAGGTGGACAGAGGACATACACTAATTATAAACTGGGTCTCACTAAATACGTGTGTGTGTGCGTGTGTGTGTGTGTGTTTGTGTGTAATGAATTATTGTAAATGTATCTGCTTATTTGATTTGGACATTGACTTTACAATGTATATGGAGTTTATGTAAATGAGAATGAACATTCTGGCTTACATAATACTGAAACAGCATTTTTTAAAGGAATCCCATCATACTTGCCCCCAATTGGCACAATCTCCTATTCGCAAATTACTGCAATTGCTTATTCATCATCTCCCGCTGTAGACCATGAACTTCGAGAGGGCAAAAGTACCTTTTATCATCTTGGTACTTCCCAGTACTTAGCAAAGTTCTTAATATAAGACAGGTGTTCAATAAATATTGAATGACTGAATGGAAATTGTCCAAATGTTCTGCCTTCTGTGGAATCTTGTCATCCTTCTGAATTCACAGATCATCTAATAGTTATTATTAAATTATTAATTCAATTAAACAGACGCTCCCGTGGGGCTCCTGGAAGGGCCTCTACTCTGTAGCTGCAAAGTCAGCAAGCAGAGTCACTTAGGAAATTATTGTGATGGGGCGTTTCTCCGTACCTCTGAACCTCATTTTTAATTTAACAGACATGTTCCTAAATGGATAATAAGTTGTGATTTTTGTGATACTTACTAATTGCTTCAAGGAAACTCAATTCCTAATACAGATATTCTTTATAAAAGTGAAGGGGAATGGGATAGGCTGCTGATGGGTACTAAGGAGGACATGTATTGCATGGTGCACTGGGTGTTATACGCAAGTAATGAATCATGGAACTTTACATCAAAAACTAGGGATGTACTGTATGGTGACTAACATAATATATTAAAAAATATTATTATAAAAAAAAATGAAGAATCATGTGTCCCCATCCGTAGTCTGTGCAGTTTATGTGTGGTTTTGGGTTCTAGCAAGTTTTTTGAACTCTAGATACACTTCATTGCTGAATTAGCACCTTCATACAATATCTCTCTGCTGTTCTCAAAAGTCTAAATTACAGATACACATTAGTGGAGCTTACTAAAATCATTTACTCCAGATTTTCTTTATTCTTTTCATAAAACTACACTGTAGCTGAACAAAAAAAAGATCCATAACCCCAGAAAAGAAGGTTTGGTTTAGGATTCAAGAGAGAATACATTGGTCTTCTAGATTCCATTGAACTCCCTGGGCTGTTGACAGTAATTTTTTTTTCTTTTTTTTTGGCTTGCGGAGATGGGCTTCATTGTCCCTGCAGTGTGTATAGAGGTTTCTATCCCCTGAGGCATATAGTTTGGAAGATGGGTTTTCCCCAGGATCCTTCCTTACCACCTTCCCTGCCTCGAGATGGATAACTTTAGTCAACTTAGAGAACAGCCAGGAACATAGAGACTGAGGCCTGGAGGGAATGAATGGCAGGAATTGGCCAGTATACACCACCAGCACCCAAGGGAACATGTGTGGGAGGGGTGCAGTGGACTGGAGATGTAGACAGTGTTTCTCAAAGTGTGGTTGGCAACCAGTAGCATCCACATCACCTACAAACTTGTTAGAAATGCACATTATTTGGCCCACCCTTGACCTACAGTATTAGTACCTCCAGGGGTGGCATCCAGCAGTTTGTGTTTTGATAAGCCCTCTGGGGCCTTCTGATGCCTGCAACAATTTGAGAACCACTTCTCTTCTGAGCCACTTCATTTCCTTTTATCCCCTCTATGCCTTGTTCCAGCCACTGCTTACGGCCATCTGCTCTGCATGGGCTCCAGCAGATTTCCTACAGGTGCAACCTGACCGTCCCTTGCCTCCTGCTGTGTCCTGCACACCATGCCTCCTGTCCTAGAGCTAAGCCTTGGATTCCCAAGGCACAAAAAGAATATGGGCTTCAGCTCAGTATCCACACATAAGTAATCTGAATATATGGGAAATTCCCACCTTCCCTAAGCACGTATCTTTGACAAATAGGAGATAGGAACTGGGGAATATATTCTACTCATTTCCTCCCTTTGGATAGGCTGTCTGGAGATGCTCTTTGTATGGTTTCTTAACGAGATCAAGCAATCAGTAGCCATCATCTCAAAAACATATTCTTGGAGTTTATTTTTCTGCTCTGCCTCACTCCCCTGTCCCTCAGATCTCTCAGGCATTGCATTTCCTAAAACACTAGGGGAGCGCAGAAGCCTTTGTCTCAGGCTCTAATTTCTGGGGGAACCAAGCTTAAAATAAAAGATGCCCAGTGCATGCACTATCGTTCATTGCACCATCATTCCTGCAGCTCTGATGTGTACTTTTCATACAGGAGAAATATGCAGAATTAATGCTACTATAATAAAATAGTATAGAACTTTGTAACATTGAACATTAACATTAAATGATGGAGCAAATGCATGACAGCACGCTGAGACATTGAATATATGCATTTAATTTTCTATTTGTTAGGCAGTTCTAGGAAATAATCAGATTTTAACATGCCATTTTTTCCTTTTGTTCTGCATCATCACAAAACTGGACAGAGTTATGAGTTTTCAGTAGAATCATAAAGTTTTGAATACCATTCAGGAATAAGGAGCATATTCGTGAGCCCTGGATTAATCTTAGTTTTCAATGACCTGATACTTAGGCTGTTCTTTTGGATTTCCTGTGTTAGGAGTTATTCACTTTACCAATAAGGTAATGAAGGAGAGTATACATTGCTATTTTTTCTTGGGACTCAGTGAACCTTAATAGTAATAGAGTTCTGGAGTGATGAAACCCCCCCCCCAAGGGTGAAGCTACACATATAAAGACATGATAATAATTTTGGTGATCTACCTGAGGGACAGAAATACTCAGTGATTCCTCTTTTGTCTGAAAAAGTCATGGTACTTGCTATACTGCCTAAATCACTGCAAGGGAATGTGTCCAGCTCTGAGAAAAATATTTCTAAGATCGTGCCATTTTTGTGATTTGGAAGATGGTTTCAAAAAGCCTCCAAAGTAAAATATCTCCTTAGCCTGTTCACCACCATGTCTTAATATTCCCCATTAGGGATCCCTTTCCTTTCCACCCCCCACCCGTATTAAGATACAGTTGACAAATATATTGTGTAAATTTAAGGGGTAAAGCATTTTGATTTGATTTGATACACTTAAATACTGCAAGATGATTACCACCGTGGGGTTAGCTAACACCTCCCTCAGGTCACGTAATTGCTGTATCTTTTTGGGGTGAGGACATTTAACATGTACTCTCTTAGCAGCTTTCAAGTTGGTAATACAGTATTAGTAGCTATCATCACCATGCTGTACATTAGGTCCCCAGAACTGACTCATCCAATAGCTGGAAGTTTGCTTTCTTCAACATCTTCCCATTTTCCCCACCCTGCAACTTCTGGTAACCATTGTTTTAGGCTCTATTTTGTAAGTAAGGCCTTTTTAGATCTCACGAACAGATTTCCTCCTTTTTAATGGCTGAATAATATTCCATTGTGTCTACCACTTTCTACCCATTCATCCATTGACAGATGGTTAGGTGGATTCCATACCTTAGCGATTGTGAATACTGCTGCAATGAACGCAGGAATGCAGATATATTTTGAAGGTCCTGTCTTCATGTCCTTTGGATGTGTACTCAGAAGTGGGATTGCTGAATCGTGCGGTACTTTCCTTTTTAATTTTTTGAGGGACCTCCACGCTGTTTTCCACAATAGCTGCATCGATTGACATGTCTACTCGTAGGCCAAAGAATAGGGACCCCTTCCTTCACCAGAAGATTTGGTGTCCAGAAGCCCAGTATTAAAAATTTTATTATACCTGGGGAGAATGGTGCAACTCTTACTACTATATTGTGAATTTGCTTACAAATGAATAGATACCAATGCCCTCAGGTGATAGGTGGGGTTAGGCAAATCCATTAGGAGAAGGAAGAAGAAAAAATGCTTTAAGTGACTTCTTTGGATATGCAAAAGGGATTTAAGTGGAAAAGGAATATTTTTTCATTTCTTCCATTGATACCACCCCACAACTATCCAGTTCCATGCATCTTCTCTAAGCCTTCTATAGTTAGCCGGCTATGGTATATTTGGGACATGCATTAAGATTTTTTTCTTGCATTCTCAGACTGTTTCATATCTCAACATTTATGGTCTCAACCTAAACCTGTCTACGTTTCATATTTCCTCCTAACGATTTTATGACCATTTCTCTGCTGCTAGTTCTGACCCCAGTCCACAATTTATCTCTGGTCAACCCTCCATCTATGATTTACTAGATTCTCATCAGAACTCTACATGATTCCTGAAATGCAGATCCATCAGTGAGGATGTCCTCACAAACTCACAGCCCCATCCGCAAAGTTCATGGCAACGAAGTGGGTGATAGGATAAATGATAGAGATACTTACTTGGGGAGAGGAAGGGATAGAAAGTTAGTCCTTTGGGATTTTACATCTTAGAAGTGGGAAGGGGAAAAAAAGAAAAAATTACCAACTGGTCATGAGATGGGGACAGATTAAAACAAAGAAATGCCATTTATTTAAACTTCTTTAAAAAATCTCACTGTAACTACACACATTTCTGTGGATTTCCAAAGATCGCTTTTAATGATAATTTTTATTAGTTTAAAAATGTTTATCCAATCTACATATGCTATATTGGTTTTAACCACTTTTCTATATGTGTCTCTGTTGATCCCAGTTTTTCAAATTTAAAAGGTATTGCAATGAAAATCTGGTTCTGCATCAATATGGTCCTCTTGTGTGGAATTTTGGTCTTAGGATACATATTCCCAAGGGTGGCACTACTGAGTCAAACTGGATGAACATGTTGCTTTTGCTACATATTGTGTATTACACAGCAAACAGCTGTGTTCAGTTGTATTAGTTTAATTACAGTCTCACAAGGTGTGAGTGCTTGTACTGAAGCAAAATTGTTTTACCCATAGACGAAGAATACAGTGGTATCATAAAAAATGTTTATATTCTACTTTTTGTATTCTATTACTTTACTAACTGACAAAATTGTGCATTACCCATGTCTTTATAATCTCGGCTTATATAAATTTTTTTCTCATAATTTTTGCCTTTAAATGAAGAGCTAGACCCCATTAAATAATCTTTAATAACCACAAACTCTTTAAAATCATGTTTGATGTAAATGTTTTCCCAGCATCAATTTTATCTTAGTTGCTTTCATTTGTGCATAATTTTTTTATTACTTTATATTGTTAACCTGTCAATTTGTTTCAAATCTCTCTTCTTCCCCATTTCTACAAGTTGGCATGTCCATAGGATGAATACTGTGTTTATCATCTCTTCTATATTAATTTTTATTCATTAGTGATTTTGTCTCCCTCTCCTTTGGCCTTACATAGCAGTTATATGTAATTGATTCCTAAGCTTTATGTCCTGATTTAGCCTTTCTCTTGAGTTTCATATACAGCTGCAGCTGAGTTTCACAGGCGTCCACCTTGCTTCAACTCTTGCTCACGAAAATACCCAGCAGAGCACGGAGTCAGGCCCTTTATTTGCAGAGCTCAGATCATATGATTCACCTACATAAAACCTTCCATTGCTTTCTCATCCCCCATAAAATGCAATCCAGACTTGTTGCCCTGCTCAGTAGGTCTGCATGATGGATCCACACCCCTGAATTCATGCCACCCTAGTCCTTGTTCATTTTTCTGTATTCACACTGCTTGTTTTTCTCTCCTCAAACCTGTTGAGTTTGCTCCACCCCAGGCTTTTGCTTCCGCTTCTGCTGGACTCTCAGTGGAATGCTTCTCCTTCTGACATGTGCATGCCTGCCATGTTTTTTGTCAGGTCATAGTTCAAAAGTCATCTTCTTCACTGTCCATCCTCAGACACTTTCCCCGATCATAAAAACAAAAAACAAAACAAGACAAAACCCTTTCAAGTCACTGTCTGTAAAGTATCATGTTATTTTATCTTAATAACAGTACTGTCTGATATCGTCATTGTTTTATGTTTTCTTTTTAAATGGAGATTGTCTGTTCTTATTTTACTGAAATAAGTTTCAAGAGAATAGCCATCCGGCCTGCCCCTGCTCAGTTCATCATGTTTTCTCCATCATCTTGAATAGTGGAAGTAACTCAATCATCAATTGTTGAATGATGAGATTAAAGAGTTTTTCTATTGCTGTGAATCTCAGAGTGTCATCTTGTAATGAAACTGGACATCAGTCCTTTATTTTACTTGCTGGCATTTCATTTCATAATTTCTCTCTTAATTTAAATTTAAAATTTTTAATAGGAAATTGATTGGCAAGCTCCCAGAACTTTGAGGTAGAAAAATTTTTGTACACCTGTCTCTTTCCCACACATTGCTGTTGTCTCTCTCTCTTGTTCCCACTTCCCTCATTCAAATAGGGAACAAGTATTTTTAGATTCTTGTCTTAGGGCTTCCAGAGTTTTTGTGAGTCTACAAATAACTACCAGCAAATATTCTTAGTTTCTATCTCTTTTTAAAACACAAAAGATAGCATAATATAAATACTGTCTTGACTTACACTTCTTTTATTTAATTATATATCCTGGAGAGCTTATGGAATGTTCTCCCATTCTTTCCATAGCTGCATTATATTCCTGTTGAGAGGCTGTTCCATAAGTAATTTAAACAGTCCTTGTCTCTACTGATAGGAATTTCCTTTCATTATTTTACTTTTATTAATTTGCAGAGAATTGCCTTATACCTATTTCATTAGGCACGTGGGCATGTCTCTAGGACACTACCCAAATCAGAACTGCTATGTCAAAATTAGCTTTATACTTTTGATGGCTTTTCCTCCATGAACTTTATACAAATTACATGACCATCAGTGATATATGGTGACTTTCTTCACAGCTTTACCAATAGGAAGTTTTATCAAGTATTTGGACTTTTGCCAATTTAATAGATTAAAAATGGAATAGTTTATCTTCCTATGATTAGGGATGAAACATTGTTAAATATATTTAAAAGCCATTTCTGTTTTCTTTCTACAAAGTAGTCTTTGCTAAATTTTTTCTATGTGATTCATGTATTCACTCAACAAACATTTCCAACATGGCAGGCAGTGTTTTATGTATTTGGAATATAGTAAGCATATACATGAGATATACAGTGTGTGGGGGTGTACATTCCTCTTGGCCATGCATAAATTTTGCTATAATGTATTTTTGACTTTATTTCTAAAGCTTGCCCAGGAAGTTTCTGCTGCTGGCCTGCATACAAAGTGTATAACTTTTGCACTTAGTGAATGAATGCCTCTTTTTCAGGAGAAGTATTTTTTTTGTCTTCAAAGAAATGCTACTGCTGGGCCTCTTCTCTTTTTTCTTCCTCTTATGCAGCTTCTGCCAAATCCCACTGACCTACAGTCAATACACATGTATTTGTTATATACGTAGTATATCCCTCTTCTACTTTTATTGAATATGGGGTGTTTAGAAGTGATCTTTATTGCCTTTATGTAATGTATAGGAGGAACAGGTATGGGGGCAGGGAGTTGGTAGAGATAGCCATATTCATACCAGAGGTCTCTATGCATTTATTTATTTTTATAAGAAAAATAAAATCACACCCTTAAGTAGCCAAAATTCATAAAAAATAGCCAGAAGAAATGTTTGGCTCTAACCCCAGTGGCCCGATAGAGGATCAATAAAAGAAAGACTCATTTTTCAAAGAGCACTGATACTGAAAGTGAATTCTCCAGTCAGAAGATCAAGAAGGTATGAGACATAGACTTGGCAAGAGCAAAATGGCAGCAAACCGTCTAAGATGATGTATATAAGATATCTCTCCAATATCATCACTAGCAAAAAGTAAAACTATAAAGATGTCAAACATAGTTAGACCTTCAATAGAAATGAGAATCACATGAGATGAGACTCTCATAATGTTTAGCTATGGCTTTGGAAAAAGTAAGTGAAGTTTCTCTTTCTTGAGTGATGTGAAAAGTATTTGGGTCGGGTGTGTTAGGTCTTGGCACTGCCTGTTTTGCATAGCATATATTCCTAGGCATATTGACAGAGTTAGTGGTTGAAATAAAAAGGAAATTTTGATCACAATTCACCCAAGTAGTTGAGGACTAGGTTTGATGGATATCCACCACTGCTTCCTCTTCTGTCCCCCCTCCCCCCATAATGAAGTGAATATGGTCAACATTTGATTTTCTGGGGCAAATTAACTGGTTTACAAATGGTGGTGGTTCAAACACAGACTAATCAGGATAGTCTTCTTTTCTCAGCCAATCTCTATTTTCAGACAGTAGTTTTGTAAAACTGGTTATCACTCTGCTCTCTTACTGGGAGGCTTATGGTCTTCAGTAGGGTAGAGGAAGACCAGAGGGCAACAAAGCACGGATGTAACGTGGTTGATATATTCAGAGCCTGAGTTCTAACCAACTAATGTCCACCTAGATCTCTTCTTATACATTTTTTTTATTGGAATTCTTGTACTTTTTTTTTTTTTTGATTTTATGATCCATTTGCTTGAACAAAATGCAAAAGTAAATTCACTGGTTTTCTGCTCTAATAAAATGAGGACCTCATGGACATAGTTGTGAAACAGAAGATTCCACTTCGTGAATTATCCTCAGTAATACAACTGATGGGTGATACCATTTTAACTAGACACTAGCAGAGTGAGGTTTGTAAGACACAAGACCCATGTTGGCATTTGTCAATAAATAAGACCGTGCACTCCCTGTTTGTGATGATGGATGTAGAAATGGGTATTGAGGGTGAACAGCCCCAGATGGGAGTAACCTGGAACCTGTGTTGAGGATAATTTAATTAGTTAAAAGTACATTCTTTTTAATTTTTTCTGAATAAAGTTGACACACGATGTTACATTAGTGTCAGGTGTATAGTATGGTGATTCAGCAACTCTACACATTATGCTGTGCTCACCGCAAGTCAGAGACCACCTATTACCCTCCAACACTATTACGGCATCGCGGTGTCACACTATTACGATATTCCCTATGCCTTATCTCTTATTCCTGTGACTTCCACAACTGGAAGTCTGTAGCTCCTACTGCCCTTGACCCATTTTTCCCATCCTCCAACACTCTTCCATGTGGCAACCATTGGTTTGTTCTCTGTATTTATAGATCTGATTTTGCTTTTTGTTTCTTTATTCATTTGGGGTTTTTTGGATTCCACAAATGAGTGAAATGATATGTTCCTTGTCTTAGTCTTAGTTAACTTACCATAATACCCTCGAGGTCCATCTGTATTGCACGTGGCAAGATCTCACGCTTTTTACGGCTGCATAATTTTCCATTGTTTGTATATGTATCTGTGTGTGTATATGTATGTCCAAGCTCCATCAATCCTAAATTCAGTACATACAAGCCAGATCTTTCTTGACTATTCATTAGAAAAACAGTTAGTAGGGAATAACCTAACCAGAAGGCTACAGGACATAGTTTTAAGTCGATTTATCTGGAACTTTCCATCTCTGATTTTAACAGTGAGTAATGTTTTTACAATCACAGCATCTTTTTTTCTTAAAACTGTAGATATTTTACCAAGGGAAGGCATCCTCTGGTCTCAACTGTAATATGACACATTTTATTAATGACTGAAACTCTTTATCTATATACACAAGTAAGTGTGTTTAAAAATAAATTTAGATCAATAGGACACTGGCAGCCAGATAATGAAATAAAGGATCTTTACAATTTAAATGGACAAAATTTGATTTTTCTTGCTGTGCTTCATGTCTCTCAAGTGCAGGCATTAGCATTTTAGAGGGTATTCCACTCAAAAGAAGTGTGTTGTCATGTACTGAGTAATGATCAGAGAAGGACATAAACTTTATTTTGTATGATACTTTCAAAAATGCATTTTTTCTCTAACTGAGGAGAATGTACCACTTCTCAATTCATTGTACTCATAATGTAGAAAATCAGTGAATTAAGGTAATTATTCAGAAAATTTACAACAGCAAAGACCCTCGGTGAATCTGAATGATAATTTGAAGAAAGTACACTTTCTGGCTAAGTAGGTATTTCATGCTTTGAAATCAGAAGAGAGTCACAAAATTAGTGAGTTTAAGTGTGTGCATGTATTTTATTTTATATTATGTATTTATTGTGGCAATGATGGCAGTAAAAAATAAAACATACGGTATTATATGTAGATATATAACAACTTTAGAATCATGTGTTTCTCCCATTGAATCACATTTTTCTATTATTTCCATATCTTTCTCACAATAAATACTAGAATACTAGAATATTTTCTAGTATCCAATACATAGAATCAGATAAAAATAAATGACTTTTTATTTACACAGAAGTGTAAATTCATAGTGTTCTGGAAAATCACAATTTTTGAAGAAATAAGAAAACTGCAATGAAGAGGTAGAAATTTTGAAACTACCTTATCCTGCATTCAGTTTGGACAGTGTGGGCTCTTTCTTTTAAGGTGATTTCCTTTGAGATTAATATGAAGAAACTGCCTAAACTAGTCTCTTCTCCCTCTTTAACTTTGCTGACTTATAAGAGTTGTTTTTTTTTTTTTAATTTCACCCCAGAAAGTGTTTTAAAAGATTTTTTTGTTACACAATTTAAAATATTAAGTATGACTCCAGGAAGGTCATCACATTTACCTTATAAGGCAGATGACTGAAAGCTAAGCTAGGGGCAAAATGTTTCATATTTTTACCCTCAAACATGTCCCTGTTATTATCTCTTCCGGGTCTTTCCCTGGTACCTGTTCTGTGTACAAGTGTTGCAGGTTCGTGATCTTCACTCCTGAGGCTTCTTGTTTCCCAAATCCATAAAATTGAATTAACTCTTAACATACGCAGGGTTTCATTTCTTCTATGACATAAGCACTGGAAGACCATTGGCATTCTCTCCCACCGTTTTCTGCATCACTGTTTAAAAGTTAAAGAAAAGCACTTCATGATTATTTGAAAACCAGGGACTTGTCAGAAGCCTTATGTTGCAAATATTTCCTGTGAAGAGTTTTGTCACTCAAAGTTAGCCTTTGGCTGGAGGGTATTTAACCAGTGGCAACATGACTGTAAACATCTCTCACTGGCCTCCTTGCCAACTTCCTACCCCATTTATCAGTAAGAGTCACAGTTTTGCTATGAAATATTCATGTGTGGAATGTCAGTCTGCTCCATCCTGTCAAGTGGATGACAGTCTGTGAGGTGCCTGTGCATGTCAAGTAAGCACCCTTACCCTTTCTCCCCAAGTACATCTTCTCTCTCTTTGGGATTGAAACAATGTGCCGCCATTTTCCACTGTACTGTGCAGTGAGTATAGATTTTTGTAGATTGGACTGTTTTCATCTCCATTCCAGTAAAACAGTTGGCATTATTGTCTTGAACATTTTGCGAAGCCATTGATGGATAAAAGGAGGTGATGTCATTGGCCTTTCTTACAAATATTCTGGAAAGGTTCGTTAGGTTATTCAGGACCTACGGAGACACATGGTGAGTTTTACTGGCTCCACAGTGCCTGGTACTCTGGTTCTGAGTCTGATCCTTGAGAAACCTGCAGTAGAATCATCTTCTCAGAACTCCAGGGTTGAGGCCAAGGCAACTACTTCGCACATGAATTTTCATTGAATATTGTCACGTGGAGACACCTCACCTGGCATCTTTACAGTCTGGTTCTAACAATATTCTGCTGCCCTTACTTGATCACTACATTCCTGGAATGCTAAACTTTTCATATTCTTTGGCATGCTAACTTCTGTCTCTCCTCCATGCCTTCATGGTTTTCCCTGCCTAGACTACCCATGCCCCCTAATGTATTTGAAAAACTCTCGCTCATTCTTTAAAACCCAGTTTGAATATTTTCCCAAAATTTGAGCCTGGAGTCTGTTAACCCCATCTTTCACGTACCTACAGCTCTTGGTGTGTTTCTAGAATCACTTTTTTTTTTTTTTTTTTTAAATTAGGTTGCAATGAAGTATTTGCTAACCTGATTCACTCTTGGATTTTGAATTCTCACGAACAAGAATTGTATATCATCCTCTTAATTTCTGGGATTATTGGATTTATTTTTTAACAGCATTTATTTTATTTATGACAATCTTTTAGCCTCAAACTTAGAAAATACTTTTAAATATTCTATAGAAATGTGAATGCTTTCCATAATATGTAAGGTAAAATTTGCACACTTCTTCCTTTAAATATACCTTTTAATTTAGGGATCATTTTTAGAGCTTTCCAAAATTAAATCTGTAGCAAATCAGAGTTCATAGATTTCAGCTTCATTTGTTATGATACAGGACAAATAATGCCCCTTTATAGCCGTGAGATACCTGTCAATTGTTGTCACTGAAATTCAATTTGCAAGTTATTTTGAAGAATTATGTGATTTCTTCAAAAGTTCGCTTAAGCTCTTATTTTTTATTAATGAACCTTGATAAGAGCCATCAGAGATCAACTTTCATTAGCTTATCTTTAGGTTGAGACAAAACCATTTACTTTTCATGAGCCCACAGAGATGGAGAGTCTGTAGCCTGAATTTCAGTGATTCACAGTGCTCACTACCAAGACAATTTTATTTATTTTTAATCTGGCTCACTCAGCAGAAGTCTATTTTCTTTGGTCCTGTTTTCAGAAAAAAAAAAAAAAAGTAAGGAAAACAGGAGGTCACCATCCTCTGCATAGAAACCCCTCATATATTTGATGACTCTCAGTAAGCCATCCGCCTTCAGGCTTAAGGATCTCTGTCCCTTTAACCTCCAGAATGACTCCTGTTTTCCACCTGTGAATCATCTTTGTAGCTCTTCTCTGAACACCATCCTGACTCCCATAAGTCGTGGATTCCATATGCTTTTCTAGGTGAAGAGACAGTACTTTTTTTTTTTTTCTGCTTAAAAACAAAGCAGCATTTTTCTGTAGGCAGTTTAAGAGTTTCAGAGTCCCACATTTTCCAGAACATTCCTCACTGGAAATTCTTCCATGTGCTCTAAAGAAAATTAAATACTTACAAGTGAAAGAGGTTATTTTCTTAATTTCCTTTTTTGAATAGTTCACTGCTACTGCATAGAAATAAAACTGATTTCATGTCCTGCAATTTTACTCAATTTGTTTACAAGTCCTACCGGACATTTGTGTGTGTGTGTGTGTGTGTGTACGTGCAGAGTCTTTAGGGTTTTGCAAGATCATGTCATTTGCAAACAAATAATTTTATTTCTTCCTTTCTGGTTTGAATGGCTTTTATATTCTTATTTATAATAGAATCAAAAAGAATAAAATGTTTAGGAATAAACTTAACTAAGAAGATAAGACATCTGTACCTTGAAAACTATAAAATATTGATGAAAAAATTAAAGACACAAATACTAAGTAGAAAGACATCCCTTGTTTATGGATTGGAATACTTAATATTGTTAAAATGCCCCTACTACCCAAAGTGATCTACAGATTCAATGCAATCCTTATCAAAATACCAAGACATTCTTTATAGAACAATGTTGATGGTTGCTGACCCATGAGGGTGGTGGTTGCTGACCCATGAGGGTGGTAGTTGCTGAAGGTTGGGGTCGTTGTGCTTTTTCTTAAAATAGACATCAATGAAGTTTGCTGCGTGGATTGACTCTTTCTTTTACAAATGATTTCTCTGTAGCGTGTGATGCTGTTTGATAGCATTTTACCCACACTAGTACTTCTTTCAAAATTGGAGTCAGTCCTCTCGAGCCCTGCTGCTGGTTTACCAACCAAGCTAATGGAATATTCTAAATTCTTTGTTGTCATTTCAACAATTTTCACAGCATCTGCACCAGCTCAAGAAACCACTTGCTTTGTTCATCCATAAAAAGCAACTCTTCATTTGTTCCACTTCGATCATGAGATTGCAGAAAATCAGTCATTTCTCCAGACTCCACTTCTAATTCTTCTCTTCACATTTCCACCACATCTGCAGTGACTTCCTCCACTGAAGTCTTGAACCCCTCAAAGTCATCCATGAGGGTTGGAATCAACTTCTTCCAAACTCTGTGAATATTGATGTTTTGACCTCCATGACTCATGGATATTCTTAACGGCATCCAGAGTGGTGAACCCTTTCCAGAAGATTTTCAATTTGCTCTGCCCAGATCCATCAGAGGAATCACTCTCTATGGCAACTATAGCCTTACAAAATGTATTTCTTAAATAATAAGCCTTGCAAGTTGAAATAACTCTTTGAGTCATGGGCTGTAGAATGGATGTCATGTTAGCAAGCATGTAAACAACATTAATTTTGTTGTATATCTCCATCAGAGCTGTTGGGTCCATTGTCAGTAAGCAGTAATAGTTTGAAAAGGATTTTGTTTTTCCTAAGCAGTAGTTCTCAAGAATGGGCTTAAAGTATTCAGTAAACCATGTTGTAAGCAGATGTGCTGTCAGCCAGGCTTTGTTGTTCCATTTAAGAGCTCAAGCACAGTGGGTTGAGCTCAATTCTAAAAGGCCCTATGATTTTGGTCTGCTAATTGAACATTAGCTTCAGTTTCAAGCCACCAGCTTCATTAGCCCCTAACAAGAGAATCAGCCTGTCTTTTGAAGCTTTGAAGCCGAGCATTGACTTCTCTCAAGCTCTCAAATTCCTCGATGGTATCTTCTTCCAGTATAAAGCTCTTCATTGAGATTGAGGATATGTTGTTTAGTGTAGCTAAACCATCATGAATTATCTTAGTTCAGTGTTCTGGTAACCTCCTGCAGCTTTTCCATTAGCCCTTGCTGCTTTCTCCTTGCACTTTCATGTGACGGAGACGGCTTCCTTCCTTCCATCTCCTGAGTCTCGCCAGCTTCAAACTTCTGCAGCTTCTGATGTCCCTCAGGCTTCACAGAATTGAAGAGAGTTAGGACCTTGCTCTTGGTTAGGCTTTGGCTCGGGAGAATGTTGGGGCTGGTTTGATCTTCTGTCCAGACCACTAAAACTTTCTCCACATCAGCAATAAGGTTGTTTGGCTTCCTTAGCATTCTTGTGTTTACTGGAGTAGCACCTTTAATCTCCTTCAAGAACTTTTTCTTTGCCTTCATGACTTGGCTGTTGGGCACAAGAGAGGTCTTGATTTCAGCCTGTCCCAGCTTTTGACATGCCTTCCTCACCAAACTTCACTATTTCTAGCTTTTGATTTAAAGTGAGAGACATGTGACTCCCTTACATGTGAACCCTTAGAGGCCATGGTAGGATGATTAAATGGCCTGATTTGAATATCGTTGTGTCTCAGAGCACCGGGAGGCCTGAGGAAAGGGAGCAATATGGGGGGAACTGCCCGTCGCCAGAGCATTCAGAGCATATGTTTATCACGTAGGTTGGCCGTCCTGTGTGGGCATGGTTTGTGGAGCCCTAACACAATTACAAAAGTAGCATCAAAGATCACTGATCACATAGCAAATAATAATGGTGAAAAATATGAAATATTGTGAGAATTACCAGAATGTGATACAAAGTTGGGAAATGCTGTTGCAAAAATGGTGCTAATTGATTTGCTTAATGCAGTGTTGTCACAAACCTTCATTTTGTAAACAACAACAACAAAAACACACAACACTCTCTGCAAACCCAATAGGGAGAAGTACAATAAAATGAAGTAAACTTGGATAAAGTCTCTACCCACTGCTCACAGCTGCCCCAAAAACACTGATGGTACATGTGAAGGCCAACAATATGTAGCTAAGGGTGGAAATTCAGATTTATAAGGAGATTTGAATTCGTATCTCTTGGCTTTTGCTTTGTTAGTGTATAGGTTTTTTCATCTTTTTTATTAGTATATCTTCTCTTACTTATTGTCTCAATTAAAATTTCATTAGCTTGGATGCTACAACAGACTAAGCCTGGGGCTATGAAGGAAATGCTTGCCATGAACAGATCAATTAGGAAACTGGGTAAAGGAGAGAGAAAGAAGCACTTTCCAGACCTCTTAGAAATGCCTCGTATAGGAAAAAAAAAAATTCTCTGTATATTTTTATCTGTGTATCTATGCAGAGAGAGAGAGAGAGAGAAACTGCAAGGAACTGGTGTACATGATTGTTGGAGCTAATGAAGCAAGCTTGAAATCCATAGGGCAGAAATTCAAGAAGAGAAGATTGGGAGCAGACTGAAACTCCTTTGGGCATTGGCTGAAGGTTCAGGAAAGGAAAAGCCTGTAAAGGAAAAACAAATTTTAGGCCAGTAGTTGGAGTATCACTCAGGAAAATGCCAAAGTCTTTTAAAGGGTCTCCACTGAATATGTCAGGCCCACCAGAACAGCCTCTCTTTCCTAAACCTAACTGATTAGAACTTCTGCACATTTTCCTCACAGTAGCACCCAGGTTAGTCTTTGAATAAAGAGCTGGAGGAAAAATGTGTGCACGTTAGAAAATGGCCATTGTACCCACTTCCTTCCTCTTAATAGTGCCCTTGATTTGACCTATGAAAAAGCCGTTCCAGATAGATGATGTTTCTCTGGATCTTTCTGCTGGGCATTTTCCTCATTTGTGGTCGATCAAGGGTTGTGCTAGCCACTGCAACTCTGAAAACAGCATTAGAATTCAGAGATCTAATCCTGACCAGTTGCAAGAAAGGCTGTAGATGAAACTGTTATAACTAGACTTTAATTTAAAAACAAAGCAGATGTCATATAATTAGAGAACTGAAAGGAATCTCAGACATCCCTCTACTTACTCCCTCATACATCAGTGAGTTTAAGTGGTTTTCCTATGGTTACACCACAAGCTCGTAATAGACTCCTATCTAACAACACCACTCTATGCTATTCACAGGTGGAAACCAAGGAAAAGAGAAATTAATAACTCCGTTAAGTTACTATTAGTAAGGGATGTACAACTGAACACAGGTGGCCTGATTTCAGAGACTGTGTTTTTAAGCTCTGTGTTCTACAACCTATCCCAGACTAGAACATGCAACTTGTGACTAATGGTAAAATAGTGTTTTTTTAGCAGTCTTTTACTTACCATGGAAAAAAAACCCAAATTAGTTTTACCATATGGCAGTTAGGAAAATCAGCCATCTAATGCTTTATTTAGTTCCATTTCTTCTCTTCCCTTTCCTCCCTCTCCTCCTCATCCTCCCCCCTCCTGCTCCTTTTCCTCTTTCTCCTTCTCTTCCTCCTCCCTCTTCTTTTTCTTTTTAACTCTACTCTTTCTCTCCCAAGAACAATACCTGAAATGTATTTCTGTGTTATGATTTGTATCCATTTACATATTACTCTCCTTTTCTTCTCTCTTCCTTTCTATGATTTCAGCAGATGGATTTTATTGAAAAGGTTTTTGAGATACTCTAGGGTCCTGTCCTTACTTTCACTAGCTTTCCAAACTACAACTCAGCAAAGCTTCAACCTTTAATAGCTTGTCTTTCTAAATAGCTGAAACCTACAATTTTAGTTTAATAGTTTTTCCTAAATCACACACATCGATAACCTTTAGGCATGATACATACAAAAAAAGGCCACAAGTTTAATATGAATGTAGAAAATTATTATTTCTTAGGCTAATGTGGAATCCCCAAACTGATATACCTTATTGAGTTTCTCCTATAGATATTTTTCTCTTAGGTGTCAGTGAGTTTTCAATTAACAATAGGTTTCAGATGAATTATCGCATATGAAAAATGAAACTACATTAAAAAAAAAAAGACAAAAGCAAGAAACAAAAAAGAATAGCCAAGAGATCTAGGGAAGAATTATAAAGCATAGAAAAATCAGAACACACATTTTTAGCAGCTTTATTGAGGTATAATTTAGATACCATAAAATTCACCCATTTAAAGTGCATAATTCATTGGTTTTCAGTATATTTAGAGAGTCACACAACCACTATCATAATCTAATTTTATAACTTATCTCCCCGGAAAGAAACAGGGCACTAGTTAGGCATCATTCTCCATTCACCTCTCTGTCTAGCCGCAAGCAACCTGCTAATCTACTTTCTGTCTCTCTGGAGTTGCCCATTCTGGACATTCCATATCGATAGAGTCATACAATATGTGGCTTTTTTTCACTTAGTATGATGTTTTTGAGGTTTATCCATGTTCCAGCATATCTCAGTACTTCATTCCTTTGTATTGATGGATGATTTTCTATTGTATGATTGTTTATCCGTTCATCTGTTGATGGGCATTTGGTGTGTTTCCGCTTCAGGAGATATTCATAATAATGAATAATGCTGCTGTGACTATTTATGTAAATGTTTTTGTGTAAACATATCTTTTTATTTAGACTACAAACCTAGAAGTGGAATTATTGGTCATGGGCTAATTCTATAACTGGCCTTCTGAGAAACTTCAAAACAATTTCTTTGGAGAAATATGTATGCAAACCTTTTCCCATTTGTAAATGGTGTGAATTGCCCTTTCTATTATTGAGTTGTGAGAGCTCTTTATGCGTTCTGATACAAGTTCCTTATCAAATAGAGGATGTGCAAATGTTTTCTCCCATTCGATGTGTAGTCTTTTTACTTTTTGATGATGTTATTTAAACCACAAGGGATGTATTACTGAAAAAAAGTCACTATTTTCATTAAATATTGACATGATGCTAAACCGAATAATTGGAGGAAGAAATACACTGGCAGTAATTCTAGGATTATTTAATATAAATCTGAGGCAAGTTAGGAATGTCGTGTTCAATGACTGTGCCTTGGTTAAGGATCATTGAAATGACAGACTTGATATTCTAAAATATTTGGAACGAGTGTTTACATCTGCTATCGTGCATCACATATATTTCTTTTCAGTTAATACTCTCAGATAATGTATATAAGAATGTTTAAGGTAAGACTTTCGAATATTATCCCAGTCTTAGTGTATAGATATAATAAGATTCTGCCACTGAATTCTGTTTTTCTAATGACATTTGGTTAGCCTATTCCCTAGCAAACTAGGACAAATTTCTGTAATTAGTATCATAAATATTTATAAAAGACTACAGTAGACACAATTTAGTTTTTTGAATTTTGCATAAATGCTACCTGATTCACTGTGTCAAGTATTTCCCTTGCAAATGAGTTTTTTCATACTACTGCATTCAGAATCAATAAGTCTCAGGAGATTTCCTACACCTATTAAACTAGAGATGACAAAATGCTGTCAAAATAAAATACAAGCAGATTCCCAACGTCAACATTTGTCTACATTTTATATAGGATCCCAGAAAAAGAGGAGTCTCATCACAAAAGTACCATAAATAGTAGCAGTACAATTCATTGCATTATTTTATCCTGCTTTAGTTGACTTACTCATTCGGTTATCTAAAAATACACACAACTTTAAACTCATATATCTGAAATTAATCATCGTAATCTAGAATGAAGTAAAGGTCATTACTTCATTTGTGCTTTCTGTGTCAGGAGGGTGAGGGCTTTGAATTCTGCACAACTGTTACAAGCACCTTCAGCTTTGTAAGAAGCCCTTAGTCAACAAGCATTTCTTTGAGGGTGTAGTTAAAATAAATGGACAAGTATCATGGATTTGCCATTCTTTAACATCATGAAAATTATGTATGAGATCTCTTGTAATTTTAATAGTGGAGGTAATGGGGATAAAAAAGAATCGGACCATTTTTCTAGTTGGAGAAACCAATGTATCATAAGTGGTATTTAAGTGACTGAGTTGAATGCAGTTACTGATTGGTCCGCTTGAATCTCTCCATCCTTTTCCATTTAACAATGTTGTCTCCCATGTAAGTCTTCACTAGGAAATAGATTATCGATCTTTATTTAAAAAATACTGTGATATACGCTTCATAATTTGTTGTCCTTCCAACAATGACATCGAGTGATTGATACATTCTAAAGAACTGCACACAGTAAAGTGAACTGTACAAAATGTAAGTTGTCATAGGTCATGGCAGACGCACCCTCTGTGGACTTAGGGATGTGATCGACAGAGGCTTTGTAACAAACCAGAGCCATAAAGAAAAAAACTAGATTTCAGTCTCATATAAAGTTCATCTCCTTCTCAAGGGAAAGCCTGCTTATTTACGTGAAGCCTCTAATTTAACATAATGTGATTTGAACCCTGGTCCATAGAGTGCTTTGTGTATCTCTCGTTTATTATCCTGGGCCCAGCCCCTGCTGGGACAAGTCTGCTGTGGGAGATTGCAATTGCCCCTTTCCCCCTGGCTGCAGCTGCCATGGCCCGTGTCTGCCTCTTAGGCCTGCGTTCACCAAAACAGTGATTATCTCGGACACTTGCGAAATCATGGAAACCTCATTTGCACCTAAATACAGTCTATGTACATGAATAATAATTGCTCATCTTTCTGGCAAAATTATATAAACATACAGAGAAGGCACAGTCTTGGACATATTTATGGCAGCTTGGCTAAAAGTTTTCAAAAATCATTACATCAGGCTAATTAATCTTTCAAATTTTGCACAAGGAGGTCTGTCCACATTAACCAGTGCCAACCTTTTCATCTCATCTCCTACTGTTCCACTTCTCAAACCAAACTGCCTTGCCCAGTCAAGGTCGTTGAGCATAGTTTTTATAAACAACATTTAGTCAGCATTTGACATGCATGAGGCTCTAGACTGAGGGCTTTATGTGCAGGAAGAAGATTCTGTATAATCGTGGACAGGTGAACATGGCATAATAATGAAAAAGAACACTGATGTTGTATTTAAATATTCTTGAGTTCACATCTTAGGTACCACTAATGCTAACCTGGATGTAAACTTTTGAAGCTTTAATTACTTCATCTTTGCAGTAAGGTTGGTAGTTACAACTGAGAGATTTTAAGTGACTTGTCCAAGGAGACAGAGCCAACAACGTGGAGAGTCAACATTCAAACCCAGGGCTAAGGCCCATGTCCTTAATCACTATGTTTTACCTCACCATTGTTCTCTTCTAGCTTTGCTACTTATCATAAGAGTGTTGAGACCTTTCACGATTTTGAAAAACACTGTTCCACTCGTATCATGGATAGGAATGGACCAACATTATCTGGTATTTCTGGACAATTGAAATACCACAATGCATCGTTTTTAAATATTTATGATTTTTTAATATTTTTAAAAAGATTTTATTTGAGAGAAAGAGAGCACATACTCGTGTGCACATGAGTTGGGGGAGTGGCAGAAGGAGAGGGAGTTCAAGGAGGTAAGAATCCCAAGCAGAGTCTGTGCTGAGTGTGGAGCCTGATGCAGGGCTTGATCTCACGACCCTGAGATCATGACCTGAGCTGTAACCAGGAGTCAGATCCTCAACTGACTGAGCCACCCAGGTGCCCCTTAAAGATTTTTATTTTATTTTATTTTATTTATTTATTTTAAAAGATTTTATTTATTTATTTGACAGAGAGGCAGCGAGAGAGGGAACACAAGCAAGGGCAGAGGCAGAGGGAGAAGCAGGCTTCCCACTGAGCGGGGAGCCTGATGCAGGACTCGATCGCAGAACCCTGGGACCATGACCTGAGCCGAAAGCAGACACTTAACGACTGAGCCACCCAGGCGCCCCTTAAAGATTTTATTTTGAAGTAGTCTTTTCAGCGAACATGGGGCTTGAACTTATAACCCGAGATCAAGAGTCACATGCTCTACTGACTGAGCCAGCCAGACGCCCCACCCCCCAAATGCATCTTACTGGAATACCGTTGTGCAGTGTTCCCCACAGCTTGTCCAACCCTATCTTTCATATTGTTTTCCTTACGTCCACTTTCAGAAAGAATTGTGTGAAAGGTGCATTGTGCACGGGTACAGGACGGGATGGTGGGGTAGTGTAGGGCAAGAAGTGAGGGAGCCGAATCTAAGTAGCAAGTTCAAAGAAATAAAACCCTTTGCCCCTTCTCCTTTCTAACTTCAAGCCTTGCTGTAGGTGCTCATCGGATATGAGGACAGAGTGAGTTTCAATATCGATGACTGTCTTTAATGAACCAGAGCCTTTCAGCTTTAATTATGCTTTCAATTCTAGCACATACTGTGGCAAGTAGAGGTTAAGGAGGGGAGTGAATGAGAGACGATAAAGTGGTTTTTGTTTTGTTTTGTTTTGTTTTGTTTTTTGCTATTACTAAAATCTGAGTAAGAACTGTAAAGGGTTACACAAATGAATATAAATCCATAGGTCTCTAGAATGAACTTGCCTTTTGTTTTGTTTCATGAAGAACTGGGAATGAACTCTTGAGCTCTTATCATTATCTGTACTTCATCCAAAACCATCTGACGGACTAGATTAGAGGAAATCAAATAGATTTTAAAATGTTATTTTAACTCTCTTTATTGGCACTTTGTGCACACACAAAAATGTAACTTTACAGAGCCCTTGCATTGTCCACGATAACCTGAAGATGCTGAAGAAACAGATCTTTGGATTTCATTGGATCGACACTTACTTTTATCCAGTGGAGTGCGGGTCAAAGGCACTCCATAAACTGAATTTGTAGCTGTAGGAAGCAGCGTTCTGAACCAGAAAACAGGGAAGAGTATTAATCAAAAGTGAAAAGGTTCAGCTGAGAGCAGAACAGCCTTGCAAAATGATTTTAAAGATCACTTGCCCTGCACACAATTATTTTGTAGTTGCAGCTCATGCCAAGATTTTAAAGAACACGGATAGAAATTTTCATTATTCAAGTATGCACTATATATACAATGTAATCCCAATCACTCACCAGGACAAGGCAAAGGTGACACAAAGACAGACTATTGAAAAAATCAAGTTGTCCCATATTGTACAATGTGAGCTTTCATTGCAAATATTTATTTCCATTATGAGGTCTACAGAGGCATAATATTGTCAAAATGAGAGTAGTTTCTGAACTGAATAGACTTTTATGGATATTTTAAAATATGTCTCTAAAGTGATGAATGACTGGTGCTATTATTCCCTATTTTCATTTTTTCATGTATTTTACCAGTTCAGGAAGGATCCAATTTAATATAAATTCCCATCACAGTCTGTAACTTCCTCTTCATTTTCTTAGTAGAAACCCGAGACCCTGCTTCAAACATGGTTAGCCTGTTAAAGGTGTTGAAGACACAGTTGTGTCATTTTTAAAAGACACTTATTCTTTAAAGAAGGGTTAAGGTTGATAGATTTAAGACGAAGCCTCGGATACTCTATGTCATGGAAAAATAAAACCAACCAAAGAGATTTCTTTCTTTCTCTCAAATGCCAAACCAGTGAACCTCATACTTGCCCCAGAGGTTTCTACAGAAGGTTGTGAATATAAGGCCGGAAATACCTGTCAGTTCAAAAAAACAACTGACCTTTTATCAAAACGATAATAGCGTTAAGTGAAAAACTACTTATGACGTTAAATGCATTATTGTTTGGTTGCTGTAACTAGTTAAACTAAAGATGTTTTATCAGTATGCTCTTTTTTTTTTTTTAAGATTTTATTTATTTGTTTGACAGAGAGAGAGAGAGCACAAGCAGGGGGAGAGGGGCAGAGAGAGAGGGAGAGACAGACTGCCGACTGAGCAGGGAGCCCACGCCAGACTCAATCCCAGGGTCCTGGAATCATGACCTGAGTGAAAGGCAGACTCTTAACCGACTGAGCCACCCAGATGCCCCCAGCACGCTCTTTTCCATTAGAAACCAATCAGAGATTTGTCTCCACTTACCAGGAAAAATATAGCGCTCTTGTGGAGAATTAGAACATAAGTATAGATCTTCAAATTATCATAAAATACGCTTTCAAAAATAATCCTGTGTGGGAAAGAGGCCGTGTCTTTGGAGACTCACCCCCAGTTCCAGGGTTTCAAAATTGAACTTTATTTGTTCTGGTTTCCTCGAACCACCTCTGTGCTTCCAACACTCATTCCCTAAAGTAGAAGCATTTAGGTCTATTCTACAAGATTTCTTCTGACTCACCCAAACTATCATTCCTTCAGGGGAATCCAAGCAAACAATGCAATAAAAGTCACTACATACCTCAGACAGACTTTTATCTAAGTGGCATCGATTTTTCCATGGTTAGCTTATTCTTCTGGAAATCTATCTTCATTTCTAAAGATTTTCTGTATTTTTATCTACATATTTCTGGAGATTTTACACATATATGTATATATATCTTTCCATCATATTAATGCGTGGAATGTCAATATAGAATAAACTCTCCATAAAATGAGTTTTTAAATCTTCTTTCCATATGTGTTTTCTACCATGTATTTTTCATTTTAATACGCTTTTTCATTCAATCATCAAATATTTATTAACTGCCAACTATAGCTATGTATCTGAATCTAAGTTTTCAACAAGTTCTTCCTGTGTGTCCATGACGTGAAAGAAATACGGTGGGATTTGGGTATAAAAATACATGGTCTTGATGGTATTACCCTCCAAAAGCTTATAAAATGCAAGGTAATGAGCCAAGCACTGTTCACAATTAAAAAATCACTGTGTAATTTTAAGTACTTCAGTGCAGTCACTAAGGAAATATTACCATAGAAAATCAAATAGCTCATTGTGAGCACATTATTTACTTTGGTTTAGACAGAGAGCATTTAAAATATAGCTGTGTCACACCTGACTTTAAACTGGTTAGGGTGAATATTTTTTTCAAATGCGAATGTACCTGATTTTGTGGAATATTTCAATTCCCCATGACATTTCTCATTATTATTTTAAATATCAGGACATCGTAAAATACGCTGAAGGGCGTTTCTTTAAATGGACCTTAATGATGAATTCCTTAGTAATTGAAAGAATAACTGAAGGATTAGAGGGAAACACAAAGTTGTGGGGGTTTTGCATACATTTGGAAAATTTTTTTTAATAATATTTTTTATTATATTAGTCACCATACAGTACATCCCTAAGTTTTTATGTAAAGTTCCATGATTGATTAGTTGCGTATAACACCCAGTGTGCCATGCAGTACGTGCCCTCCTTACTACCCATCACCAGCCCATCCCATTCCCCACCCCCTCCCCTCTGAAGCCCTCAGTTTGTTTCCCAGGTCCACAGTCTCTCATGGTTCATTCCCCCTTCTGTTTACCCCCCCTTCATTCTTCCCTTTCTTCTCCTACCGATCTTCCTACTTCTTATGTTCCATAAATGAGTGAAACCATATGACATTTAGAAATTTTTAGTTGAGGAAATAACTCTTAAAACCTGCTTTGGATTTCTAGGACTTGTTTTTCTTCCTTAAATCAATCAGGTTGTAGCTGAAAGGTTCTCATAAGCATCTTCGGAGTCAAAGTCTGCTTCTCATGCGTGCTTGAGATCAGGAGCACTTAGGTCATACAGAGCACTTAGGTCATAAAGACTTATCTGCATGAGTCTTTCAGACAGGTGCCAAGAGGTGGCTAACCATGAGGATAGAAGCTGCAACTGCATGCAGTGCTAGGAGAAGGTTCTACCATGCCCATGGGAACTGGGTGAAAAACTAATGGTGTATGATATGTGTTGATTTGTATGTATGTATTTAAATTCAGTTAATTAACATATAATGTATTATTGGTTTCAGAGGTAGAGGTCAGTGATTCATCAGTCTTATAAAATACCCAGTGTATTTTAAAAACAGTTTACTATATGTAATTCGAGCTAAAACCAAAATCTCTTCGAAGGAAATGAAGAGGTAAATCTTCATGAGCTTGGCGTCAGCAACAAAAAATAGATAAACTGGAATTCCAACACAATTAAAATCTTTGGTGCATCAGAGAACGTGATCAAGAAGGCCAAAGGACAACCTACAGAATAGGGTGAAATATTTGCAAATCATATGTCTGATAGGGGTTTAATATCCAAAATATATAAAGATCTCCTACAACTCAATAAAAAACCAAACCTCTCAAATAAAACATGGACAGAGGACTTGAATAGATGTTTCTCAAAAAAAAAAATTTAAGTGGCCAGAGAACATATGAAAAATGCTCAACACCATTAGTCATTTGGTAAATACAAATCAAAACTACAGTGAGATACAACTTTAAACTTTCTAAGATATAGCGGTTATCATCACCACCACCACTACCACCACCACCACCACCACCACCACCATCATCATCATCATCATCATCACATAACATGTCCTTGTGAGAATATGGAGGAATTGGAACCCTCATACATTGCTGTTGGGAAAGAAAATGGTTCAACTACCTGGGAAAGTATGGCAGTCCCTTTAAAAGCTAACTATGAAATTATATGATCCCATAATTCTAATACTAGACAGAGCCTCACTAGAATTGAAAACAGACACTCAAGCAGATAGTTGTACCCCAATGTTCATGTAACATTATTCAAGATAGCCTAAGGTCAAAATAACTGTCTGTCCGTCAACAGAAATGAACAAATTGTAACGTAAACCGACAAAGTAATATTGTTCAGCCACACAAAGAAATGAAGATCTGCTATACGCTACAATACGGATGTATCCTGAAGATATTATGCTAAGTGTTCAAGCCAGACACAGAAGGACAAATACTGCATGAAATAACTGGAATAGGCACATTTATGGCAATACAAAGTCCATTAGAGGTGATCAGGGACTGGAGGTGTGAATGGGGAGTTATTGCTTAATGGTTACATGGTTTCCATTTGGGGTAATGAAAACATTTTGGAAATAATGGGGATGGTTGCACAATACTGTGAGTGTAAATTAATACCACTGACTTGTACACTGACAAATGGTAGAAAAAATTATACACACAAACACACACATATAAAACCACAATATACATATTTTAACTATATTTAGTTCATTTTAGCTTACTTTATCTACTTGGATAAACATAATAGCTCTACAAGGAAAACAAATGTATTATTACTTTTCGTATTTTCCACTAACTATGTCAAGAAATTTTATTGAGTGCTATAATGTTCTAGGCCCTGATTTAAGAACTTTGCAATTATTAACTTATGTATTACTCATATGAATCCTATGAAGTAGGAATTTTTATTACTTTGGGCATTTTACAGTTGAGAACACTGAGAGGGAGAGGTGAAGTAACTTGTTCAGGGCACGGTAGAGAATCAGTGGCCAAGGAGAGCAACAAGTCAGGCTTTCTGGTTCCAGGACTTCCCCTGATCTTGAGGCCTGACCATTTTGACATTCTGGGCTTAAATTACTCATTTTAAAATGAAGTGTAGCGGTCACACCCAGGCCACTCAGTGCTCATGTACAAAGGATGTGTGTTCTTTTCACTTCTTTTCTTCCCGTGCAAAATTCTTATGCCGTCTACCAATTCTCCCTGGAACAGATCTAATTGTTTCTACTACTAGTTATTATTAAAAGGTGGCAAGGGGTTAGCATCGCTTTTGCATTCAAACTATACATGGCATGTCTCATTCTCTATCTGCCCCTTGGAAATTGCTCTTTAGATGGTGAGCTCTCGCTGAGAGCGGGAGGGCAACAGGACAGTTAGGATATGGGGTGTGTTACTGAAGGAGCCTTTTCCACTCCTTTGGAGCTTTCTGTCACAGTCATCTGTCATCTTCACAGTGACATGAGGGTAGATTACATTGCTATCTTGCATACTGTATCTCTTTCACCTCCCTGCCATCTCTGTGTCCCCAGCACAAGGTACAGCGCTTGGTACATAGTAGGTGCTCAAGACACTGTGGTTACGATGAATGATTGAAAGAATGGCACAAACACCCCTGAGTAATTTATTTTCTATTTTATTTCGATTTTTTTAAAGATTTTATTTATTTCTTTGACAGAGAAGGCCAGAAAGAATAAGTGGCAGAAACAGCAGAAGGAACAGGAGAAGCAGCAGGGAGCCTGATGCGGGGCTAGATCCCAAGACCCTGAGATCATGACCTCAGCTGAAGGCAGATGCTTAACTGAGTGAACCTCCCAGTCGCGGCCCCTCCCCCGCCCCCAGTACTTTTCTTAAGTCTCTTTAGAGTAACCTGAGCCATTCTGCACCATCAAAGGCATTCAGAAGACTGAGTCCCATCCTTCATAGGTGTGTGTGCACCATGGTTGAGCGTGAGCTCTCCCACTTTTCTGCAGGGCCCACGATCCCATAATTGCCTGTAATGTTGTCCTCTCTTTGGAGTACACACGCTTTGAATTGGAATGATTTGACGATACAAAATATATCATTACATATGAAAGGGATTGAGGAGAAGGATTAACCATTTCTCGGCAGCATGAAGAAAGCACCTCCTTTCTTTGCACTACTTTTTGAATGAGTCTGAGCAGGGCTACAGTTTGGCTTAGGGTGAGGGACGTGGGGTACTGAGTGTGCCCAGTGTAGGGAGGTACTCACTCTCGAGTTTGTGCAAGGCCAGGGCTGGCAGTGATGTGACTGTGACAGAGAGTCGCACCCTTGGCCACTCTTTTGCCCTTAGAATCTATGCTCTAAAAATGGCAGCATTGGGCTGGCAGTAAGTGAGTCTGGAGAAGACCCCCAATGGAAGTAGAAGTCTGGTCTTTTGATGTAAGGAGACTATGGCAGTGTTTAAAACAGGGGAATTCTTATAGGTGGATGGCACCCTCTGACATATTACCATGAGGCTCCCCCCAAGCACTGGGGCAGACGGGCTCCCAGTAAATTGCATTGTTTGGTCGGCAGTTGCTTTGTGTCCAAGCGTGTTCAGGTTTCCCATAATTGTGCGCTAAGACAGAACTTGACTCCGGAGGCAGAAGAGCTGGGACCAGATCGATAAAACGTGGGTAAATTCATGTGAAACTTGAAAGAGGCCTGAGTTCTGAAGATTAAAGGTTGGGTGGTGGTCTACACTCGTTGGTTTTAAGTAACTACTGAGTGTCCTGTGGGAGATGTGCTAGACATCTTCTGTGGAATGGAGGACTTGCCATACTTTAAAATAATGGCAAAGCATTGTAAATAATTAAATGCCACTATTTATCAATGATCACAAAATAATTTTTGCTCATGGATGTGTACAGCTACAATAATACATATTTGTACTTGGTGAGTACCACTGCACTGAATACTTCCAGCGTTTCACCCAGATATCCTCTGTCTCCTTTTTACTATTATCGGGTCACATACCACTTGCCAGCTTCCCTGTGCTTTTGTGTCCAACAGCTTGCACCTGCTTCTCTTCACAGAGGGCTGACCTTGGCCAGTAGGTCCTGCCATACCCTCCCACACAGAAAGCTAAGGGGGCCTGGGAGTTTCTGCTGCTCCCCAAACCAGATGCAGGGGAGGCCACACTCCTTCCCATCTAATACCTGGTCTTCCTGACCTGCTTCCTGCCTCTCTTGTGAGAACCCCTCATCCTCTTCCCTCCCTAATGCAATCATTCCAACATGCTCTCCATAGCCCTGCCCCTTACACCTATGTGTCCTTGTGCAGGAAACAGTCTTTACCGCCCCTACTCATCAACCAGCTAACTCTGACTCATTCTTAAGGTCTCAGCTGAAAATAAAATCTTCCAAAAAATTTTCCTTATCTCCTGAATTTAGGAGTGCCACTGATGCAGTCCCAGAATGCTTTCCACTTCCTGGACAAATTCACTTATTTATTAACTTTCTCGTCCGCTAGCCTGTGACCTTTGTGCGGGTGGGGGTAAAGCTTTTGGTTTCACTGTGGAAAGCTGAAGGCGTAGCCCAGTGCCTTGCATAAACAAAGCACATCATAAATATGCATTGACTTTAAGATTAAATGGATGAATGTATTTGATTAATTGATCGATATGTGACTTATAAATCACTTGACACTATGTTTTAGTTTCTTGGTTTATAGGCTAATTCTCTAGGCTCTGTACACTGGCCTTGTGTATGTTATTATGAAGGTGTTTTTTTTTTTTTTTTTTTTTTTAAATTTTTGGGAGAGGAAGAAGCAGGCTCATAGCGGAGGAGCCTGACGTGGGGCTCGAACTCGGAACGCCGGGATCACGCCCTGAGCCGAAGGCAGACGCTTTAACCGCTGAGCCACCCCGGCGCCCCTGTGAAGGTGGTTAATACTTGTGCGGCACGCTCCCTTCGTGAAGAGAGTGCAAAGCCATTTTAGGAATGAGCGCTTAAACACATAAAAAAATAAGTGTTTAAAGATAAATTCCTATTGATTTTTCTAAGGAGTGAGGGCTTAGGAGGTAGCCAAAAATTCATGCTTATTCACACAACTTTTTTCCTAACTTGGGTCAATACCTCGTCCCAAATGAACAACTTGTCCTTCTACCTTCTCTCTCAGCTTAAATGACCCCGTTTAAATATTTTAGAATTAAGGTTGAGTTGGATCTGATGCCACAAATACTCATTAAATAGTCTGTGAACATAACATGTCTTCCAGACAAAGAGAGAACTTTTCTGATTGTTTTCTGAAGCAGAATTTTCAGAATGATGCAGCCTTCGTAAGAATCTCCCCAGAAAGCAGATCCTGAGAAAAAGGTTGTTTGCAGATCGTTTGTTTTGGTATTTTATCCCACGGAGTGAAGGACGCAAGACAATTAAAGCAGGGGAGAGGGGAGGCCAACATAAGGGTGTGTTCTCATCCTTTGGATGGTACTGTGGGTGATTGTACTTGAACTCTGAGGAACCACATGCATGAGTCGGGATTGTCCAGGCTAAAGCAGGGAAAAGGAGACTTTTAGAACCTAGCTTGGGTAGCACATTGGTCATTGTTGGTCCCACTTATATTTCCAATTATTCAGACTCTAGTCCTCAGTGATTCCCACAAGTGTAACATGCTGAGGGCTTGGAAAAGCCCTGGGGCATAAATGTGAAATCTTTTCAGTGCTGCTGGGGGAAAAAAAAAAAAAAAAAAGGGTCCTATAAATTAAGTTCTTCACACAGGAGCTATTTGTCTCGTCAATGTCCAGAGCAAAAGTAAGCCTGGAAGACATGAGTGGGGGAGCAAGAGTTATCTAACACAGTTTGGCTTGTGAGATGAATATATACATGGATGTCTTTTGTTTGGTCATCCCAGGATCTGCGTTTCTTCAATTATTTGCCAATATTTAAAAATCTATAGAATTTACATCGTAATATGTTTCACTTCCAGAAGGTGGAGTTAATATCTCTCACGGATGTGCTGTGTTTGGTCATCCTAAAGTCTAATTATTTTCCCAATTATTTCCCAACATTTAAAGGTGTGTTCACAGGATAATCTGGATTTTGTGCTTCACTTCCAAAAATGGACCTTGGACAAACTCTATGTCTGTATGACCCCAAGGCTGGAAGGAAATTACAGGTGTGGCATTCATGACTTTGAGACTCATGTTGTTCCGTCTTCTCATTGGTGCACCTGTCTGTCCCCTGTAGATGTGTGCATTAGCGACAGCTCTGCTGAGACTGGAGCACTTATGACGGCAGATGGTTAATGTGTTTGCCCACTCACAAACATTGCACGCCCATCTTCCTGATTTGCACAGATTGTATCCCGTGGGCTCCATTTCCCATGTGGCTTTGGGTTCGTTCAACCAATAAGACACGTTGCAAAAGATCAGAGGGCAAGAGACAGAGCAAGGTGGGGAATATTTTCTCCACTCCTTTCCAGCCTCAGCATCCCAGTTACAAAAGTGGCGACATTCCTGTCTAGTCACAGCTCCCCTGAGCTTTGGCTGATCCCTAGCAACACAAGGGTCCCTTGCCCTTTTCAGGCTGTTACTAGCTGCTGGGTATCTCAACATCATTTTTTGGGTTCCCTTGACCCTGCCCTCATTTCTGTAAGTTGTCCCCTCATTCAACTCTATTCAGTGAACCTACTTAATGGAAATTCTGTTTGAGGCCAGGGTTCTGACTAATACTTATTGTGGTATTATAATTATTAATAACGGGGCTACCCTTCTCTCCACTAGAGAGGAAACTGCAGGCCATTCTATTCGGAGCTGCTCCTACCATCATTGCTGATCTTGATCCAACCCTGTTTTCCTACTTAGCTGACCCCGTGCACTATCGGGACCTAATCTGGTGCCTTACTTTGGTGTGTGCTGTCTGCTTTGACGTGACAGCTGCTTGATTGACCACTGGGCCAGGAGGCTCCTTGCGGGGCTCTCAGGTTTCCTGCTGCCCTTGCCAAGGCTTCGAGTGGCCATGATGAGTTTCCCATGCACCAGCTGCAGCTCACCCTGTCTAGCTCACTCTGTCTAGCTGGCAACAAGAGAGGGTAGTCAAGCCTCTTGTCTTTTCTCCCTCCTCCAGAGTCGTGTTTGTGATTTTTAGATGGTTTACTTTCTTGGTAACAATCCCTGCAAGGAGGCCTGTGGAGACCGTGTTTTGATCCTGGCACTGCAGGGCAAAGCTTCCTGCAGACAAAGAGACACTGGAAGTTTGATGGAGGCTGTGACTGAGTCCTGCAGAGCTTGGCATGATGAAGTAGGCTTTGGAGCCCTAGTAGGTCCAGCTTGCGAGAGACCAGGGTGCCTCGCTCCCCAGGTGTCACTAGGGTCCTGAAAACCTTCTCAGCCTGCTCAGCTCTCTGCAAGCCCTGTCAGACCAATTTCAGATGCCTGATTTCAGCAGCTCATCACGCTCTTGCTCTTCACACTGCATTACAAAACCAGAACAAGGTAGACCGAGTTTGAGCACCTGCTTTGCCAGTTTGGACGAGCTCCTTCAATAATTCCTCTCAACCACGGTTTTTCTGTCTTTAAAATGGGGATACTAATTCCATTTAGGAGGATGGAAATGTATAAGTTATACCAGTTGCTTGTCCGGTGTCTGTTATATAACGACCCCTCAAAAAAATAGTAGTTTCTCTCATAAAATGAAATTTAAACTGTTCTTCCTTACCCACTGTGGAACGCTTGCCACACATTGGCCAATTTTATTCAGCATGAACCACAGGAAAGTGTTCACAATTGTGATCTGTAAAATCTGTACTTTCTGGGTTGAACTATGGCTCCGCACCTTTCCACGTCTGATCTTTGGCATTTCAGCATATTGTCTCTAGAATCATACTGAATTGTTTCCCTCTCCATCTTTACACCTTTATTAGCTGTGCAACCTGAGGCACTGGGTTAACTTGTCTGTGCATCAGCTTTCTCATCTGTATGTGGATCTTAACACTGGCTATCCTCTACCTCATTGGTTCACTGAGATCGTTAAATGGATTACTTCTTACCCAGGGCTTAAAACAGTGCCTACTCAGCAAAAGTCAGCAAAGACTGGTTTCTTCATAGAGTTACTTCTGATACATACAGAGTTATTGTGAATGTTAAATGAAATCATAAATTATTCAGAACCAAGATGAAATTGCCAAAATGTGGCCGTCTTCTAATAGATATGTACTAATATATTTAATAACATATAAAGCGTAATGGCTGCGACATAAGTGGTCAATAAATGTTGTGTGGCCTCATTTCACCATCACGTGAAGATAAAAAAATCACACATCACATCACTTGTTTAGATGGAAATGATCCAATTGGGACCACCCTCTTCCCAATAAAATCCCCCCATGCTGCCCGTACTGCGGTATTGTTTCGTAGGTATAGGATACTGGGTCTCTCTGGTCTGAGTGATACAGGCTTTCTTTCCTTATCCATTGCTTTTCTTGAATCTAACTGCTAACTGTTAAACAAATTCCCTTCATATGGCTTCATGGAGTCTTGGCCAAGATCTTCTCTAAAAGACAACGGGGTGGTATTCTTCCTCAAGCCCCAGGCTCTGGGAGGCTCTGTACAGACTGAAATTCCATCTGGTTTGGGCCACTTCAAGCTTGTGGCAAGTTAGGATTCTGTGACTAGCTTCAAGGTGGCTGTTTGAAAACCCCCTTCATTCACCGTCCCCAGTTGGCTCCTGACCAACACCCCCTTCAAGTGATGGTTATTTCAGCAAAGAATTTATAGCTTTTGGTGTGAGGCAAGGCAGCAGCTGGCAGAAAAAAAAAAAAACACAAAAAACAAAACAAAACAAACCCTCTATAGGCTCTTTCATGGAGCTTAGCTAAGCATGTACCACTTGAGTCCAACACTAGCAAAATGGGAGGGTAGCCTCCCTAGGAAACAAGGCAGCTTTTACCAGAGCCCCAGGGAGGGAGGCGGGGAGAGGTCACAGGGAAGCTTGGACAACCGACAAACACTTCCTGTGGTTCCTGAGAGGAGACCTGAGGAACATGCTAAAAGGGCTTCTCGTTAGGTATTTCATTCCAGAGTAGAGATTGTACAGATGGACACAAACAGTCAAGTTCATGCAACCAGTGTTCTACATAGAACTCTGTGTTCAGGTGTCTCCCTGCTTCTAAGCGGGGCTGAACGCCATCTTGGGAGAGGGCTTTAAAACTCATATGAAGTAAAGTGGCTCGATGAGGTAATGGCCAGTTCCGTGAAAATGTGCCGGGAGAGAACAAGGAGAAATCCTCGCCATAAAAATATTTTCATTTAATAATTGGAAGAACGGAATGAAACACCTGCACTTTATAAATCAAAGTTACCATATGGCATATAACATTTGCTAATAAATTCTTATAAGCACAATCCTAGAAGTGAAGCCTTTCTAAAAGCTTTGCTATAGTGCGATGCCATTTTATACTGGTTTACTTCAACCCGTGACTTTTTTTTTTTTCAGACTTGAAGTTAATAATCATAAAATTGTACTTGAAAGTCTATTTCAAACTCGTACAAGTGACAAAAATACACAACAGAGCAAATTACGGAGGCTTGCACGGTCGTGATAAATTAATGGTTGAGGTATTAGAATGATCTTTATATATCTTTTCCTCAACTTTTTATGTTGATTCTTTAGGGTCGCTGGAAGCAATATTTTGTCAATGGCAAGGTGGCCATAGCTAAGAATATTTTCATTTTCATATACTAAATTGTAGACAGCTCTGGTATCCAGCATTAATCTGATCAAAAATGTTTTTCCAACCATTCTTCCCTCTCTTGGGAAGGAAAAAACAGTAACAAAACCAGCATCACGACTGCTACTGAAGTCCCTAATAATTAGTCCTACTTTTGGTACGTCAAAGAATAGCTTCTTTCTCTCTCTCTTTTAAGATTTTATTTATTTATTTGTAGTAGAGAGAGAGAGAGAGCGCACAAGCGGCAGGCAGAGGGAGAAGCAGACTCGCCACTGAGCAGGGAGCCCAATGCAGGACTCGATCCCAGGACCCTGAGATCCTGACCTGAGCCGAAGGCAGACACTTAACCACCTGAGCCACCCAGGCTTCCCTACAGTTTCTTTTTTAAAGGCAGATAGTACATCACTGAATTGATGTCATGAGCACCTTACTGGGTCCACACTATCATAGTCCCAGGGGTCAAATGTCCTAGTCCGCATTTATTTCCTGAGTATTTAATGCTGATTAATTCTCCTACCTTAACATCAATACTGACTCGGCAGTGTAGACACAGAGTTGTTAAAAATGAATTTTAGGTGCACATCTGAGAGAGGGCTGCTGTTTCTGGCAGAGCCCAAGTAATGCCAGTTTTTCAGGTTTCTCAATTTGTTGTGAATTTCCTTTGGTGTCTTGGCATATGCTTTTGAATATCTGTCCCGATTCTAGCTCTTTGCCCTCTGATGGTGGGCTTAGTACTTCCGGTTGTCTAAAGTGCTCTGGAAGCCAAGACTGGTGCAAAGGAGCGTGGGCAAGCCTTATGAGAAATAATTGCACTTATAAAATATTAAATCCCTTTCTCCCGTGTCTGTAAACTCATGAGTCATTTACTGTTAAACAACTGAGTGTATTGCTAGTGTGATAGCTTAACAAGAAAACTTCTACAGAGTTATTTGTTGAGGCTGATGCATAAACGGGACCCGAGGAACCAAGATAAACTGAAGATGAGTGAAATGGGTGCTTCCAATCTGCTGGATATCCAGCAACAATTTTCTTTGCTATAAAAGTTCTATTCTGGAGCAAATATTTATAAAAACCCTGGGTAAAAACTCAAACCTTAATAGGTAAAAGGTGATTCATGTTGAACAAAAAAGATTACTACTGACAGCATTTCAGACAAAATGATTAGTTGTGTTAGAAAATCTCTCTCATCTGAAAGATTACAATGTGATGTCAGTTAAAGCCACATATCAATCTTGTAGTACAGTTTCCACACACACAGAGTTTGAAGAGTCTGCCGATAACGTACCGTGAGCAAGTTTTTGGTGAAATTAACTTTATGTCTGTTACAGAAAACATTTTCACAATTAAAAATAGGGTTTTACATTCATTTTCATGTAATTTTCTATATCTTTTTCTGTGCCTATTCTTTTTTCCTGCCTCTTCTTTAGCCAAATCGGAGAGGCAAATTTTCCATATGTAATATATTTACTATTTTCATGAAATAAATCAGAAAACTATTTGCACTATTTGCTACAGTATATTATAAACCATTAAAATTAAAATGGAAGTTTGCAAAATTATTCTTTGAACTTGCATATCCTTATATGGAAGAAAGTATTTTCTTTTTATTCCAAGCCAATAATGATTATTGTACATACGTTAATTTCCCCCCCTTCATTTTCTCTTTATCTTCTGAATCTTTTTCTACGAAGTAAGTAGAAATTTATGAATTTGTCACTCTAAAAATTTTGCATTAAGCTAATTATAATGGAAATATGGTTATTTAACCAAGTTTTTTTTTTTTTTCATACAAAACCTCAAAATCTTACTAGGAACAGTTACTAATAACCACTTTTAAAATATGCACAGACCCAACGCTTAAAGTTAAAATGTAAGTAGAACTCTGAATGGCCATAGGAAGTCATGGAAATTACATCTGGCACATCCAGCTCTGATGAAGTCAGTTTTAATAGACCTCAGCTCAAGGCCAGCAGTGGTGATTGTCACCTCCAAAGCACCGTATGATTTTCTGTCTCAAGAAAATGATGTAAACACTTGAATAAATTACCTTCAGAAGAAAGACACATACACCAATACTCTGAATATTCCTCACCCCTCCTCCTTGAAAAGTGAAAGAGCTCCTTATAAATTGAAATCTCACAAAGGACAAAGAAATTCTAATGTCTTCTAAAATACTGTGGGATACTATTTGCTCTCTACCATATTTCAACTTCTTTTAAAAAATAGTAGTAGAAGGAAATAGAAGATTTGACTTATTTTTATTTCTCATGAGGGAGAAAAGCTCATAGAAATGATAGAAATGAGTTCAGTAAAAGAAAGGGTAAATTGTGAAGTAAATAATAGGTGACTATGACTTGAGGTTAAACCAAATACACAACTACATGAATGACCTCAGTTCTTAAACAAATAAGCAAAATGCAATAGGTCAGGTTTGTGTGTGTGTGTGTGTGTGTGTGTGTGTGTGTGTTTAATCTCAGTAGCGAAGATACCGTTGTGTAGAATTACATGTCAAAATAACGAAACAATTCAATTATTAGACTGTCCATTGTGGAATACAATAGGGATGATCTCTAGGGAAAAGAAAAGGAGAACCGATTTACTTTTGTTATGATGAAGTAAGGAGGTTAAATCATTTTCTCTGCAGAAAGTGATTATCAAGCTATATAAAAACAATTTAAATGCCTGGGAAAGAGATAACATGTATACGCTAAAAAAAGAATGTTTACTCACGAAACCTACTCAGCATTGAGTGAGAACCTTGGGAGCATGTGGCCTTCATGATTGGCATGGCTGCTATCACACCTGATCCCTTTTGGCAAAGTTGTTGGGCCAGTGTGGGGCACTATGAAAATCAGCAGTCTGGCTGCTGCTAGACTCAGCTCCTTTGAAGTGAGGTCCTGGAGGTTGAAGTGGTGATCTCAGTGACAAGTGAACAGGGAGGGCCAGCAGCTCTGCTGGCCTAAGGTTTCAGTCCCAATAGGACAAGCAAATAAATGATAGTCAGGAAATTTTTAAGGAATTTTGGAAGGTAAACTATCTGTAGGGATCTGGATGAATTCTCTCCATCTCCTGGGTTGACCTAAGGCTGGGCTCATGCATGGCAGAGACTGAAGGGAGCCCAAGCTATCCATGCATTGCTGGCCAAGGAAATCTGTACATACAAGCAAAGGAGACGTGAGAGGGTACAATGCAAAATAAAAGCCAGAAGACACTTGAAAATGGCCTAAACTTTTAATATGTTCCTAGGCCACACAGAGATCTCTCAGCAGAGACTGGAAGACTTGCTGGGTGTATTTGATCATAATGTCTGATTGGTCTTCGATTGAATGCCAAGATGTGCAGACACAGGAAAAACCCCTGAGGATCTAGGTTTAAAAATAAAAACAGCAACAATGGCAAAAGATGAAAACAAAAATTCAGACTACAGGGAAAACAGATTTTACAGATTTAATTTGGAGAAGTTAGTTACTAAGCAAACAGATAAATCAAAACAATTACAACCCTCTGTAAGAAAACATCAAAATTGAGAATTAGTAGAATATGTAAGATATCATATATTTCACAAAAATCTTACAAGACAAGCAAAGACATGATTTGAAAATGTGACTCATACTGATGAAAACATAATCAATAGAACCTGCCATTAATTGTCTCCAGACATTGGAGTTTGTAGACAAACACTGCAAATCAGCAATTACTCATATTTTCAAAGAATGGACGGCAACCACATTTAAAGATCTAAAGAAAAGTGTGACAACAATGATTCAACAAAGAATGAATATCAACAAAGAGATAGAACGTACAGAAATAAACCAAATGGAAATGCTGACGAAAGGGTTAATAAGTTTAGAATAACTACTGAAAAGTTAAAAGTGTGAGAACTCAGCCATTTTCAAATGCTCTGGATACTACAAGCTAAGCCCATTTAAAAACATAGAAAAACTTAGATTTTTCTCAACATGTGTTGCTGTGTATCTTATTTACAAATACTTTATGTTCTTCGTGGCTGTAAGTGGTACTTTTGTTTGGAAAAATAGGTTTTGGAGTTTTCTGGGAGTTTTTCCATCCTTCCTCCTCCCACTCCAGAAACACGCACTTGCTCAAAAGCAGTAAGTAATCTACCCAGCACATTGTTCAAGGAATGAAAGAATAAACCCAGCTATAACAATTTTATAAATAATCTACATAATAAAGAATAGATAAAATTAGTACATGATTTAATTTTCGCAGAAGAACAAAACTGAATATCTACTGATAGATGAAGTTGTTGATCAGTCTGCTACTAAAAGAACAGAAACTAACTGAAAATGATTTTTGAACCCATCAGTTCATGTGTTGGTGTTACCATCGCTTTCTTTTTCAGACTTCTGGTTTACTTAATAAACCAGAAACATAATGGACTGGATTTATTTCTGTTAAGAAACTCTATAACAGTGGCACCTGGATAGCGCAGTCGTTAGGCGTCTGCCTTCAGCTCAGGGCGTGATCCCGGCGTTCCCGGATCGAGTCCCACATCGGGCTCCTCCACTGGGAGTCTGCTTCTTCCTCTCCCACTCCCCCTGCTTGTGTTCCCTCTCTCGCTGGCTGTCTATCGCTGTGAAATAAATAAATTAAATAAATAAATCTTAAAAAAAAAAGAAATTCTATAACAAAAAGCAGTGTGAGATCAAGTTAAAGTAGATACAGTAATACTAAGTGTTCAGAGTGTTCAGAGTTGGACAAGAGTGCCCACACACTTTGTGATCAGAAGAGCTTCACAGAAAAGTGGTGAATAAGGCTGGTGTTGACCAATCTCTGCATTCCAGATTGTGAGTGAACCGCAACATCTCACAAGATTAAAATGAGTGTGTTATATAAGATTTTTTGCAGGGAAATGTGGAGCAACTGCTTGAAAAGTAGATTGAGATGAAAGAGTTGACGGCTAGACTAAGATCAGGACCTTGGATTCCTTTCTCAATTGCTCAAAGATTATCAATGGTTCCCCACTGCTAAATTCAAAAGGCCTTGAAAATTCAGTGTGGTAGTTATGGAAAAGATGGATTAGAAAGACAAGATATTGAAGCCAGAAAGATTTCAGAGCAAGGTATTTTCAGAACAGAGAGTTGGCATCAAAGGGGGCCTGCCGATCAGTTCCAGGCTCCCCAAATCAAACCAAATGTTAAGTTTCATTTTTATAAACATGGACGTCCCAAACTCTGACAAGTTTCCGTGCGTAATTGAAAAGCTGGTGACCCCTGACTCAACTTAAACATTTTTCAGTGACTTTGCATTTTTCTTTTATATCTTACAAGCTTCGTGAAACAAATATTTTCAAAAAACTTACTTTCATATATATCTTCTAACAATGTAATTAAACTTGCAGCTCAGCTGTAATATATATTTTTAAATACTGTACACTATCATAAAAATGTTATATATAGCACCATCTGTTGGCTAAGGTATCTTTAACAGATGAAAAATGTTTTATGCAAATGAGATTAGAATATCATTAAGTTTGAACAGCGAAAAGAAAAACAGCTTTAGTTTTGATTAGAAAAAAGTGAACTCTATATGTGGTCACTGAGTAGTAATGAAGCCTGATAATTCGGATTATTTTGGCCTCTGCAAACAGTAATGGCATCAATTATGATAAATTGGCCGAGTAATAACTTACCTTAATCAGAAATGATAAAAATGACGAAGCCATACTCCATACATTTTAAGCACACAAATCTCACCTAAAACAGGTGTGTAATCAGTTTGAGGATGAAACATAATGTGTAAAAAAATCTTTTGAAACAGCAACACCATTTAAGATGCAGTTAGAAGTTGAAATTAACCAAAGAACGTGTCGCTTGCATATTTCTCCTTCCTTTGATTTGTGACTATTCAGTGGCATAATATGTATGGACATGTAATAAGTTAAAGGGAAATTTTGTTCTATTTATTTGCATATCCTTGGGAATTCAGGAATGGAATGAATCTCTGTTCTTTTCTCAGTATTTTTTTCTTTGTATATTTTCTTTCTTTTTTCTTTGTGATAAGGACATAGGCAGATAACTGCTTTGGATTTTTTTTTTTTCCTTGAGATTTTGCCTCTTGCCTTTAAGAAATACCAACAACTGAAACTTACCAAAGAAATTTAAGTGTACTCTTTTCAAATGTTGGGTTTTCACCATCTACTCTGTCAACAGATCAACAACTGTCATTTGAGTTTCATGACCTGATGCTGGGCAATCCCGGTCTTTAAGGAGCCCACACTTTAAAATAAATTATAGGACTTGTCCACACAAAACAATATAGAAAGAAAGGTAGTGTGATTTTGATATGTAATGGGTAATGAGGACAGTAAGTGATCTGCTCTCAGATTAGAAATCACTTCCCTTTTGGAAGCGTTCCCTGATTTTCCCATATGAGTTAGGAGTTCCTCTCGAGTATTCTCATGTGCTGTTGTGTTTTAGTATATACTGCAACCAGGGTGTACATTCTCGTTTCCTCTCTAGACTACAGTTTTTATCCATCTTTCAGACTATATGTAGGTCTTATCAGCTAGTACAGTTCATGATATATAGGGTTGGCACGATAAATATGCACAAATAAGTTAATATATGAATGCATGATCTATCTTTCTTTCATGAGAAGCAGAGTTAGTTTCTCCTTTTTCTGTTTCCAGAAGAGTTTTGTTGAACCTTTGTCATAACAATAGCTGTATTTATTTTTAAAGATTTGTTTATTGGTCTTTAAGTCCAAGGGCAGGGACTGTCTCTGCAATTCCAAACCTTAGCATTAGGTATGTTTTAAATAAATTTCTATTAATATGTTAATGATACTTAAAAATAAGGTATTGGAATGGGTAGATCCAGATAATTGAAATACTACAGTTTTCTTTGATTTTATTGCATATCAATGTGACCACAAATATTTCTTAACAGGCAACCAAAACTTGAAACTTTAGTTTTCCACCTAATATTTTACAGCCCTTCCTCTTGTTCATTTTTCTCTGGTACATATCATGAATCTCTCCTTAGTATGTATAAAAAAATTGAGAAAATCTCTTTTTTGTGGGATTTGCTATTATTACTTGTTATTCTGTGCTTTTACATTTACTGTGACAATGAACATGAATATAAACAGCAAGCATCCTTTGAACTGGCTTTATTCACTAGAATAAAAATTTGTAGAAGTTTTACCAGAACTGTAAACATGTATGTATGTGTGTGTGTGTGTGTGTGTGTGTGTGTGTGTGTATTTTTTTTTTCTTTTAAGATCTTGAGTCCGACTATATATCCTGGAGAAAAGAGCAAGTACTCTTACAAAGCTACATTTAGGAGATTATATATGACAAATAATCTCTGATAGGTTGTAAATATTCATTAAACATCTATAGACATTTTTCTAGAAGCTGAGATATAGTAGTGAAATTATGGATAATGCCTCGACCCTCAAGGGACACATGGTTTTAAAGACGGGAAAGAAAGAAAGAAAAAGAGAGAAAGGGAGGAAAGGAGGGAGGGAGGAAAGAAGGAAGGAGAGTTAAGAGAGAAAAAAGAAAATTCAAATAAAAATAAATGAGGTAATTTAATATCGTTATATAGAATTATAACTTGCATTGAGAAAAGTTCAATTATTTAGTGCCTGGGTTGAGTAGAACTTTAAATACACTGAGTGGGAAAAGATCTGAGACCTGAAATACAGAAAGGGTGAATGAGCAAAAGAAGGATGGGAATGCTATAAAATAACAACAGACTAAAAATTAAGTCACCAGTGATCCATTTCCTTTCACTCAAGTTTACATTTTATTTGAAGTGAAGCAAAACCATGTCCCTTGGAGGCCCTACCAGATTGGGCAATCTGAGTTAGGGCAACGCAGCTCCCTTCTACTATAGATTAGAACTCTTGGTAGATCACCAGACATGTAATGACTGCTGAGGAGTACCCACTGACCCGATCTGAGATTTTTTACTGCCGTATGTTGCCTTCTCTCTTTCCTGACAAGAATGGTTTTAAAATAAAACACATTGCCTAAAATCAGGACACAAAAACCACTGAGACCATTATGTAAGGCAAGACCATTTTTAAGCCTAACAAACTTGAAGGTGTCCTTTCGAGCAGGAAGTACCGTAATGGGAAGAAATAGCTTCATTACCGTGCCCTTTCTTGAGGAATAAGAACCATCAAAGCAGCTGGCTCTGTCTCAGGGGGTATCATTTGGGCCTTTGAGAGAAAATGTGAGACTGTTGGTCTGGTTGGAATTGTTTGTACGTGGTCATCTAAATCCCTGAAGAAACTTTTAAGGTTCTGGCCAAGGCTTCTGCTATTGAAAAGAATAAATATGTTTTCAGAAACTTAGAGCAATAGAGAGAGAAATAATTCACCTGCAACCTTTTCAAAACTTTAGTTTCCTATTGGGAGCATGAATTTGGTCTTGTGCCTCATTTGACTATCAATTTTGAGCTGCTTCATTACATTTTTCACTGGGTTAGGGCCAGGTTTCGGGGGAGGGAAGGGCAAAGCACGGAGAATTGAAAGGATGTCGGCTGCTTTGGAAGTATGTTTTTTTCTATGCTTTTGCAGTTTAATATTAATGTTTAAGGGTTTGGGGAGAAAGAGTTGTATTACCTGCAATGGGGCAAATCCTACCATCGAAAACATAAAATGATTGCTTTATAAGTTAGTGGTAACACATACAGAGAAACATTTATTTGTATTTTTATTTATCACTATAATTATTAGGATGAAGGGCTAACTGGCACAAATAGTTAGTTTTACAGTCTGGACTTTGCAAGTTGAGCTGCGACTTTGCAACAGAGCCTAGTTCAAGTCTTGGTGTATATCAGAGTAGACGTTGTCTACAGAAAATGGAATTCTGGAAATTGATTGGCAGACAGGATCACCCATTATATGTGGAAATGATGACCGTTTTCACCTGTAAACTTCAGGTATTGCTATATCAGTCCTTAACATCATCATCATCCTCAAGATTCATGTGGGAGTTGATGTGTTGCAGGGACTATTCTAAGTGCTTCATACACTTAATCTCATTTAATATTTGTAGTTACATTATAAAATGAGTATTTTTTTATGGGTACGTTTTATGGATGAGAAACAGGGAGGCTTAGGAAGTTTAAGTAACAAGTACAGGGTCTCTCCCCAAATTCCCAAGTTGTACACAAGGTAATTTTCAGTATCGATCAAATAGCCGATGGACAGAATCGGAGCAAAACATAAAGTAGGAGAATTGGTTTTATGAATGTTTCCAGTGCCCCATGATAATCTCATTTCTCTTGTGGGAGCAAGAAACCAATGTGATGTTCAAATTAAAGACATCTTCTCTAAAAGCACTAAACATTTATGGTTTAGTTGCTTTCTATTAAAACAGTCGATTAAAATAATCTTGCTTGATGGGATGCACACTGGTAGATTTTTCTTGTCGGGAGTTTGAGTGGAAGTGACAAGTTGTCCCTCTTTTCTCTTATCCGCACTCAGCAATACCAGTGGCAGAGAGTGTCACCAATGTGGCACAGGACTTCTGAAACCTTGTACACCTAGTCTCAAACCAGTGGGATTCGTAGAAGTCTTAATAAAGCAGAAGAGTGAGTCCAGGAGAATGAAAAGTCTCGCTTGCACTTCTGTTTTGTAATCTTAGAAGCACTGGGTTTACATGGCAGAACCCTGAGGTCATAAGAGTTCTAGAAAATAGAGCAGAGAGATCTTTAGTCCTCTCAGAGTGTCTTTGCAAAGGCTGAATCCCAAGTAGCTGAATCAGTCATAGGATGCGAGGAGAATAATAGAGAGTCACTGTGGTCCAGAGAACAATATCTGGGTCAGGGAAACTGGAGTCCAAACTCTGAATCTATTAACTTGTCTCTTAACCTTATCTGTTAGACCTTCGTTGATATCTCAGGGCTTCCCCAGATAGTTTTTAAAGATACACATGCATTAATTACGTCCTTCACAACTTGTTCAGTGGGCCTCTCCAACTCAAAGCATGATAACTGAGCCACAAAAGTCATTCTCCTGTGGAGTTTTAAACGCAGTATCCTAGTTCACTATTGACCGGTATCTTCGTCATTTACTACTGCAACTTAATTTGTTACTATGAAAATAAAAATCACAAGTCATTTATGTCAACTCCCTGTATCACAGCTAAACACTCTTGTTACAGAATTTATTATATTTTTTGGCAAAGGATACTGGTTGAAGAGCCAACAAGAATTTCAAAGGCAGCAGGAAGAAATATCATAGGAATGCAGTGTCTGATGGTGAGGTAGGTTAAAGCAAGGAACGCTGGTATATTGTGAGGAAAAATATACAAACGGTTATAAAGAGGGGTCATGACACAAGTTCACTCACATTTAAACAGGCCAGAAATAAAAGAATCAGGCTATTTCTGAAAGTCCTTGTGAGTGAGATTGATGCTTCTAGTCTGAGGAAATCAATACTCTGTCGTCTCTGTGGTACAGCTTGATTTGTAATTCATACAGTGCTATGAAATGTTATAAATCTCAAGGAAGAAAAGGAGCTCATGGCCTAAGGAGTTCATGTAAGAGAAACTAAAGTTAGAGGAAAATGATGACTATCCCAGATTTTACACTTGTTTGCTTCTCTTTTACCAATTACATCTAGCTTCATGTGAAACAGTCATGAGATCTGTCTAAAGAGATCTTTGGAGGTCAAGCCATATTTGTTTCTTGGTTATTGAGAGTCTGACTTACAAGTTAGTCAATATGCAGAACTGAGAAAAGTTTATATTTGATGAGACTTAGTTTAAGAAAATAAATAGATATGTTCTTTTTCGCTTAACCCACTAAGCCACCCAGGCGCCCCTATATTTTAAATTTAAATGAAAACCATAACCTAACTTTTTAGAATGAGGCTAGTTCCTCTGCCCTCACATATGAAAGTAGTATCTACTTTATAAAGAAAGATACAAAATAGATCATTTATTCTTTTTTTGAAGTGCCATTCTAAATTCTGGGTCTGATCTATTTCTTTTCAGTGTACATTATGTAATAATTAAGATTCTAACTTTTTTAGAAGGAAAGGACTGGATCCTGAATCTGTTTTTAGCCTGAATACTGGATAGAAAAAATTAGGCACATATTAGGGTCACAATAAATAAATAGATATAAAATAACACAGTACAGCATATCATAAGATAGAGTAGAATAGATTTTATGTCTTTAACACTCAGTGAAATCCTTCTACATATAATAGCAGAAAAATATACTACCTTACATTATTGTTTGTAAGTTAAAAAAAAAAAAAGTGGATTCTGACCACTTTAGCTGCAAACCAAGCATCAGATGCTCAATTGCACTCTGGGTCAGATGAGAAAAAGTTTCCATCCTTGATACCTGTCCATATTTAGCCTCTCGTCTTTCCTTAGGACACCAGAACAGACTTCCCCATCACAGTGATTGGAATAGCACATTCCACAACACTCACTGTTACAGAACCAACCAAACCACAGTATCCTTTATTATACAAATAGGTTCCAGCTCCCAGCTCACCCTGCTATCTGCCAACCTGGCTTAGAAGAAATCTTGGCCATTAACAAGAAATCATTAGCCCTAATCCAGAAGAAAATAGGATGACTTTTCTGTAGTGTGCTAGAACCAGTGCTCATGAGAGCCAATTTTGCACATCTTTCCCTAATTCCATACTCAGTGACACAATTATTAGTGGCATTAAATTGAGCCTGGTGGGAGTATTTACACCATGGGAATGGGCAAACAAACAGTCTTTTTTACCCTGATGGTCAGCCTAGCCTAGGGGTGCCTGGGTGGCTCAATCAGTTAAGTGTCCAACTCTTGGTTTTGGCTCAGGTCATGATCACAGGGTCATGAGATCGAGTCCTGGGCCAGACTGCACACTCACTGGGGAGTCTACGTGAGATTCTCTCTCTTTCTCCCCCTCCCCACGCCCTTTCTCTCTCTCTCTCTCTCTCTCTCTCTTTTTTTTTTTTTTTTAAGATTTTACTTAGTTATTTGACAGAGAGAGACAGCGAGAGGGGGAACACAAGCAGTGGGAGTAGGAGAGGGAGAAGCAGGCTTTCTGCTGAGCTGGGAGCCTGATGCGGGGCTCGATCCCAGGACCCTGGGATCATGACCTGAGCCGAAGGCAGACGCTTAACCGACTGAGCCACCCAGGCACCCTTGCACACGCCCTTTCTCAAGGAAATAGATAAATCGTTTTAAAAATTTACGAACCTATCACTAGTTTTCTTTTTTCTTAAAAATGTTCTTTTTATTCTATCATCATTTTTTTTTAACAGGTAGCTTTTTAAGTATTTTTATTAAAACCTAATAACTGTAAGTGATCGTAGCATCAGATAAGCCTATCAAAGTGAGATTTATAGATTTTTTTTAAAAAGAAAGACCTTAGTTTGTAATCATTTGCAGTAACTGCAGGCAAATGAGAACACATCGCTACTTTTCAATATCATTACAAGTATGTATTTTGATACATTGAGATACTCAATATCTGACAGACCTTACAATCTCTTGATGATTCAAAATTTAGAAAACATTTCTTCATATCTGAGTCTATAATTGTTTGGGTACTAAATTTTTCTTCTTATTCCCTACCTGCTAATCTGTAGTTTTGGAGTTGTCTTCGAACAATGGTGAGTTGCCAAATATCACCAATTACCTTTTAGGATGAAAGTATTAACAACCACAAAAAAGGTATTTTTACATATCTATTTAACCATTTATGCTCACTGACTTTGTTGAAAGGGCATTTTTTTTTTTGTCCTTTATTTTCTTTGTGGACCTAGAAATTATAAAACACTCTCTCTCTCATCTTTAAGTAGAATTATGAAATACATATGGAATTCACATGGGATGCTTTCCATTTGTTCCATTATGTGTGTCAGAGTACATGTGATTTATACTTTTCTCCTTAAGTCAAACAACATTAGTTTTCTTTGAACATCTGGCTGGCATCTGGGAGATCTACTCCATGCACTATTAATCAGAATATCATTGTGAAGTTTGGGTAATGACCGATGTGAATAGAATATATTTCTATGCGGTAAAGTTCACTTTATTGATTTAATACTACTCAGCGTCCTGAAGTGCTTTGGTTTTCAACACAATTTAAATACGTTGCCAAAGCTTTATTTATTTAGTAAATTTACACAATATTTTTCTTCCAAAGTGCTGTGTAGGAATGGCACCCAGGCGAGATACAAAAGGCACTTTGTCTTCCGTCTCCAGTTATTTTTACTGAGCAGTTTTCTACAAGCTAACTACAAAATCCAACAGCTGTCTGGTTTAAGATGCAATGCACTGTCCTTTTTCCCCCTCTTGTAGACTCTTCTGTCTAAATCTTAACATTTGTACTTGTCTGTTTCTTCAACAGTCTCTGCACCCACCCCTCTCCCTTCCTCTAGATCTGTCTCTCTCTTCATTAGGAATCATGGCAACCTCCAATGAAGAAAAGTAAAGACGTAAGAATTAAATTACTTTTTAATGCCTTGATATGTCTTCTCTTTAGTTTTCATGCAACTTTCCTCCCTTTTATGTATTTTTATTTTTTATTATAATGTTATGTTTGTCACCACACAGTACATCATTAGTTTTCGATATAGTGTTCCATGATACATTGTTTGCATATAACACCCAGTGCTCCATGCCATACATGCCCTCTCTTAACTACATGAATTGTCTGCCTTCTGATTGCAATTCTCAGGGTGTCTCCTGTTCCTACCCTAGTTTAAAGTCCGTGTAAGAGGGGGGGCTAGTTATTGTTGTTTAGATGTCACTCTATCTCAATTTAAGGATGAAGAATAAAGTAAGATAAAGAGAAAATGCTGAAAATGTAAATTAAGATGAACACAAAGTTAATAGCCTCTGATGTTTAAATTATTTTTAGAAGTATTTTGTAGGGGCGCCTGGGTGGCACAGCGGTTAAGCGTCTGCCTTCGGCTCAGGGCGTGATCCCGGCGTTCTGGGATCGAGCCCCACATCAGGCTCCTCTGCTATGAGCCTGCTTCTTCCTCTCCCACTCCCCCTGCTTGTGTTCCCTCTCTTGCTGGCTGTCTCTATCTCTGTCGAATAAATAAATAAAATGTTAAAAAAAAAAAAAGTATTTTGTAAACCCAACTTTTCTTTTCTTTTCTTTCTTTTTTTTTTTTTTTAAGATTTCATTTATTTATTTGACAGAGGGAGAAAGGACAAGGAGGCAGAGTGGCAGGCCAAGGGAGAGGGAGAAGCAGGCTGCCCTCTGAGCAGAGAGTCCAATGTAGGGCTTGATCCCAGGAACCTGAAATCACAACCTGAGCCAAAGGCAGACACTTAACTGAATGAGCCACCCAGGCTCCCCTAAACCCAACCTTTCAATTAAAGAATGGACACCATATTTAATTTTCTGCTCTCAATTTCAAGTACTTCTACAATTTCTCAAATGTCTCTCTGCTTCTGAGTTTGTGAATCTTCTAAGGGTTAAGGAGTGCTTTTCAATCGGTGCACAAAGAACATTGTGCTAAGTAAACACCAAAGACACATTGCTCTGGTGATCAAAATAACAGATGGTTTTGTTAATATTATTTCCCTTTACTTACCATAGCAAATGCTCAGCCCAGTGAGAGACCAAAGGATAGCATGATCTCTAAAGCTCGTTTTCCTTACGATACACCTCTAACAGTAGGACATGAATACGTCTGTAATGTTGAACTACTGATTCTGAGTCCAGAACTATAGATTTGAAGGCAGCAGGACAATCTGTGGAGCATTGTCCTCTAGACAAATTAACTCCGTTAGCCCAGAATCACTAGTGACCAGTACTGTCTTCATTACATCAGATCATCTTTGAGATGCCAGGGATCAATTACTGATTCCCAATTGCTTGGGAAATATGGCGGAGACTAACCCTGATTTTAGACAGCAGCGCATACGTTTGATTTCTGTGAAAACATGAAATGTGATTTTCCTTCTAGTTCCCATCTCATTTTCCAAGTGACTTTGTCCGGTGATGACTACATGCTATGAAACTCTGACTGAGGTCTTCCCCAGAGGTGGCTGTCTGAGTCACTGGTTAAGGAACTCCTTCACAGATGGTTGGCAGGTGCCCTGAGAGCTGGTGTCATGGAAGGTGTTTACTTAGATGCTGCCTCACGAAACCAGAGGCTGCTGTCTAACCTACAGGAAGCCTAATACGCCGATAGCGATTGCAGAGGAAAAGCCAACTGGGTGTTGTTCATCCCACACGTTGCTATTAGGAAGAAGGCAAACCAGCTGTCGATCATGCTGAGTTGAAGCAACAGAACAACCAATTTTACTGTTTCCTACCATTACTTTAACAATCGAGCGTAGCGCTTAGAAAGTCACAAAGCCGTGCCATCTCTAACAGCTGTCACATATTAAAATAATTTAAATAGATCGTGCTCTACTTTATAAGCAAAAATAAGACAGACCTCGTGCAAGGATTTCTCTAGCAGAGAGCCACCTAAAGAGCAGAGGAGAGCAGAGCAGACGTACGGAGAAGGAATGACCTCTGATTTGGTCCGTACTGTGACACTAACACCCCTGACCCCTTTGTAGCTGTTTTCTCCAGGTCGTGTAGGTCAGTATATGTCAGGCAGTATGGTGGTAGTTGATTGTTTAACTACTGAATTCGGAGGTACATTTTTATTTTTTTGTACATATGGACTTAGAAATGCAGACAATTCCCTTCTCTAATTATACTGTTATTCTGGACATTTTCACTTCTGAGATGAGAGCTACTACAGGGGAAAGAAGGAGGCAAGAAAAGCAGCTTGAAATTTCAACATTTAGTGGTGGTTCTTTCTTGCTGTCCTCCAGTGGGATCTCCAATTCTCTTGCGGAGGACAGACTCATGGTGATTGAACCCACTACATTTATAAGCAAACTGCTGAGTTGGAGATGTGATAACAAACAGAGACAGGAGAGGAAGAGGAGAAACAAGGGCTTAGCTCCATTGAAAACATACCATGTGATTTTTCGAACAGAAAGAGTGGTGGATACGTGGGGAGAAATACAAATATCTGAGGGAAATGAAACTATTCCACTGTGCAATTAAAGAAATCTGAATTGAGCTCACACATATGTGGTGCACGCGCGCGCGCGCACACACACACACACACACACAGAGTGAGGGACTGCCAGTCACTCTTTGGTGCATTTATCTCACTATTGAGAATCAAAATCATTACCCTGAATGGAACTTCAATGTCTAAATACTAGACAAAAGCAGAAATAACGGTTTTGCCAAATTAGGCGTTCTTGTTCCAAGTTTTCTAGTCCACTTACAAATTCCCCATGAGAGCCAGGGATTTGAAATTCACTTGGCTTGAGTGAAGGGCTGTACCTTTCCTTGAGCCTTGTTCTGAGCTCGTGGACAGTCATGAACTTTTCATTTTATGTGATCTCATGGGTGAGAGAACTGCACACCTGCTTGGCTTACACTAAACTGCATTTTTTAAAAGTCTAAATATGTAACAGATGCACCAGAGGATTCCATTCTGGGAGGAATTTACTTACAAACTCAGACAGTTAACACATCCCCCACAGTCCTAATCCCATCGCTATGCCGTAATTATGGTGTAGATTGAAAAAGTTGGCATAGTGTGTTCCTCATGGAAATGAATCCAATATTTTCCCCACATACTTGTTAGATATGCTCAATAAAACATATTGCCCATACATTTAAAATACGAGACAGTTTTATACATTTTATTGGAAATGCAACATAGATTTCAAATGACAGCAAGAGTGGACAGGTAACATTCTATTTGCAAATCTTTCTAGAGCCTACCGAGGTCACCATATCTGTCAGATCACTCTTGAAACCTACTTCCTCTAGAGAATTTCCCTCAACTAATTAGGGAGTGACGCTGAAGCCCCCTGAGGTGGAAATCCCACAGAGGCTCTGTCCTCACAGCCTCTCTGAGCACCTTTGGGTCTAACAGAATCAAAATGCTTCATTTATTCCTTCTATTTTTTCCTCAAAGTAGTTATTTTGTGCCATTGCTCTTACTTGAGGCAGATTTCATGTTCTGAGTTTCTCAAACTTCACATAGCTGTGTATTCCAATAAAATGTTCACCAGATGCAAGGATAAACTCTCCTCCTAGTTTTGAAATTTCCTGAGATAGTCTCGCTTTTATACTCTGTCATTTATTTGAGAGGGAAATGTTATATTATTATCGTAGATGCACAGTTCTTTTTCTTTAATAAATAAAAGATTCACATCAAGGTACATCAATGAAGACAAAAGGATGCAGTTGAATTCCAGCTTGAGTCATTTGCTAGGTATTTTAAGGACTGATTTTCCATTGCCAGAAAAGGAGAGAAGTAAGTGGTACAACAGAGATGTTAAGAACTGAAGAGTACCATAGTGAGACTTGCCTCTGATCTAAGCAAGTAAAATAAAAAAGAATTAGATATTCTTCAAAAGAATAAAAATTAAACAAGGGTAATTTTTTCATTATTCTTCAATGATGTATCAGTAACACTGACTAAAATCATCTTAGCTACCACCACCGTATTTGTCTCAAATCTGGGGATATCCTTGTTTGTTGCTAGGTAGTATTAAAGCGATCTATAATAAATCAATATAATGTTAAGTTTAGACAGTAATTCTTTACACAGTAAAAAAAAAATTCATTTGTAAATTAAAAAAAAAACTTCCAATCAGTGATGATAAGTCAAATTCATGGTTACTTTTGCGGGTTAATGCTTAAGCGTACATACGTGGGAGGTTCCTGGGGACTGGTAGTGTTTTGTATCTCACTGTGGATGGTAGTAACACAAGCATGTTTATTTTGTGAAAACACATCGAGCTGTACCCTTAATATATGTGTGTGTTTCCTTTTTTTTTTTTTTTAAGAGTTTTTATTTTTGTGAGAGAGAGAGAGAGCAAGCACGCATGAGCTGGGGCAGGGGCAGAGGGAGAAGCAGACTCCCCCAGTGAGCAGGGAGCCCCATGCAGGATTCGATCCCAGGACCCTAGGATCATGACCTGAGCCAAAGGCAGACACTCAACCAACTGAGCCACCCAGATGCCCTATGTGCATGTTTCTGTTGTATGACATGCTTCAATAAAATAATATTTAAGATGATATTAATAAAAAGATGTGTTTGCCCCCTTATGAGAAAGTTTAAAAGAATGGTAGCTTGAGGGTAACTAGATTCCAGTACTGACTGGACGTGGCTTGTACTGGCTTCTGAGAGAGAATTTTCAGGAATTTTATGAACTGGTTCTTAAACATGGTTTTTGTTCAAAATCAAATTATATAAACTTACCAAAGATAAATTATATTAAAAACAGAAATGACAAGTCCTCAAAACACATCACTTTCTAATTGTTTTACTGTTTTTTATACTCTAGAGTTTATTTTCATCTTCTGTATTTCCATGATGTAAATAGTGTATAATGTTGTCCTACTTCAAGGACATCTTGGTGGCTCAGTCGGCTGGGCATCTGCCTTGGGCTCAGGTCATGATCCCAGGGTGCTGGGATGGAGTCCCATGTCGAGCTCCCTGCTAAGCGGGGAGGCTGCTTCTCCTCCTGCCCTTCACCCCTGCTCCTGCTGTCTCTCTCTCTCTCTCCCTCCCTCTCTCTCTCTCTCTCTTGTTCTCTCTCTTAGATAGATAGATAGATAGATAGATAGATAGATAGATAGATAAGATCTTCTAAAAAAATGTTGCCCTACTGCAGCTCTGTGTTCAGTGACATCAGATGGTTACCTTGAACTGGCCGCCTGGTGACTATATTTACACCACAAAAATCAGTGGACATTATAAATTAGGGTTTCTTTTATCCCTGCAGGACCGCTCATTAAACATTTATTGCACAGAATTGCTAAACCCAGTGTTTCCACAATGACATCAGGATCAAAAATATTTGTAATTCGTAAGCTGGGAAAGGACTGATATTAAGAATATGCAAAAATTCCTACAAATCAGGGAAAAAAAGATATACACACAAATAGAAAAATAAAATATTTTAGCCTTTCAAAGGCGATACCTTAGTGACCAAAAGATGTGAAGTCAGTTTTTCCTCATTAGTTACCAGGAAAATGTAAATCAAAATCACAGCGAGATACAAATAGGAACCCATCAGAGGGGATCATTTTTTTTTTAGACTGACAAATCCAAATATTGGTGAAGATGTGGAACAATTAGAAATTTCATACCCTTCTGGTAGAAATATAAGTTTGTGCAAATATTTGGAAAAACCTCAAGGCAGTGTTTGATAAAGCTGAGCATACGAATACTCTGTGTCCTTCAGTTCCTTTCCTAGGTAGGTACTCTGCAAGAATGCATACATAAGTTCATCACAACATCTTCGCAGCAATGCTAGTCCTAATAATTCAAGACTGAAAAATGTCTGTCAACAGGAGCATAGATAAATAACTATAATGACATGTAACAATGGGGAAGATAGAACTGTAGCTGTGTACAAATCGTGGGTGAATCTTATAAAAATAGAGAAGAAGAGAGGCTCCAGGGTGGCTCAGTCAGTTAAGTGTCCAACTCTTGGTTTTGGCTCAGGATATGATCTCAGGGTTGTGAGATCGAGCCCCCAGTCGGGCTCCATGCTGGGCGTGGAAGCTGCTTAAGAGTCTCTCTCTGCCTCTGCCCCTCCTCTCTCTCTTTCTCTCTTTGTCTCTCTCTCTCCCCCTCTCAAAAAAAAAAAAAAAAAAGAAAGAAAAGAAAGAAAGAAAAAAGGAACTTGATACACAATATACTTACAGTGGGATTACAACTATGGGAAAACTAGTCTAGGGTGTTCAAAGACAGGATAATGGTTACCTCTGTGAGGGTAGTAACTGGGAGATGCCACTCAGGTGACTCCTGGGTGCTGCAAAGATTCTGTTTCTTTACTGAATTCTGGTTACATGGGTGTATTTACTTTGTGAAATACTGTTGCCAGCTGAAGGATCTAAGTTTGGGGGATATTTCTCTTTGTTAAAAAGGGAGATAAGCAAGTGTTAAAAAGATGTTAAGGATATACGAGAGTTTCTCCTTGAGATGATCAGAAGGAATGAGAGAAAGTTGAAAGTAGCGATACATGAAGATTTGTGCACACCTCTATATGTATATTATACTTTGATAACAAGTTAAACTATAAAATATAAAGAAATATATTTGCACACCTGAAAAAAAGCATACAGGTTGCATATACTTCAAGGTTGGCAGACGCATGAATTTAAACGGTGTCATTAAGGAATCTCTGTCTGTTCTGATGACCACGGGTCTGGCTTTATCCTGAGTCCAGGTCCCCAGGAGTTGTATGGCTGCCTGCATCAACTGATAATACAATCTTTGTTGAAGTCTGGCCCAAGAGCAGTTTCTCAGTTCTCTAAGAATAAGAGAGGGCTTTCCCAGCAGTCTACAGCAATTTTACCTTTGTATGTCCCTGGTCAAAAATTGTCCACAGTTACCACCAAGGGAATGTTCGTCCCTAATTTCAGTTCAGGGATCAGGCTTGACTGGGTGTCAATTCTTCACACCTCAAGCTATTTAACAGGGTGGGGAAGATACAATGGATGTTGAAGACTCACTCCTAATACCCAGTCTGCTCTGGTGCTCACTGCTGGACACTCTTTAACTTGTGTTCAATACTTAAGCCAATTTTTTAAGCCTGGACAATTTTCAGCATAGATCTCATCAAAATTTACATTGTGATATAAAGCATTAATTCTTGACCCCTTAAGGGATGCCTGGGTGGCTCAGTCGGTTAAGTGTCTGCCTTCGGCTCAGGTCATGATCCCAGGGTCCTGGGATCGAGCCCCGCATCCAGCTCCCTGCTTAGTGAAGAGCCTGCTTCTCTCTCTGCCTGCTGCTGCCCTTGCTTGCGTTCTCTCTCTCTGACAAATAAATAAATAAAATCTTAAGGAAAAAAATTCTTGACCCCTTAAGAATCAACTTGCATGTCCTGAATGAAATTCATAATACCTTAACCAACCTTCACAGATCCGCTTAAATTCTCAACACAATGGTCTAACTGTAATATAAAGAAAATAATTCATAATTAATGATTCTTTGTTAAAATATGTAGGATTAACTACACTAGTTGACATAACAATGGAGCTAGATATTTGCAAAGATTTTGTAATGAAAAGAGGTTTTATTTAGGAGAAGGAATATACTAATCAATGGGCATTTTGACATGTTTTCTTTATATTTGACATTTTAATATGAGTCCCAAATAAGAACTTGACTGCCAGCTACGATTGCCAGATTGATAGAGGCAACTTAAGTTACTCTGGTAACTTAAATACCATGGACAGCAATGTCATGATTGAAGAGATGTTTGAAATGGTGAATAGCTCTTGGGAAATTTCCAAACAAAACAAATTCTAATCTTCCCCCTGAATTACCCAGAAGTAGCATTTCTGGAAAATTCAATATATTTTAAAACTTAAAAAAAAAAAATCTTTCTGTTTATATGCAAAGTGGAGTTAGGCTCAAGTTATATAAAATTATATAAACAGATTTTTCTATGGTGTTCTCTTGGGAAATTTTCACATCACGGAACACACAGGCCATTTCTTCATTGTGTAGGATTGCCTTACTATTGGAAGATGTCTGGATACTGTCCAAGAGCTCTACCCGTTAAATGCCAGCAATGACTCAGAAACATTTTCACAACTGAAAACGCCCACCCCCCTCGCCGCCCTCGAATTTCTAAAACACACCTAGAGCCATTAGCATAAATAAACTCTTTAAATTGGGTAAACGTGGATCCTTGAGTTAGAGAGATCTGGTTTGAATTCCTTACCCTATCTTTATGCTTGTGGGGACTTGAGAGTGTTAATTCAAGGCCTTAGTTTTCTCTTCCGCAAAAGAGAAATAATATTGTAGCCTTGGCTTGAGGATTGTTGAACTTACTAAGGCATAGAATAGTTGCTCTCCAAAAGTTATTTTCTTCATCTCTCCATTCATTTATTCTCTTGGTTTTTTTTCCCTTTATTTTCTTCCAGATTATTCGTTCTGGCATCTTTATTTGCTAAGAGGTTTTTACCAAGAGGGGAAAGCATTAATCAAAAATAGACTCCAATCCAGGGTAGCGGACCTTGGCAACCATATGGAAAAAATATGAAAGGATATAATTAATGATCCTTTCTTTCTTAAAAGGGGATAGTTGAAGTTTGGTCATTGCTATACCTATGTTTTAACTCTGGAGTTCTTTAAATTGTAAAATAAACTAAAACCTTCATCTATACCAGCTTGAATTTCATACTGTACTTAGATCAAAGACACAGACCATGTAAATATCACCTCTCCACAAAAGAGGTAGACAATATCATTACGGAAGATTTTTTCAAAATGACAATGCTGAGTAAATTCGATAAGTTAACCACTCAGTCCCTGCAGTGATTGTATTCAGTTGTTTTGTGTGTGTGTGTGCGCCCGTGTGTGTGTGTTGTGTCTTTGTACATGTGTGTAGTGAATTCACCAAGGAGCCCTTAAGTCCATTTTCTCTTGTTAAAAATTCACAGATTTCAAGGGGAACTACAATAGCATTTTTCTCCATCAGTTGGTTAGAAAATCCTGATAGATTGGCTAAAAATTACTGGGGATTATTCTTTGGAAATGTTAGAAATACTTTGTTGATGTTTGTTACTGACGGGAAAACTGACCATCTTAAAGATACCATTAATTCCAAAGTTCCAACAGGTGTTGGTAGAAATTAACAGATTTCTTAGAAAACTTATATAGAAGTATAAATGTCCAGGGGCGCCTGGGTGGCACAGCGGTTAAGCGTCTGCCTTTGGCTCAGGTGATCCCTGCGTTATGGGATCGAGCCCCACATCAGGCTCCTCCGCTATGAGCCTGCTTCTTCCTCTCCCACTCCCCCTGCTTGTGTTCCCTCTCTCGCTGGCTGTCTCTATCTCTGTCGAATAAATAAATAAAATCTTTAAAAAAAAAAAAGAAGTATAAATGTCCAAAAATAGTCAAGAATATACTAAAAACAGGGACGGGGAGATTGATTTCCAGATATCAACACTTTTTTTTTTTTTTTTTAATCTCGGTCATTAAAGTTGTGTTCTACTAAGGCAAGAAAAGTCAAATAGATCAATGGTACAGAGCATTGAGAAACATCCCTTGTGAATCATGAAATCCTGGAATAAAACAGTGGTGGTTGATGGTTCTTTTCTTTCAGAGGATGAAAAATGTTGTGCTGTGTCTTCTGCCGCTCGCCTCCCCCCCCCACCTCATTTCAGATGGGAAATGCACCGTCAACTCCATTGTCAATCCCTCGTAAGCAGGGCAAAGTTTTTAGCATTGTCGCAGTTCGAAAGCATGAACTAGAACAGTTCAGCAGTTTGGTTCTCAAAACACAGAGTTGACATGAAAAGAAAATCCAATGGTATGATATTGTACACATTTTAAAAGAATTTATATAATACTTCTTAAAATTTCAAGCTCTGTTGAACATATTCCTGTGTGTGTGTGCACGTATGTCTAAAAATTATTAAATTGCTGTAGAAGTTTTTGTACACAGTTTATTACTTGGATGCCTCTTAGAGGATGGAAGACAAAGGGATAGAAGGAGGAAAAAGTCACCTCCTCTATCATGTTCTCTTTCTTCTCTAAAATCGCATTTGAAGATCTCTGAATCATATCCTTTTGTTCTGAGCAGAATGCAGAAGGGTGTTTATTATCTTCTATCTATCTATCTATCTATCTATCTATCTATCTATCTATCATCTATCTATTTAAGATTTTATTTATTTGTCAGAGAGAGCACAAGCAGGGGGAATGGCAGGCAGAGGGAGAAGCAGGCTCCCAAGCTGAGCAGGGAGCCTGATGCAGAACTCAATCTCAGGACTCTGAGATCATGACCTGAGCCGAAGGCAGACGCTTAACCGACTGAGCCACCCAGGCGCCCCTATTATCTGTTTTTAAATGTACGTGTTTTTGTTTTTTAATATCTAAAAAGTAAAAGCTGCCATTACCTTTTTGAAAAAAAAACTATTTTACTGATGGTAATTTTGATTAATATAGTAAAATATTAAATTTAGTATTATTTATGAAATAGGCTATAGAGAATCTGGTGAGTTTCATTGGACATATTTGGGAAAGTCATAGTTCCATCCGTGCAGGATCTGGCACGTAGAGCCAATTACAGGTCACTCTGTTGGTTAAAATATGGACATTCTGACTGAGAGCCGTAATTAGGCATAGCTCTCACTGAACTGTGATTCTGTCCTAGGTGTCTGGGGGATGTATGCCTGGAATCAAAAGGGGAAATCTTATGATAGTAAGTCATTTATTCTCTTACCATAAATTTTAGAATTGACCTCCAAATCTGTTATTTCTCCACATAAACTATAGTTGGTGGTATTTTTTAAAAGTTATATTCTGTGAGGTAGTAAATTACAGGCTTCCTACTACTGGCCATCATAATTTTTTAAAAACATAAAACTCTCCTCACTGATGCAACTGGACTTACCCAAAGTTAAGAGATATATTTAGGTGTTGAAAAATTTATATAATTGCTTCTATGCCAGAATATAACGTTCACAGATCTATGTAAAAGTACTGACATTTTGATTTGGGTATATAAGAATTTCTCTTTATTAGATATTTCTAATAGGGGCGCCTGGGTAGCGCAGTCGTTAAGCGTCTGCCTTCGGCTCAGGGCGTGATCTCGGAGTTCCGGGATCGAGTCCCACATTGGGCTCCTCTACTGAGAGCCTGCTTCTTCCTCTCCCACTCCCCTGCTGTGTTCCCTCTCCGGCTGGCTGTCTCTCTGTCAAATAAATAAAATCTTAAAAAAAAAAAAAAGATATTTCTAATAAAGTAAAGGAAAAAAAAACTTTCTAGAGGAGAAAGTTTTATTTTGGAGACTTCTAGCAGTTGTAAATTTCAACAACTTTTACCTTGTAAATCTGCTATGCATATGGGATTTCATTTGTCAAATATAGAAGGTTTTAATACCCCCACAGCAAATGTATGATGTTCTGCATGCATCTCAAGTTTGCTTTGTAAAATGATCGTGTTTCTTTTTTTTTTTTTTAAGATTTTATTTATTTATTTGACAGAGATAGAGACAGCCAGCGAGAGAGGGAACACAAGCAGGGGGAGCGGGAGAGGAAGAAGCCGGCTCATAGCGGAGGAGTCTGATGTGGGGCTCGATCCCACAACGCTGGGATCACGCCCTGAGCCAAAGGCAGACGCTTTAACCGCTGTGCCACCCAGGCGCCCCAATGATCGTGTTTCTTGACCTGTCATATTAAGTGAATGTCAGGGACTTCTGAGTTCCCAGCTAAGGTTTTGCTTATTTTATCAGGAGGATTAGAGAGAGATATAGAAGGAGGAAGGGGATTGGGGAGATTCTCCTTAAAAGAATACTCAACAACTAATCAAAATATACAGACAATGTCTTACACTTCTGTATCTCCCAGAGGAGATGCTGTTCGAAGCACTTTAAAAATGTTAACACACTTAATTTTCACAACCATTCTCTGAGATTTTACAAATGAGGAAATAGGGTCACAGGGAAGTGTCGTAACTTGCCCACGATCACACAGCCAGGAAACAGGAGAACCGGGATTTGAATCCATCTTGGTTGCAATTCGACATTGCTACACAAATATAAATACGAGGTTGTAAAAAGGTGTGATTAAAAAAAGAATGAGGATTAGTTGTGTTTTTCATATCACTATTAGAGGAGTTGGAAATCTATTTTAAGACTTTTTTTCTCATCAAAATTTGTGTTTCTCTTTCTCCTTGCCTGTCTTAGTACATGTGACCGGAAATCATCTAGTAATACCAACTGAAAAACTTTGACCCTACATTCCTAGTACTTTCATACTCCCCCATCTAATCAGCTGTCAAACCCTGTGGTTGATGTCTGTGCATTTCAAATGGCTTTCATTTACTGAACACCTATGGGTGTAGACTGTGCAAGTTCCTTTTTCTCTGATATATCTAATTCCACAGATGCAGTTGGTATTATTATCCCCCCTGAGTCTGTAAGGTTTCATTAGTTTGCTTAAATTACTCTTCTAAGAAGTTGCGGAGCTGGGATTACATCTATGTCGCTATCCAAAGCCCATGTTTCTGCAACTATAGCATACTATATTAATTCTCAAATATCACTCCTGTGTAACCTAGTTTTTCAATCTCAGTGCCATACCCTTGTGTCATAACTTGATTATTGTCTCATTTCCATGTATCTATAAAATCTTAACAAGTTTTCCTTTTCTCATGGTTGTGGAAATTCTCTTACTGTCAGCCACTCACATCCTGCTGACAAATTATTACCTAAGGGACAACTTTGATCATGCCACACCTCTGCGAAAAAGCATCCTCATTTTCTAGACGATGCATTTTCCTACATTCACGAGACCTTTTCACATGTCCACCTACTTCACTAGCTCCTTATTTACCCAGACCCCCTACTCTCCCTGGTCCCCATATACACTCTCTCTCTGTTCCAGTGAAAGTAAACTATGGGCGGGTCTCTGAAATGCATGTCCGTGCTTCACATTTATATACATGTGTTTATTCATATCCCCTTTGTTGCGGTTGTCTTTGAATTTTTTTTTCTTAAACTATTAACTCAACTATTACCGTTTCATGGAATCTTCTCCACATTACTGTTCCCCTTACCCCATGGTTAGTTACATATCACTGTCCTCGGTACATAATTTTATAACAGGACTACGTTGTAATTGTTTGTTTTTCTCCTTTTTAGATATGATTGCAACATAGGAACTTTCAGCATAGAGTTTTAAAGACAATGACATTATCAGATTCTTCAGATTTTAATGAAAGAACAAACAGCTGCATTTCTGTACGGGGTTAAGTTAAATTAGCATGTGAAGGAGTGGGAGAGGTCATACCCTCACAATTCCAATTTGATAGCCCATAGTTCAGCTAATAAATATTTCCTAAGTAGTTTTGTAAATGAACACTACTGTGAAAGAAGAGTAGATTATCATTTGTTTCATTTGGAAAATAAAGTCTTTTTAACCAGTGAAAATAGACATTTACCACAGTGTGGGTAAACAGTGATTTTTGCCCTGTGTCAAGAAATATTACACGCACTTCAAAACAGCAAATGCATTTATGTGGCGCATTAGTCTGAATATCAAACTCATAAGGTTAAATTAATCCAGTTTCATGATGATAGGGAAATTAGTCAGTCATTTACTCAATGGGTACTTACTGAATGTCATAGATAGAGAAGCAAAGGGAGGGAGAGTGCATTCGTGGGCACATTGTGAGATGTGGCATCCCTGGGGTGCTGTCCAGCAGATGAAGAGCAGAGTACTAGGAGTATGTAGTAGACAATGAAAACAGACAACAGGAAGCAGTGTGAATATGAAGGGCCTTGTATGCTGATCTTAGAAGATTTGAAATGGTCTTGAAAGTATTGTAATCCATTAGAGAGTTTTAAACGAGGAAGGTCATAATGGATTATAATTTTAGGAATACACTCTGGCACCATCATTAAGTTTAGCTAGGAGGAGGTGAGTGAGGCATGGTGGCTGCATGGTAAACTGATGGTGGAAGAAAAGATTAGAGGCTGCTCAAGTAGCTGGAGAGGAGGCATGTAGGATCCGTGGCATTGGATAAGGAATGATGAGGAATTAACAGAATGAGATTGTTTCTACAGGATGGTGATAATTGTATTAGTTTCTTATTGCTGCTGTAACAAATTGCCACAGACTTAGTGAATTAAAATAACACACATTTATTATCTTAGAGTTTTGGAGCTCAAAGTCTGAAATCTGTTTCATTTGGCTCAACTCAAAGTGAGAGAGAGCTGTGTTCCTCTGGAGGCTGTAAGGGAGAATCCATTTCCTCGACTTTTCTGGTTTCTAGGTGCTTCTAGATGCTCATGGCCCCTTCCTCCATCTTTAAAGCAGTAATGTAGCATCTTCAAAACCCTCTTTCTCAGACCTCTGCTTTCTGACCCTGCCTGTCTCTTAACAAGGACCTTGTGATTGCATTGCAGGTACGGGGATAATCTTCTCATCTTGAAATCCTTACCTAAATCACATCTGCACAATCTCTTTTGCCACGTCAGGTAGCAATTTCATAGGTTCCGTGGGTCCAGATGTGGACATTATGGAGAAGGGGGCATTGTCCTGTCAACCACAAAGATGAATGAAAGGTTGAGTTTGGGATTGAATGTTCATGTATTTGTCTCTGAAGTATGAGTAATAGGTGATACCTTTCTCTGAAACAAAAAATAAAGAAGTTTGAAAGGAAAAGGAATGAATTTATTTGTGAACTCAAATTTTGAGTTTGAGTTAACTCCATGTAGGACATCGTAACAAGTAGAAAGTTGGCATACGTATTGATTACAGAGTCAGCAATAGTTACGCAAGTGGTGGGAATGCTACTTCAGACCCTTAGAGTAACTGGTTCTGGACTACCCTTCCTCCTGTAAACAGCTATAAAATTTGACAGATACAGAGGGCGGTGGTTTCTAGGCAGTGGACAAATATTGAAGAGATACTTGAGTTTTCCCAGTTCCGTAAAACGTATTGATTTTGAGATCCAAGAAAGTGAACACTAAGCAAGATACGCAGAAAGAAAAACACATCTAGATACACCAGCGAATGTTCTGAAAAAATATTGTTAAAATTTTTTGTACCTATATTTATTAATACAATTCTGACAAAAATGTAGGGATTCTGGGTCAGAGAGGACACCAATTATTTACTTAGAAAGTGTCCTAGTATAGGTTCTCCACACCCCATTCCTCATAAAGTGGTACGATGAGGGCAGGGTCACGTGTATAGGTGAGGTGTGTCTGTAACAAAGCATACGAACTCCAAAAATATGAATTTGGAGCCACAGCCAACCCTTCTCCTTGTGGAGAGGCAGAGTGACCTTTGTTCTAGGGGTTAAACAAATCCTGTTTGAACGGAGGAGGGGAAGTCCCTAGGTTCCTTAGACTTTGGAATGCAAGCAACTGGCTCAAGTACAAATAAACCTGGGAGTGTCTCGTAGATGTCTATCATTTATAAATAACTACAAAGGATTGTTTGCCCTTCACTCATGCTTTTACTCAGCTTGCCAGCAGAATTGCTCAGAAAGCCTTGATCATGCCAAAACACAAGAAAATTGTTTCCCAACAACTTTATGGTGATACATTTGATCATGCAGATGAAATTGACAAGTTTCTTCAACACTGCAACTTAAAATTTACACACACATCCCAGAAGAAATCTGAATAGGTCTATATTTTAAATTTAGAGTCATACTCATTTCTACAAAGAAAACTGGGAGGTTTAAGGGGTGAATTCTGCCCACATTTAAGACAAAAAAAAAATATGCCCAATTTACATAAACTCAGAAAATAAAGGAGGAAGAAATAATTTCGAACTTATTTACTGAGGCTGGCATAACCTTACACCAGAACCAGATAAAGACATACTGAAGAAAAAACAATATCTTTCATAAATATAGAAGTAAAAATTCTCCTCAGACTCTCAGGAAGTTTAAACTAGCACCATATTAAAAAAAAATACCTGTTATAATATTAATGACATTCATGAGAGTTTATCCAATGCACAACTCTCAAATCAGTCAATACAGTTCACGTTAACAAGGTAAAAAAATAGAAATTATGTTATCATTTCAATAGATATGGAAAAAAAGTCATTTGACAAAATTCATACCCCTTCATGATAAAAAGACTCAAGAAATGGGGGTTAGAGGGCACTCTCTAAGCTTGATAAAAGATACATAGGACAAACCTACATTGAGTGAGTTACTTAATGCTGAAATAGCAAGAACTTTATTCCCTAGATTAGGAATACAACAAGGAAATTCATATTAACCATTTGTGTTCAATGTTGTTTTTGTGTTAACATTTCTGTTTCTAAATCTACATTAGTTCCCTATTGCAATGGAAAAATATTTGCACAAATTTAGTGGCTTAACACAATACAAATGTATTCTCTTAGGGTTTAGGAAGGCTGAAGTCTAAAGTCAGGATGTCCGGTGGGGGGGGGGGGGTTGCATTCTTTCTAGAGGCTTCAGAGGGTCTCTTGTCTTGGCCAGCTTCTAATGGTCCTTTGCTTGCATTCCTTGGCTTGGGACTCTTCACTCTGTTTTAAAGTGAATCATTTGCATTTCTGGTTCCATTCTCAAAGTTTATTTTCTGACTGTCCTCCTGTTTCCCTCTTATAATAATGGCCCTTGTTGATTACATTGGGCCGACCTAGATATTTCAGGATGATCACATCTGGAAATCTTTAATCACATTGGCAAAATCTCTTTTATCATGTAGATAATATATTTACAATTTATAGGAATTGGAATATGGGAATCTTTATGGAATTATTACCAGGCAAACACAAAAAACAGCATATATAGAAGCCTATATCTAGTGTTATCCTTATTGATGAAATATTGAAAATTTTCTCTCTAAGATTGGGAATATGATGACGATGTCAACTAATCATATATCTTAATTGGAAACTCATCCTCCCAGATGGAATTTGTAAGGCTTCTGTGACCCAATCACAGAAGTCGCCCATCACTTCTTCCACATTCATTTGGTTATGCCAGCCCTGGTTAAAAGGGAATTCAAATCTATCTCTCAGTGAGACGGGTGGTAAAAATTTGTATTCCTTAATCTATCACACTGTATATTCTCTTCAGATTGATAGATAACGTACCACATAATGAAATCAAAATCACGGCAAGGTTTTTTTTTTTTTTTTAAGAGAAATCAGCAGACCGATTCTAAAGCTTCAACTAGAAATGCAAAAGATGTGGAATGTGCCAGATAATTTTGAAAAATAAGAACACATTTGGAAAACACATGCTATCTTATTTCAATACTTACATGAAAACTGTAGTTCAAGGCAATATGGTATTTGTGTAAAGACAGTGAATTCAGGTGTGTATATATATGTATATATAGTCACTGGATTTTCAGAAAAGGTACTGCCATAAGGGAAGAAAATGGTATTACTAACAAATAGTGCTGGAACAACAAGAAATTTGTATGAGAAAATATGTCCCACAATGTCATGTGAAATCAAATACAGAACATATAAAAAATTATCATGAGCCAAAATGTAAATTCAGAAGTATACCAACTTCTAGAAGGAAATACAGAAGATAAGTTTGTGATCTTGAGATGGATAAAGATTATTGATAGGACACAAAAAGCACTAAGAATAAAAGAAAAAGTTACAAGTGGGACTCATCAAAATTTAAAAATTTCTTCTCTTCATAGGACATCCTTAAGAGAATGAAATGGTGAGCCACATACAGGGAGAGAATACCTGGGAGACATATATCTGACAAAGTATCTATTTCCAGAATACTAATCAATATTAACAACAAAAGAACACAATCAAAATGAGTGGGCAAAATATTTGATTCAACACTTTGCAGTAGATGACATGAAGGCCAAGAGCACATGAAATTATTCTCAACATCATATTCAACTGGGATATGCAAATGAAAACTGCAGTGAGGACCAACTTCATAGAAATTAGACTGGCGAAAATCAAAAAGTATGGGTCAGGGGCACCTGGGTGGCTCAGTCAGTTAAGTGTCTGCCTTGGGCTCAGGTCCTGATCTTGGAGTCCTGGAATCCAGCATCATCAGGCTCGCTACTCATCAGGGAGTCTGCTTCTCCCTCTCCCTCTGCCCCTCCCCGCTAGTGCACACACGGACGCTCTCACTCTGTCTCTCTCTCTCAAATTAAAAAAAAAAAAAAAAAAACTTTAAAAACAAACAAACAAAAAACCCAAAAAGTATGGGTGAGACTGGTGGTTAGTTCCTGATGTTGCTAGAGGAGGTAAAAAATGTAAAGACTTAGGAAAACTTTGTTTCTTATAAACATACGCGTGCCAGTCAACCTTCTTAGGATTTCCCCAAAAGAAATAGCAACCTGTATCCACCAAAAGACTTGTATACAAATGTTCATAGCAGCTTTGTTAGTAATTACCCACAGCTGGAAATAGATGCCCATCAGCATGAAAATGATCAAATTGTAGAATATCCATGCAAGTGAATAGCACTTAGTACTATAAAGAAAGAACTTGTAGAGTATAGATGCTGAATGGAAAAAAAAAAAAAAAAAGCTTTACATAAAAGCTATACTTACCCTATTCTACTTACATGAAGTTCTAGAATAGAGAAAACTAATTTGCTAAGTGATTATTTCTGGAAATGGTGGAGGCATGAATGACTATGATAGGGGTTGAGGGAGATTGCTGGGGCTACAGTAATGTTCTAGAATGCAAAAGGGGCTTATGTTGCACAGGTGTATGCATTTATCAAAATTCAGCAAATGAATGTACCTCATGACATTGTATGTAAGTTCTATTTTTTAAAAAACTTTGAATACTGAACTTCGATTACTGATAGGCATGCTTTAATCTTCAGGGAAAAGTGAACTGATGTCTGTAATGTATTTTGATGTCTTCGATTCGCTTTGGATGGATAATAGGTATGATACATGAGTAGATAGATAATTAAATGAGCATAGAAAAATGTTAATAGTTGAACTTTGATGGTGTGTATATGGGAGTTGACTATACAGTTCTTTCACCGTGGCTGTGTTTGACATTGTTCAAATGAAATTATAGAAAAAAATATGTAAAGGATTCTATAAATGTTCTTAATACATCAAAATATTATATGTGTGATAGAGCCCATTACTTTTTGCCATCTATTGTGTTGCCATTTCTTACAGCGACCCTCCCTGGGAAAAGACTATACATCCCTGTCCTCTTGCATTCAGGGTTGGCCATTTGACTCATGAATAGAAGTGATGAGTGTCATTTCTAAACAGAAAAATTAAGAAGTGGAACATAGTTTGCCCTTTTGTTGTTGTTGTTGTTCTCCCTCTGTTATAAACCTGGAGATCCTCTAAATAGTTTCTTCTCTGTGAGCCTGGCACTTCTGTAAAGATGATATAGGGCACAGTGGTCACTGATCTAAAATGGACACACAGGGGCGCCTGGGTGGCACAGCGGTTAAGCGTCTGCCTTCGGCTCAGGGCGTGATCCCGGCGTTATGGGATCGAGCCCCACATCAGGCTCCTCTGCTATGAACCTGCTTCTTCCTCTCCCACTCCCCCTGCTTGTGTTCCCTCTCTTGCTGGCTGTCTCTATCTCTGTCGAATAAATAAATAAAATCTTTAAAAAAAATAAAATAAAATGGACACACGTGAGGGAAAACAAAAAATAATAATAATTCCTTAGAAGCCCCTGAGATGTTTTGTTGCCACCGCATAGCCAAATCTTTTCTTGTTTTGAGGAAGAGAGGTTAGAAGAGAGATGATGGTAAGTAGGGAGGTGGGTAGAATTTGCTTTCACAGTAAGTAACGAACACATTTTAGGAAAGTGAGCATCTGGGAAACATTAAAGTTCTCCTTTCCCATCAGGTAACCAACATTAATAACATGAGATAGGATTTTTAGATTTTAAATTCTCTGCTACCCCCTGGTTCAGCTGGGAGTAGTCAAAATATCTTCAGTAGTACAATATGGTTTGACTGGAGAATATAATATGGTTTGTCTTGATCTCTTCATGTCACTAACATCACCCAGCTGCCCATCTGTGGCAGATGTTCTTTCAGAAGCTGTGTTGGGTATCTTGGTGATTTATATTAGCATTTGTATTGAGGGACTGGGGTTGGAGGTGCTAAATTTTGTTGATGCGAAATTAATCCAGAGACAAAAAGTAAAGCAATCCCAATTAATAGGACAGTTTATCATGTCAGGATGCATTCTCTTGGACTAAAATGTCCATGCCTAATCCTATATTGCCTTATCTTTGAAATTTTGATTTATTGCCATTGCATTTTTTTGGGTGAATTCCATATTTCCACAAAAATAGCATACAACTTCTCCTGACCCAACATTTGCATTTATCAGGCCTCTCAGTGCTACATGTTTGTATCTTTAGAAATAATGACCTTAAGATTAAAAAAATAAAAAGAAGGAAATAAAGAAATCACCAAATCTTAGAGCACCCCTAATCCAATTACAATTTCAGGGAGCGTCTAACATATTAAAAAGGTCAAACCAATAATACTGCATTACTAGGGTTTTCTTCAACAATGATATTGATCTTTTTTGCTTTAACAACATAACAGATTCTGTCTCCAGTGCTGGGACTTGGGAGAAGATAAAAAATACAGAATGACAGGATTGAGCAAAGGAAGACACACTGGTCACAGGGAAAATGAAGAATCACAGGGTGGAAAGAAACAATATATATGCAGATGTGGGGTGAGAGAAAGCCTTAAAAATGAAGAAAAGACTGACATAAGGTAAAGAACAGGGTCACATTTCTTTGGAAGACGAATTTTATATGACTTGGATGGCAATCATAGTTGTAGCTTAACAAGAAGGAGGAATTAGGGTTTTTTTTTTTCATTAACCTTTTTCTAGATCCAGTATTGAGGAGCTGCCCATTTGATGTCATTCAAGCAGGCTCAAAGTACCAGTTCAACCTGAAAGGGACTAGATTTCTAATTTGGAAAGAACAGGGGTTCTTCTAGCAAATTATTATAATAGATACGAGGTAATCCATAAAATGGTTAGAGCTATTGAAATATGTAAGAATGTGATGGTAAAATGTAATTGTCTAGTTCCTTTTTCTGTGTTGTTACCTTTAAAAATTTTTTTTTTTTTTTTTTTTTTTTTTTTTTTTTTAAGACAAGTATGTGCTCAGTCTTTGAAAGTGGCCTAGGTATGAGAGTGGACAATCTCTGTGTCAGGTCAGCTGGCTTGCAGAGCAATTCCAAGCCATGATAATCTACTAATGTTAGCACGTACCAATTGCATGGTGGTTTTTACAACTCTCACTTTTATTATTTGAGTTGTCATAAGACAAGTAGCCAGTTTTTCTTTATTGGGTCTCCTTCTCTGTCTAGCATGTGGTACTTCTGTTCTTTCTCTCCTTTCATTTTGCCCCTTCATTCTCTCTCTCTCATTTTCATGGTTTGACACTAAAACAAAACAAAACAAATAACAAAACCTTGTCAGCTCTTGTCTCCTAACTGGTGCATGTATGAGCTTGGATGTGAATATGTTTGTGTGTGGAGGAAACATGAGACAGGGTGATAAGAAAGGATGATGTAAAAAGAGAAAATGCCACGAAAATTTTGAAAATCCTTATTTGGGGAAAGAGATGAGACGGGGAAAAAGAACTAAGAAAGAAGGGGAAAAATGTTTCTTAGGAGATTTTTGATCAGTATTCACATTAAAATAAAATTTGGACGTAGCAGATTACACTTTAGAACAAGAACAGTTACGGGTATGCAATGGATGTACAAAAGAGATTTGAAAGAAACATGCTGAAATAAACATGCCAAATCCCTCGTACTGCTCTGTAGTTAGAGGCGAGAACAATAGGGTGAGAGCAGTTGTTAAAAGTTAAAGAAACATGGGTGATCTTAGAAGTAGGATCCACATAAAGTAATGAGAGATTTGAGAAAGTATGTTCTAATGCTTGGTTTATTGTTTTCAAAATAGAAGATGGGGAAGAAGTTTTCAAAAAAGAAGATGGGGAAGAAGTTCTAATAAGTGGGAAGTTTAATCAAACTAAGGGTTGCCTCAGAGAAGGAAATGGGGGAGGGGGAAACAGGAAAGGAGGAGATAGATTGAAAAAAGTTGAGTGGACTTGTCCAGGGAGGATTTATAAGCTCTCATTCAGATTGGATTTGAAGCGAAGAGGAGAAAATCAGTGAAATGCTTAGAGGAAATAGTTCATTATTGCTCCACTTTGTGTAATCATGTAGTAGCCTGGCCTTAGGATGACCTTCCAAAGCTTAGAGAACCATGAGAGAAAAATTGTACCAGAGGGAGCTGTAGTAGTTAGGAGTGAAAATTAGACTTTGCTAGTCTAAGGTTCAACATGAGGGTCAGTTCTAGCAATTTTCCATGACTATCATTCATCTGAGACCACAGACGTGGTGATAGAGCTCTACTGGAGGTCAACAAGAAAGAAGTAGACACAAGCCCTAGAAATAAGGCAGAGTCTGAGGTGAGGACTGGGGATACCTCAGAGATCTACAGTAACGAGGATTTGGTGGCAATGGTGTTATTTCCTTCTTTCTTAAACAAGGAAGGAAGGCATTTTCAAAGCTTTCAGAAGGAGGAAGTCCGTTCAATTAGGAGTTGAGAGTTTAGGCAGGGAGGTTAGGAAGAAATTGTTGATATAAATGAGTGGGCAATGGATTGTTGCAAAGAAAAAGATAATCATTGTAAAGCCAGCCAGGGTCCACGCCCCATTTTCAGTGACATTAGGGACATGTGTATGATCTAGAAAAACTAACTTCATTTTTTTTTAATTGAAATACAGTTGACATACAATTTTATATTACTTTCAAGTGTATGATGTCATGATTCAATACTTACATATGTTATGAAATGCTCACTGCAGTCCGGGTATTTACCACGTATCACTATACAAAGTTATTATAATATTATTGACTATATTCCGTATGCTGTACTTTTCATCCCCATGACTTACTTATTTTAATAAGACTAAAATAGTTTTCCTTTAATAGTTTAAGGGAAACTATTTTCTACTGTGAATTTTTTTTTTCACTTCTTTCAAGCAAACCATACACTTCTGTCTCAAGAGTCTCTGCTTGTTTGCTGAGAATCCCAAGAGGGAAGGAGGGAAAAGAACAGGCACGGCTGGGAGTTGGGGTGAGTGGTGGCTCCTTTTTCAGAGAAAGAGGAAGGATATACGATGTTAGCATCTAATACCGAAGGTCATCCAATGGAGCCTGTGCACATTAAGATGGCCCTTATGATCAAAGAGGGAACCTCCGAGTCACATTCTCTTATTGTACGTATTACTTGATGATTGTGATAAATTGGGTTTTGAAAGCTATGGCCATGACCAGACGAGATCATTTAATGAAACTTCTAGAAGAGTCTAACATTCCCCTAGGGCTTTGTTGATGCACATACAATTAACAAAAAGCTCACGATTTAATCTTGCTGTATTCATAGAGCAGCAAGTACTTTGGAGATGACTCAATAGTCTATTTCAAACTAACAGCATAACATGACACTTCATCCTATATGAGTTCTCTCATTGTTGCAAAACAACACGTTTCCCTTTATTCTCGACAAAAAGGTCTAGACCCAGAAGCAAAAAAAGATGAAATCACATCACTTGTGTATATATCCCTTGGGGTTAGAAATTAGGCTACAGCAGAGGGGCTTGAGAAAAAGAGATGTGATTGAAAATGTAGTAGAAGGGAGTAGGGTCACTCTGTCTTTTCCAGGTGCCAAAATTGAGGCTGTCCCGAAACACTTCAGGTGAATGGTTCCTGTCGTTTGACAAAATTATAAGGACCCAATAGTTTGATATAATACTTTTTCAATAAAAGTTACTTAAAATGACTGTGCAAACGATGGATTAGGATAGTTTCTGCACTCAGAAGGGGAAGGCAATGAAACTGTCCAAACACGCTCTGAGGTATGAGCAGAATGGTTGACCCCCCCCCCCGCCCCCGCCATGCCCAGTCTTGCACAAGCTCGGTCTCTGTTCTGCTGTAGACCATTATGATCTGTAGTTAGTATTACTGCTCTAATTCTCAAAATTACATAGTTAAACTTTTATAAAAGTATGTATATACAGATTCAAAACAGGTAAATGTATCTCTCTTCACCTACGTTTGTTCTTTCTCCCTTAAAACATGGGTTGTGTTGTTTCATCTGAGTCATCATTTTTAGTGTTGAAGATTTTGTGAGATTTTAGAACGTGATGAAGTATGCATATTAGAACACGCACACAAGTCACCTTTTAAAAACCTTCACTTTTAAAGATAACTTTTGAAATGATTCAGCGTTAAGAGAGAGGCCAAGTAGGGGTTGGTTAAACTTTGATGATTGTTCCTATTGCTTTTTAACTTGTGGGTCATGTTCATAATTAAACCCTTGGTATATATGAAGTGGGAGTAGAGGTCAGAGAGGTAAAAAAGGTAGAGGGAGATGAGAGGACTGGGAGAGAGTAAGCAGAGGTGAATACGGTTAGGAGTAAGAAATAAACCAGAAAACCAGCAAGAAGTGCAAAGCAAGGACTTTGCAATTATCCTGTGGCACAGAACAATAGGTCTCCATAAGATAATGTGTGATGTCAATTTCTAGTCTGTGCTGAAGCCAGGATGGGACAGGTGGATACACTCCACCCTCTATTAAATCCCAAGCCTCAATTATAGAGTGAATTCCCATCTTTGTTGATACTTTTTGTTTACTTACCCTAAGAACTAAAATAAATTAGTGGTGAAGGGAAAAGAAAGAGGTAGAAAACAGGGAAAAGGAAATATTACATTGACTGAAGACTCTTTCACACAGAGGTTTCTTATTCTCTTAAAAGACCCTGTCCTTCAACCTGAATCCACATCTTATTCATAGTGAAGTTTCTTTTGAGCTTGCTGGAACTCAGGCAGGAAAGAAGATTGCTGCTCTGAGCTCATCTCTGTAATTGACTGACCTGTGTCTGTTAAGCCCATTTTTTGAGGCATGCTCTGGAGTTCAATTGTCTTTGAGGTTATACAGCAGCTTTCAAAAATAGGGCATGTACATTCTTTTGATATTAACTTCTGACCTCGAGAGAACTATTTCTGGTCCTTAGAACCATTGTCAAAGGGTGAGAGCTTTCTAATAAGCTGGTTATTGGCCCAATAAATAAAAGTATCCCCCAGGTAAATATGTCTGTCTCTTTCAAAGTGCGTAAAATACACCTGAAGAATTTGTGTTTTCATCTACAGTCAAAGGCCAATGAAATATTGAAAGCTGTCTGTTCGCCTTTGCCAGGATAGACTCATGATTGACACTTAAGCTGCATGTTTTATTTTCCTTAGGTGGCCCACTGAAAACTTTGGTGCCTGGGTGCCTCAGTCGATTAAGTGTCTCCCTTCAGCTCAGGTCATGATCTCAGGGTCCTGGGGTTGAGCCCCGCATCGGGATCCCTGCTCAGCGGGGAGCCTGTTTCTCCCCCTCCGTCTGCCCCTCCTTCTGCTTGTGCTGTCTCTCTCACTCTGACAAATAAATAAATAAAATCTTAAAAAACAAAATAAATAAGTAAACAAATTAAAGGGGTAGCAAGCAGTTTAGGAGTTAATTGTCTCTGACTTGACTCAAAAGATAAGCATACCTGGTTGAAAGGTACATCCGAAGCCCGTTGAAGCAAGTCATCCAAACAGATTTTAAAACTACAGTTGTCTCTCTCTCTCTTTTTTTTTTTCTTTTAAACCTTGGAAACCTCTCATAGCTACAGTTAATTTTAAAAAAGAGCAGAGCCCAGTGTCCAGCTAAGAAGGCACTGAGGGCCTTGTAAAACTTGCTTTGTGTTCTTTGCAATATCACGCATTGAATTTTTGCATTCAAAACATGTAGGCAGATGATCGAGTCCATGTACAGCAGGAAGTGATTTCTTCGAGTAAGAGCGAAGCTGAGGGGATGTGTGGGCCCAGTTTGGCATGGAATTTTATGTGCCCTGGTGACCACTTCCTACGGAATTTTCCTTTAGAACCTCTAAAGAAACTGTTAAAAGGGATTCTCTCCCCTCTTCACCATGTGGGCAGATCTCCCTGCCATGTCGACTGGAATTGGAAAATCATGAGTTGTTGCATCGTGTTTACGCTGATAGACAGGTGCCCTTCCTCAGATTTGGCATTCATATCATAACTCGTGATGACCACAGCGCCGAGGATCCCAGGGACAATAAATGTGGAAAGAAGTAAACAACTCTTTCTACTAGTTCCTTCCGTAAAGGTCCTGCTAACACCTGCTCCGCAGGCTGAGGCCAAATGAGAGCTGTAGATAAAATTGGCTGCTGACAATCAAGGTCACCGATCAGAGAGGAACTCGGTGTATCTTGAGGTGAGACTGTTACACTGTTCCATTCTACTTCCCAGTAACAATGGTAATATTAGCATAACGACTACATCACACAATAGGTCTAAGTACAAAACAGTTATATCTGACACTAACATTTGCAACCACATTATAAAGTTTTATACTCAGTAAATAATTGTTGAACACAGGAATACATCTTAAAATGCATTACTGATTTTCAAATATTTTTCTTTTGTAATCTCTTTAACAAATACTAAGGTCTCTGTTTTATAGAGGAGACAAGTGATACCCAGATCATTTACATGATTGATTTAATTCCACATGGCTTAGTAAATGATAGAGGTGGGGCCGAAATTACTTCTGTTTTCTTGTTCTGTGCTGATTTGTGTGGCCTGTGCTGTATGGAAAATTAATTTCCAGCTGCCAATTATTCCAACCGAGCCTGTCCCCTGTATAGCTAAGGCCATAACCCCTATTTACGCTGAGGATGTTACATGATTTCCCTATACCCTTTATTTGATTGTCCTTCCTTCCTGTTTAAGCTCATCCCGGGTTCTCTGGAATCTCCAGCCTTTGTCAGCCAAGATTATTGTGGGCCTGGAAGGCAAATTCACAATTACCCAGGTGAAAGTACAAGGTGATAGGCACATTCCACTTTATTTGCCCATATTTTAAGAAGGAGACTTCTAGGGAAAAGGCCAGATACATCTCCATATTCTAAGCACATTAATGAGATTAATTTCCACTTTTATATCAGAGACAGTGCTCACGATCTACCTGGAAAAAAGAGTGAGAGAGAGAGGCATGTCTCCCATTTCTTGTGTGAGAAATTCATTTGTTTATCTACTCATCCAAGTTTATTGAGCATCTCATATGTGATAAGGGCTGTGCGACATTCAAATGAGCGTAAGGATGAGCAGGCCATCACATGTTCCCTACACATGAGTGTGGGGGTGGGGAGGGCTCTGCACCCTTGAAGGGATGGTCATGCACTGAGTATCTGCCTTACAGTTACCAGGATCCCAGTGCCTCAAGCTTTGATTTCTGGGGACCTGCATCTTCTCAGATGGAGTAGGTTCATTCTATAGGAACGTAGAAGGGAAACTGTCAGTGCTTGGAGACATCGGGAAAGGGGAGACGTAGCAAGAGCAAGATTGAACTCCTGTGCTAATGTGGAGCCGGATACCTTTCCCAGGAGGACCTGAGGCCCCTGCTCAAGTCATCCCCATCCATTTGCACTGATAGGGTGGATCACCAGTCCAGCCACGGTCACGTGTCTAGTTCGGAGGCCATGTGCTGGATTGCAGCTTTTTTGGTCCCATCTATGGGAAACTAGGAACTAATGTGTGGAGAGCATAGCAGACCTTAAAAATAAGTGGGATTTATGACGATCTGGTTTGGGGAAAGGAAGAAATGCAGAGGATGGCAAGCCTACTGGCCTTGATTCTTTCTACGCTCTGGGAATACTAGGCTGGAAGTCTCCCCTGAAACTCAGAACTCTCTTCCCCAGTAGGGGTAGGAAACTCAAGCTCTTCCCATAGCCGTGAGGCACCAGGACAGTCCCCTAACACCTCAACTGCCATCACATACCAGCACTCTTTGGACAAAGAAGAATTTCTAACTAGGTGAACTGAAAGCTCAGATTTATTAAAACGCCAAAGAACGCGTTGATTCTGGGAGATTAGCCGACTACTGCTGGTCCTACTGCTTTGAGCTTCAAGATTTGATGACGAAAGTTAGATGTCTCTGACCTTGTGTGACTCTTGCTCTGATTCGGTTTTTCATGTCAGCAGGGTATCACGGAGCACCAACGGCAGGCCTGGATGATTAACATGAAGGTGGAAATTTACTCACCCCCTTACGGTACCTTATCAGTACAAGAAGGCTTAGGTGTTTTTTTAAAAAATTAGTCCTGTGGATGTTCTGAACTTCGTAAGGATGACAGGTCAGATGTTAGGATATATCTCCTTCAGACATGTCTTCAACCAGCCCGAGTCCCTTTGCCTACATCATTACAGAAAGAGTGATTTTGCCCTCACACAGATCAAAGCTAAAGTCACGTAAAGCAGGGCGCCTGGGTGGCTCACTCGGTTAAGCGTCTGCCTTCGGCTCAGGTTGTGATCCCAGGATTCTGGGATCGAGCCCCGAGTCTGGGAGCCTGCTTCTCCCTCTGTCTTGCCCCTCCCCCTGCTCATGGGCTCTCGCTTTCTCTCAAATAAATAAATAAAACCTCAAAAAAACTAAATCACATAAAGACCATCATAGAAAGGATAATATATTTGGCGACAGACTGATAAAATGTGTCTGAGAGGACAAGGCCTCTTTATGTCACATTTGCCAATGTGTCCGTATAAATACTTTTACCGTGTGAGTTTAACAAGTGGCTCTCGAAATTCCTGAGTGTTGAACAGTGGGCTTTTGCAAGCCATTATAAGCCTGCTCCGGCAGAGGCTTTATTACTGCATATTTCCCACACAGGAAACAAATGTACTTTGATAGATCCTCGTTTACTTTCTTTGGATCAATGAAATTAATTACAAAGAGATCAATTCTCCCTCGCCCTTTGGGTTGAGACTGTGTGAGAATTGGACCATTCTGTTTAGGTTGCCAGGCCACTAAGGCACATCCCAAGGGTTCCCATTACCCTTAACTGGGATGCACGGTGCTGCGGTTATAGACTAGAGAGATGTCAAAGTCGGAGGCACAGAGAGCAAGCCTAACCTGAATTGTCAAGAAAGGAACATGAAGAATTCACAATGACAGAGAAGTCAAAGCAGGAAAAGAAGTAAGACTCAAGAACTGGAAAGAACCTAGAACTAGAGAAAGCATTTCTTTTTCTCTTCATGCATTCATTTAATACTAACCAATTTTTGCCCTTGTGGACCGTACACTCTTGTGAGGGGATGGAGAAATCGATACACAAATAATCAAAAAACACATAAGGCAATTAGGGATCGCAGTATATGCAAAAATTAATGAAAGAAAATTAAATGACCCAATGAAATAGAAACTGACAGAGTTGAGCTTTCCACAAGGAATTCACTGAAGATCATTCTGAAAAAGTAACACTTGAACCAAGACTTGAGTGGTTAAGAGGAAACCAGCAAAGCAAACATCCAAAGTTGACCAGATAGAAGCAATTAAGAACGCAGGGTAGTTTAAGTCAGGAAATGCTCAGTAAGTTCAGGGACCGCTCTTGTGGCTGGGGCCTGCTGAATGATCATGGAAAAGATCAGTAAAAGACGAGCTGGAAGGAAGAAGCAGGCATACATGGCATGAGGTCTTACTCTGCCATAAAAAGACAGTATTTCTTTCTAATTTTAATGGGAAGCCTTTCAAATAGCGAGGGTTTAAAATAGTGAGTGATACCGGATTTGTCTTTCTTAAAAGATCGCTCCACTTTCATACAGGGCATTTGGGTGGCAAAGGAATCCTGAAATAGATGAGTGTGGGCTGGTCAGGAAAAATCCAGAGACAGACAGCTGTGGTTGCTTATCACACAATCCCAGCACAGATTGGCAATGGGCAGAGCTCAAGGCGGGCAAAATGCAGACTTGGCTTTAGACGGCACTAACCGCTTCTGTATTGAAGGAACAGAGAAGCACAGGTTTTTGTCAGCTTAACTGAGAGCAGTAACACCCACTGGTACAATGTTTCTTGCACAGCACAGTCCGGACCAACCTTTGAAATTAAATGCTTGAATGAAATGAAGCCTACCTCAACTTTTATATTGATGGTGGCTACTGCAGACGACTGGTTTAGTCAGCAAAATGCCAGCAGAAAAATGAAACTTGGAAGCTCTCTGACAAATAACGCCTCCTGGTACAAAGAATAAAATGTAGTGAATATCTGTTCCCTGAAGAAATAAATTAAGGAGAGACAATTCATTTTCCGTTTAATTGGATAAAAAGCCCTTCGCGTGATGATTTTAATTGTGTATCCCATGGGCAGACAGACATTTCATGAATTCACCATGGATTTAGAAGGTCATAGACAACAAAAGCATTTCTTCCATTATGCCTATTTATGGATTCTAAGTTTTAGTAATTAACTCAGAAATGGAATAAACCATTTTTAATTAACCCGAAGATACAACCTTTAAGAGATTCATTTTTCTATAAAATTTTAAAAATGATTCTTTATGAATTAGTTCATTTTAATTATACAGAAATAAAATTCTAGATTGAGGTTTGAGTCACATATTAATGTGCCTCCAAATTAATTAGTGTTATTTATCATTAAGAGATACACTTGGCAGATATATTTGCAAGTCTTGCTTGTGGTGAATTTTCAGTCTTGTAATTATAATGATGATATAATGATGGTAAAAGAAAGTGGCTGTCATATGCCTTTGAAGTATTTCTCTTTTAAAAATTAATTTCTTTTACATGTCTAGAAATTGGATACATGATGATTTTGTTTCCAAGTGTTGTATTGCATTAAGCTGTTTCAGACCATCTATCCAAGACCAAAGATACATACACTTGTAAAAAATAAAGAATCATGAATTCATTTCATTACCTATATAATTAACATCTGGTCATTAGTTATTGACAATAAGTACAATAACTAAAGCATGTATCATCTTATTGACAACATGGCAGTGTTACCTGAAACACATCCACACACATTCTGCGTAGCCAGTATTCTGAGTATGATATGTCCTACAGCAGATCTTGCATGTAACTTTTGTCAATAGCATTTTCTAGATTCAATATCTGTGCAAATAGTAGCTTCTGATTTATAATGCATTTACACTTATAGCCGTAGCTAATACTATTGACTGGGAAAATAACAGTGCTCTGATAAGGTAGAAGCAGAAAGGGAGAGCTAGAGAGAGAGAAGAGGGGAGAAAGACAAGGAGGAGAAGGTGAAGATCATTAACAAGTAGCAGAAAAGAAGAGGAAGGAAAGGAAGGCAAGAAGGAAGCAGAAGAGGAGATAGAGGGGCAGTGGAACTGACTGTGCTGTCCTTGGTTCATTGGCTAAATCTGGGAAGTGACAGTCACCTCTCCGCTTCCCCAATATGAAACCCAGATTGGGTGTTACCTTGTCAGTCATCCTGACAATATCAAAAGTTTGCTGGAAGTGGTGTGATTTCGTATAATATCTCACAGGTCATTTTTCACGGGCAAGGCAAGTATTTTTTAAGTCAAATATAATTTTTTTAAGTCAAATTGAATTTTTTTATTGCAGGGAGAATATTCTCTTCCTTGGAATTATACAGGGTTCTTCTACTTATGGAGAGCAGACTCGTTTAGGTTATTTCCCCATTAGAAAATTTTTTGTAAGGACACATCAGGAAACCATGGATCAGGCCTCTGAGAAACCTAATGGAAGACAAAGAGCTTGGCCTGTGAAGAATGGGAGCTACAGGATAATTGTGCCTCATGATAGGATCCTCGGGAGTTCAGCTGAAGGGATTATTTGGTCAACATCTAGAAGCAGAATTTCCTCGTTCTTCATCTGCTTCTGTCAGTGTCACTTAACTAGTGCTGTTTATTCTCCTGCATAAACCAAGTCATCCGTCTCCCCCTGAGTTTTCATTTATTACCATCTTTCTTATTTGGGAAGAGCTTTGGCATCATACCATAACGAAGAGCCCGGGCAAACCTCTACGTTTGTGGGTTTTTTTTTTTTTTTTTTTTTTTTTTTTTTTTGAGCTTCATGTCACTCCTGTCCAGTCAGCTGTGGTCAGGAGGATGGGTCGATCATTGCCACAGATACCCTTCCATGAGGGCCTTGGGAATGGCTGCCATTTTGACGCTTGGCTTCTGCAGTCACCAAATTTTTAAGATATAAATCTAGTTACAGCTCTGAAAGCCCCACCTTCCAGAATCTTAATATCTCAGTAATCGATTTATTGGGAAAAAAAGGACAGCATCAGAGGTGGAAAATTTCATATCAAGTTCTCATGGCAATCCCTTCATATTGGAAAAATGAAGTAAACAAGCCTCCGAATTTCTGAAAGCACATTTGTTTCATTACTTATTACATACATATTGCCTTTCTATTGTATTTCATGACCTAAACAAATAAGGTCCCAACTCCTTCTTCCCACCCCCAGCTTTCGGGTCTTAAATTATTATAGGAACTGATTAATAATTAAGCTAAATAGATGCCAGTGGGACTATGAAGAATTTTACATTTAAAATTAAGTGGGGTGTCCATTCTCCAAGACTGTTTGCTCTGATGAGATACTACTGGAGTTGGGAACCGAATAATGAGAAGGAACCAGCCAGTAGTCATGATACTCATTTTTGGTGTCCAATTTACATTGCCTTACAGTGATGAGGATTAATGGCATAAAGCAGATTTTTTAACATCAACTTTTGACCTAGCTCAGTCCGTTCTTAAGGCAAAAATTGGTCCATTGGCCAAGGTATCTGGGGCACTGTCCTTACACGTTAGCACAATGGTGCTCTTAGAATAAGCCATACATTGGCTTGCTTGAAACGTTACTATAATTTGGGAATGAGAAACTGCCACCTGGAAGAGAATATTTCTCAAGAACGATAGGACAGCACATACCATGAAATTATAGTAACAGCAGCTGAACACTGATCCATCTGGAAACTTTAAACAATGCATCTGGCAATTTACAGGTAATAACTTGCCACTTTTGACAGAAAAGGTCATAAATATTTCTTATTATTACCAAACAAGACACCTGTGAGCTCAGAGAGAACCCTTATAAATCTAGGGGCCATATTGGCTGGCTGTCCTGAAGTAAACATAAAGTCAGCTAATCTTTCAAATTGGAAAATGCCATAAACATGCAAAGAAGTCATAAGATTTGTGAATAAAAGTAAACTGTTTGACAGTAGAATACAGTTGGATTTTAAATGTAAGTGGGTGTTGGATGCAATAATCATGAGTCCCTGTTTTCTTGTGACTCTCCTGGTGTATGCCAGTCACCCTGTTGAATTGTTAAAGGTGTCTCCTTTCACTCTCAAATGTGCCCTTGCCCCATGTTGAAAGATAAATTATATCCTGCCCTTAGTCTTAACACACCATGCTCCAGAGGACAAAAAGAACAAGAATGTAGGCTTCCAGCTGTTAGGAAGACAGATAATGAAAAAGCTGTTCAGTTTTGCTGGGGATATTCCTGCTTTAGTGTCACCTGACAACTTACCATCTACTGTAAGGATATAAGGAAGGCTTTCAGGAAAAGCAAGCTGGACTGAGATAAAAAGATATGTAGATACATAGGTAGACTGATGGATGGATGGCTAGATGGATCAATGGTTGATAGCTAGATAGATAATAGGTAGAGAGACAGATGGTAGACAGTTGATAGGTGGTATATTAAAATAGATGTTAGATAGATAGATGATAGATAAAAGTAGATAAAAATAGGTGATAGATGCTGAAGATAGAGATGATAAAGACATAGATGATAGACTGATATAGGAGAGAGAGAGCAATAGATACATACAAACTATTTGTCTAATGAGCTCAACTCTGTACTCAGCTAATTGCAATTCCTCTGATGTTTTTTTGAGAAGTAATGCTGAACTGCTTGCATTTTCCAACTCCCAAATGATGCAATTCCTTTTGAAAATCAGTAGATATGTTTTATGCATCCTCTAGAAACTTGAAGGAAAAAATCATTTATAAAAAAATCTCAACTCATGCTTAATTTTATAAAGATCAGGAATACCTATATTGAGCATAGAAATTCAACCTTCTAACTCAATGAATTAACTTAGTACGATGAATTCTGAAAGATATCCTTATCACATCATCAATAATTCGAAAGATACAACATTTTCAAAAGAATAGACTTTTGAACTAATTCAGCTTCACTGATACCTCTTTTGAGCAAACGATAACATTTTATTGCAATGAGTAAGAGTTTGTTCCCATTACAAACCAGCTCCTCCTCTCCTTTTTCATAGGCCGACTTTCCTAAGTTGAATTTCATCTTTGCCCTAAAATAACTTACTCAACAAGAAAGGCTAGCATTTTCTACATAGTGAAAATCGAGTAATTAAAATGTCAGGTTTTCATCAGCAGGCAAAACTGAATTAAACCAACAAAGAAAAACAGGTTAGAAATACTCAGATCATGCTTTTCCTGAAGCAGCCAATATACCTGTCCATAGAATCTGATCAAGAGTGAGACTTTGAGACATTGGTGTAGTTTCAGAATCATCTTTTAGGAGGCTAAACTAGAATGTTTGCAGTTATATATATATATAGTGTGTGTGTGTGTGTGTGTGTGTGTGTGTGTGTGTGTGTGTGTGTAACAATACCTCAAAGCCATATGGTCCATAGGTGTATACATCTTGGCTAAATTTCACCTGTGTGGTAAAAGGAAGGAAGATGAATACGAATGCATTAATTATCTTCTTGCCTCAGTTAACAATGCATTAATTAAGATGGCTTATTTCATTATCACCCCAAGATACTCATGTAATACCTGAAATTCACAAGTTCTTTTTAAAAAAATACTGCCTTCTTTGATAGGAAATTAAGCAACGTATTAGTATATTCATAATTAAAATTAAGGTATAGAGTATTCTCAAATTTAAATGGCTACTCTCCAAAAGAGAAACATAAATAAGAATTTAAAGAGTGGAATTGGGAACTTTATTTGACTGTAAGCCAGTGGTTATATCTATAGTTAAATCTTTTTAAGACCATCTCCATGTCTCTGTATATGCCTGTATCACTATGTTGCTTTTATTGGTGGTATAATTAAATAAGTTTCCATCTGTCCATCCATCCTTACTCCATAGTGCTACTTCAAGGGCAGTTTGCAGAAAGGTAGTGGCTTGGGAAGTAGATGAAAAAATACTCACAAACTTCTTGGAGTTTATAGATCTCTATCTGTCTTGTCTTGATTGGTGGCAAGATCAAAGCAGTGCCTAGTTAGCATAGGTCAAGACTTCCATTCCTGGGCACCAGGATTCCTACACTCCCATGTCTCCAGAAGATGACAGGTCTGGGGAATCACACTAGCTTAGAGGACAGATGTCTCAGACATGACCACGGCAGGCAGGTGACTGATGGAGGGTCTAACTTGAATAACCTATCCTTTATCACCAAGGAATATTTTGGCTTATATTGAAGACGGTTAGGTTAGTGTTGCTACTCTTTACATTTCTTTCCCTTTTCCTCCTCCTCTTCTTACATTCTGGGAAAGTGAAGGTTCTCATTTCCATGGAGGTCAGGAAAAGGGATCAATGGCAGGCACTAAGCCACCTAAGATTTTTTTTAGTTTAGTGAGAGGAATTCTTAATGGGTTCCTTCTAACTCTTTGGAGAATATTTTATAATTGAATTATGTGGAGCCCTTAGTATCTGCAGATGTTCGTTTTTAGAGACTAAATTCCTGCCTTGTACAACTTGTTTTTGTGCCTTTTTTGATTTCCTACTTCCTTTTATTGCCACGTAATCAGCCCTTAAAGACAATGGTCCTTCCTCATAGAAATGCTTCCAGATATTAGATGGAGAATATTCCCCTTGAGTCCCCAGCTCGCATAATTAATTTGAACTTCATGTGCCTCTCTCTTCAAGAGAGAAGAACAATCTTAGCTTTTGAAGTCCCAGGTGGACCAAGCTACTTGTGAATTAAAATACCTTACTTTGCTTTTGTGTAATATGGGTATTTTATCTCAAAGTGTCAACAGTTAAGACATTCGAAATCATAGTAACAAAGACAGTTCTGAGTTGCTAAAAATGGAACATTTTTGGAGGGGACTTCACCTCTTTTCCCTGTCTCTTCTCCCTCCTACATCTGGTAGTGCCGTGTCGTATTTTGCCCCAAGACATGATCATCTGAGCAGAATCCCCTGTGGGTCCCAGCTCAAATTGCACTTTCCAGGCATCCCCACATATCTGGGTGGAGACAACATGAATGGCATGGAAAGCACATGAGTCAGACAGGCTTCTGCCAGTTCTGGAACATAAAACACATCATTCTAGGTCTTGAAATGTTGACTTCCTAATTTCTAAGTGAGAAGACTAGCAATGATCTGTTAAGCTTGTTGGGGGTTTAAATCACTTTTCTGTCTGACCCATAGTAGGTACTAAATATATAATTAACTTTTTAACTTTTTCTATTTTGCCAACCAAACACATCTATCTTGAATAATACAAATGCATTTATCTCAGTGTACTAAATGGATTAAATGGGTCCTTTAATGCCTTAATTTTCTTTTTCTTCATTTTCTTCACTATGGAACACAAGGATTAAAACACTAAAACATCACAGAAGCTAAATTTCATCCATAATTTTACATATTTCTGAACGGAATCTAGTACTTTTTTCTCTTCTATGTTTTTGAATGTATATAATTAGATATTTGTAAAGTATGTATATATTTGTATATTATTGTTTTCAAGTTTTTAAGTTACTATTTTCAAGAGTTCTTCATGTCTTCATAGTTGTTGCATTTATGGTTGCATAATATCCTAATTAACAGCTATTGAAAACTTAAGAATATTGCCAGAACTTACCATGATAAATAATGTGGCTAATAAACAGCTTGCTTCATGTATTTTTTTCCCCAAGAATTCTAAGTGAAATAATTGAATGGCTCTGAGTAATCACTCTAAGAGGCTCTCAATAGCAATATGTGAAAGAACACAGAGGGTTTTGTGGGTGTAGGGAGAGAAAAAATTTTCCTCTACCCTTTGAGTTCTTCTAACTGGACTAAGAATTAAATTGGCACAAGACAGACGAACAGGAGAAAAAACAAAACAAAACACAAGGTTTTATTATATGTGTGTGGCGGTCCAATCATAAAATTGAGACCCAAACATACGACCAAGAAAGGGCAGTGTTTATACAGTTTATATAAAGGGACAATAAATTTGTAAGAATTTGACAGGATAAGGAAAACAGATGTTTGAGGGCTTTAATTTATAAGGAATTCCGAATGGAACATGAGTTGAAGGAGCATATTATCAAAAGAAGTAAGAAGGTTTGTTGCTACAGCTTTCTCAGTTTTACAATTCCTATCTCTGGTATAAGGATGTTTTTTGTACTTAGGACAGGGAGGGTACATTTCATATGGAAGATTTATTTGCTTCTTTTGGGGATACAGAGGAGGGTCTGAGTATCGTTGCACAAGCTGGTTTTCTAGTAGCTTAAAGGCAAAATAATCAATACGCCATTGTGGTATATTTTGGGCAGCCTGCCCTTGGCCCCCACAGTTGTAACACCTCTGTCTTTAATCAAAGGAATCGTTTCAAAATTGGAGTCTAATTAAAAATATCTTCCTAATGGCGAACCTTAGGGAAATACCTTTGAGCAGCGAATGCCTTTGACTTCTGGAATCCTTCCCTTAAGCATAAGGCTGATGGTCTTACTCATGAACTTCCCAGTAAATCACGATAGAAATCTGAGTTCACTTGACAAATGAAGATGTCTGTGCCTGATAGGTTATATTTGTCAAGAATGTGCCCTTAGCATAATTACTGTTTTATTACACCTACAACCAGCAGTGCTTACCTAGAAAACACAAATTCTAAAGCATTTCACAAATAATTCATCCAGCATAGGAAGCTCATCTTCATACGTAAATTTATCCGTTGTCCTCATTTGTCTGTTCTGAAGCCCCATTTTGATTACTCTTAACATCTTCGCTCTTATCTGAAAAGTATGGCATCTTCCTAATGCACGCTTTTTTCTTTTTAGAATCTCAACTCATTCTGAAGACAGAAGGTTCTTTCCAGAAAAAATAAATTGCCCATTTAGTGCATATTTCATTTCCTTGGTATGAGTTTCTGTGTTCAACCCGGTTAGGATGTGTTTGACTTCTCTCTCTTGATTTATGTCACTTTCTTTTTCCTTTTCTGCACAGCCCTCTTGCCTTCCAGCCTTTCCCATTCATTTGAGGATATGAAGGTTTGATGCAGGTGAATTGGTCTCCCTGAAGACAAAGAGTTTGACACAGATTGCAGAAACTTTCCTATAAAGTTGTATATCAGATGAAGAGTTGTTAAAAGGCATAGCTGCCTAAAGCATCTCATTTCACATCACCCGGAGAGGGAGTTTTTGTCAGAAACCATCGTATTGAGTAGGTGAAAATACGTTGCCCGGCACATCCACCGACTACACATTATAGACCCTACTCCCATGAATAATTAAAATTGTTTCCCACAGAGTTCGCATTATTAGTATTCATTTGAGCACATGATAATAAATTCGGAGAAAAAACTCACTCTGAATATTTAATAATATTTTGCATTTTCATGGTATGTTATCTTTTGGAAGTGAGGTTTAATGAATTACAATGAATTAGTGAGTTCCACGGGATGTACCTTGGAGGCAAATCAAGCTCCTTATGCCCATTTTGCAGTTTAAAAAACAGAGAACCTGAGAGATGAAGGGATTTGCTCAGTATATTTCTGTGAGCATGACATTAGAAGGAAAGGACATAAAACCTTTTCCTGAGGTTCGCAGCCAGAAGACATTCTGTTAAGAAAGGGGAGATTAAGATAAAAATGTGATATATGGTGTTTCTTCTCAACATTCAAATATCCAAATAACACTGACAATTACTTCTCCATTAGGGTGGTAGGTGAAACACAGGAGACTGGCTTCTTGGTTCTTTAAAATTCTTCAGTAATAAAAATGATTATAAGCTGGGTATTAGGCCCACAAGAAAACTCTAGAGTCATGGTGATTTTTGGGTGATTTGTCCTTGAGATTCAGGTCATGAGTAGTCTTCTTATACAGGAAGCAGGTCTACAAGCTGATGTGTGGGCTTGCTAAAATGCACGAAGTTCACTGTCTGCCTAAGGACACAATTGCAAAGCATTTGTAACCTGCCTTTAGAAATTCAAAGCCAAGGGGTATAGTAGAGCCGGGCATTCAGGGCAATTAAAAATAATTCCTAACTGCTGAAAACTAACCAAATGGGTTAGGCCCCTTCCCAGATATTTCCAGTTTGTCACTTCCAATTAAGAGAAAGGATTCTGAGGTCGATAAACACAGTGTGTATATGTAAATGTAGACGAAATATATAAACTACATATGTAAAGTATATGTATAAACTATAGATACATACATTTTTTGCCAAAAACTATAAAGAAAAGTAGTCCATTGTAAAATTCTTATAAAACCATAACGAAACTATATTTACATAAATAAAATTCTTATAATACCATAACAAAATTATATTTACATTTATGCAGAGACATAAAACATATATATACATAACTAGTTGTATAATTTTTATTATATAAAACACGTTTTTCATGTAAGTTATCCCGTTATTAAGCTGGTGGAGTGTGATAAAATTGTCACCCAGTCAATGCTAACTAAGAAATAAGTGTATTGGCCAAAACATCTGATTGTAAGTAGAGCTACAAGGTACATTATTTTTTTAAACTTTCATTTATTTATTTTAGTTCAAATTCAATTTGTCGACATATGGCACATCATTACATTATTGTTTTTTAAGATTTATTTATTTATTTCTTAGAGGGAGAGAGTGTGTGTGTGTACGAGTGAGGGGAGGGGTCCAGGAGAGGGGGAGAGAAGCAGACTCCCTCTGAGCATGGAGCCTGATACGAGGCCCGATCCCACGACTCTGAGTTCATGATCTGCGCCAAAATCATAAGTAGAATGCTTAACTGACTGAGCCACCCAAGCACCCCTACAAGGTACATTATTTCAATCAAGACTTCAACAGTACAAACTGATAGAATGAAAAAATAAGGAGTTTCCAGTTAACTTTGGTATGTTTTAGTTTGAGTCCCAGAAGTTCTACCTTTGACAAATGTCAGAGTCAAAGCAAGAAAGTTTTCATATGATGGACTAAGAATAATGGTAGGATTTTGGAAACAATGTATTAGCATTGAAAGAACCTAGGAGATCAGGTACCCAATCCCTTCATTTACATAGGTTTATACTGGGGTTCAGAGGATTTTATCCAATGTTCCAGAACTTATTCGTGGCAGAGATTAAATCAGTCTTAATCACTTGATTTTTAGTTATTTTCATTTCTTTTACACTTTCTTCATCTTGCCTCTAGATGGGAAATGGCAACAAATTGAGAGTTGGCATTTTTTAAATTAATTTTTATATTTCACAACTATATGTTACAGTGTTAAAATGCTCATTACTTTAAATATAAACCTGATAACTGTGGAAGCTTACTGTGTTAACCTCTCCCCATCTGTCCCCTACTCTCAGATTTTAGTAGTTCTCTAATGATGACAGAATAAAATTCCACCCCTTTGGTTTTATGTGTAATACAAAACTTATTTCTCTACAGATACTTACCTTTATTTTATTTACCTTTGATTCTCATGGCCAACCTGTATTCTAACCAAACCGAATTATTTATTTGGAGTTTCTTTTCTATTTTTTCTCACCTCCCTGGTTTTGTTCATGTGCTTCTCATTGGGAGTTGAGATTTATTTATTCTCTCTCCACACAGCTCGCGTCTTGCAAAGCTAATCTGAAATTCCATATGTTCCATGGAGTTTTCTCTGGACCCCCAAGCTGGAAGTGAGCTTTGTCTTTCTGAACTTTAAGGCCTCTCCTCACCTAGAGTGTATCTATTTTTATCACATACAGCCTGTTAGTCTGCAAACTCTTTGAAGGTTTGATTTTTGGCTGATTGATATTGGTATGTCCAACAGCACTCCCATGATGTAATGTTTTTCTTCATTCATTCATTTGGTGATTCACTCACCCATTGAACCAATTTTGCTTTAGGACCCTCTTTGTGCTAGGCACTATCCTGGTACTGAATAAATACTCAATAACTATTTTTTTTTTAATAAATAGGGATAGCTAAAAAGGGTCACTTTGAAAGGATCTAGAAACTGAACACGAAGGCCACCTGACAACATAGATAAAATAGAATCTTGTTTATTAGGATTTCATGCAGGTGAACACTCACTGTTGTTGGAAAAATCCCATATAGGGTGCTATGATGGCAACTTCTAGCAGATGCACTGGTCGTAGCTAGAATATATGTATATTCTTTACTTTGGAATGCAGATCTTTATTTGCTTTCTTTGATATACCATAACCGGCTAAATTTGCTTTTGTGGTTCAGAATTAACTTTGACAGTTAACATCCCTTCTGAGGGGCTGATTTCCTCTCCCCTCCACATAGTTACTTATCTCTTCCACATGGAAAACAGGTTCCTTTGAAGTTAAGAAGAATTCACATGTGGCAGAGATAAAAATATTAACAATAGTTGCTTAAAACTCGTATCAGACACATAGAAGAATGCTTCGAGAAAGACTTAAGGAAATCTTTTTGCAAGACCAGAACAAACAAAAAATAGCTTCCAAGACTTAAGTAAGGAAGAATCACATATCAAGATTATTTTTTTTACATATCTAGATTTTTAAGGCACGAGGTAAGTATATATATATATATATATATTATATATATAAAATATATTTCAATAAGTATATATATTTCAATATATATATTTCAAAAAATATATATATATTTCAAACCCCAACAATTAATTACAAATACCTTGAAATCTAACTCATGAGTGTATATGTGCCGAACACCCATATTATATGCCAGTTTTGGCTTATTTAAAATATAAAAATGATATTTGTTGACATTTTTTGGAAAATGTAATTTCCAACATTCATTTTTTTTCTTTTGAAAGTGGGAAGCATACCTAGAATATACTGTTTGATACCTTTCAAAAGCCTCTTTAAAGGCTGTTAAGAATTCTTCATGGTGTATATCTTATTAGCAAACTGGAGCCCAGAATGAGTTGTTAGGAAATAAGATAATCTCTTACTGGCCAATTTATTCTTTTCCGGAGGGGAGAAGAGCCTGGGGAATTGTACATCAGGGATGGGAATTAAAAAGGAATTAAAAAATATTGTCATAGTTACACACTTGCTGTCAGCTTAGATGTAAACAGAACCCACACCGTTAAATGAAGTGTGCTTGTCCTTCTACACTCTTTTCTGCGAACTGAATCATGTTAGTAGAAGTTACAGTTTGGCAGGTAGGAGCTGGGCTATTGATTGTTCCTCCCGAGAGGATTGATTGCAAGCTTTGATGAGTTGGCTTAAATTAGGCAGCCCACTGGGGAGCTGATACTATCTAACTCCTTTACAAAGTTAAAAATATATGTATATGCGAAGGTTGTAAATAGGATCATTGTGAATTTTCCTCTTTTTAAAATGTTTTCTGTAACAGTATATTTAACACTCAAAGTCTTTTCTGAGAGGTGCCTGGGTGGCTCAGTTGGTTAAGCATCTACCTTTGGCTAGGGTCATGATCTTGGGATCAAGCCCTGCGCTCAGCGGGAAGTCTGCTCCTCCCACTCCCTCTGCCCCCCCCCACCCCACCCCATTCCTGTGCTCTCTCACACGTGTGCAAATAAATGAATAAAATATATATATTTTAAGTCTTTTCTGAGAAGGTAACATTATACTTCTTAAAACTGAGTAAACTTGGTTACATTGCTATATGGAAATTTCTTTTTCTTCTGCATAATCTTCTAGCGATACCATTGTGGTCATTTGTTTTAATATAGATGAGACCAAAGGACCTCAGAACATGACTTCCTTATTGTCTCTTTTCCATCTGTTCCCTTGTCACTCTTTTAGTGTGGTTTTTTTTATACCTACTAGATTATAATATTTACCCAAGCATTTCCAAGTGTGCTTGTAATCACTAAACTATCTGTACCCTACAACCAGGTATTTAAATGGTTCCACTTATTCCAAATCAGGTATTTTCTATTGATTCTTACTCCTTAATGAATTTTTCATTTTGAAATCGGCTCATTCACAAATTTGCATGTCTCATTTGTAACATTAATCACATTTTTTCTTGACCCATGTATTTTTAAAACATATGAATGCAAATGTTGTTGGCTTCTTTAGTGTAAGACACTATTGGGTTGTGTAAAATGTACCCCAGGGTAAAATGAGAAAATTTAAAAGGAAGATCCTTACTTCTATTTTCTTTACCTAATATTCTATAAATGTATTTGATGGTGTAAGGGTATAATAAATGATTATCAGCTACTCATGAATACAGCTCCAAGGGGTTAGTGGCCATTTCAGGAGCAGTGTCATTAAGAAAAGTGAAGGAATATGAACAGTCTTCCACACAATTTGAGTGCAAACACGATCAAGTAAAAAAGATCAAATTCTACTGGAAGGAGAAAGGAAAATAGGACTGTTCTTGAAATTAAATCTCATATAAGTCTTTAAAATTTCATGTAAGTCTAACAAGATATGAAAATAAAAACATGACATAATCATTTAGCATGTAACCTGGATTATAATATGTACATAAAAGTACAGAATTCATGGGCATAAATATTAGTAAATTTTGACAAAGTGAGTAGAACCATTAAAGCATCACTCGGGTAAAGAGAGAGAAGACTGACACTCCCCAGAAACCCTCTTTATGTCACTGGAATGTGGCAAACACCCCAGTAAAGTTTACTGTATTTTGACTTGTTATTGTCATTTGATTGCTTTCCTGGTTTTGAAATTTTTTATGGCTTTTTTTTCATCCAGTGTTATGTTTGTGATTCATCTATATTGATGTCTATATAAATAGTTAATTCTCATTAATATATATGTACACACACATACATGTATGTATATATATTTTAGTAGACTTTAGTTTTTAGAACAGTTTTTGGTACATAGAAAAATTGAGAGGAAGGCATGCAGATTTTGCATATACCTTCTGCCTCCCCCTATGCACAGTCTCCCTCATTATCAACATCTCCCACCGGAGCGTTACCCGTAGATGAACCAATATAGACAAATCATAATCATCCAGGTCAGTGCTATACATTAGGGTTCCCTCTCAGTGTTGTAAATTCTGTGGGTTTGAACAAATGTATAATGACGTGTGTCCCTGAGTATAGCATCATACAGAGTGGTTTCACTTCCCTAAACATCTTCAGTGTTCCACCCACTCATACCTTGCTTCCCCCAACCCCTGTCGATCTTTCAGCTTTTTTACTCATTATATCAGAGTGTCCTACACTTGGAATCGTACAGTGTGCAGCATTTTCAGAGTGTCATTTTTCATTTGTGTGTATTTACATTTCCTCCATATCTTTTCACATGTCATGATTCGGGAGCTCTTTTTTTTTTTTTTTTTTTTAATCAATGAAAAGTGTTCAGTTTCCTAGATGAATCACATTTTATCCATTCACCTATTGAAGGATATCTTGGTTGCCTCCAAGTTTGGGCAATTATGAAAAAAAATATGCTGTAAATATCTGTGTGCAAGATTTTAGTTGGGGATCAGTTTTTTACTACTCTGGATAAATTCGGGGAGCATGATTGCTAGATCACTTGGCAGTAGTATGTTCAGTTATGTAAGAAACCACTAAACTGTATTCCATGGCGACTGTACCATTTTGCATTCTTGCCAACAATCAATGAGAGGTCCTTTTGCTCCACCTTCTTGCCTGTATTTGGTATTGTCACTATTCTGGATTTTGGCCATTCTAATAGATATAGAGAGGTATCTTGTTTTAACTTGGATTTACCTGATAGTGTATGATGTGAAGCTCTTTTTAGATGGTTATTTGTCATCTTTGTGTCATCTTTGGTGAGGAGCAAAGGTCTTTGACTTTTTTTTTTTTAAAGATTGTTATTTATTTATTTGACACAGAGAGAGACAGCCAGCAAGAGAGGGAACACAAGCAGGGGGAGTGGGAGAGGAAGAAGCAGGCTCCCAGTGCAGGAGCCCGATGCGGGGCTCTATCCCAGGGATCCAGGATCAAGCCCTGAGCCGAAGGCAGACACTTAATGACTGCGCCACCCAGGCGCCCCAGATCTTTGACCTATTTTTTAATCAGGTTGTTTTCTTACTGTTTTAAGAATTCTTTGTATATTTTAGAGAACAATCCTTTATAAGATATGCCTTCTGCAAATAATTTCTCCCAGTCTGTGGCTAATTTTTTTCATTCTTGTAACAGTGTCTTTCATAGAGCAGAAATGTTTAACTTTAGCGAAGTCCAGATTATTAATTATTTCTTTAATAGATCACGCTTTTGTGTTCAATCAAATAAGCCATCACCAAAACCAATGTCATCTTGGTTTTCTCCTAAGTTATCTTCTAGGAGCTTTATAATTTTATATTTTACGTTTAGGTCTGTGATCCATTTTGAGTTAATTTTCAGGAAGGTGTTGGGACTATGTCTACATTCTTTTGCATTTGGGTTTCCTCTTGTTCCAGCATCATTTCTTGCGAGGACTCTCTTTGTTCCATTTTACTTCATTTGCTCCTTTGCCAGGTACCAGGTGACCATATTCATGCAGGTCTTTTCTGATCTTTCTATTCTGTTGCATTGATCTATTTGTGTGTCCATTTGTCAGTTCCACACTGTACTTATTTTACTGTAGCTTTATCATAATTGTTGAAGTTTAGTGATGTCAGTTCTCCAACGTGTTCTCCTTCAATACTGTGTTGGCTGTTCTGGGAGTTTTGACTCCTCGTGTAACCTTTAGAATCACTTTTTCAGTATCCACAAAATAACTTGCTGATACTTTGATTGGTATTGCATTGAATTCACAGTTCAATTTTGGAAGATATCTTGACTGTATTGAGTCTTCTTATTCATGAACTTGGAACATATTTCTTTTTATTTCTTCTTTGATATCTTTTATCAGAGTTTAGAAGTTTCTCTCATGGATCCTGTACACATTTTTTAGACTTACACCAAAGTATTTCATTTTGGGCGGTGGGTACTATTAAAATGGTATTGTGTTTTTCATTTTAAATTACACTCGTTCTTGGTATATAGGAAAACAGTATTTTTTTTACATGTGTCTTTTTTTAATTAAAGTATAATTGACATACAATATTATGGTTGTTTCAGTGGTACTACATAGTGATTTGACAATTACATACATTCCTCACTGGTCACACAAAAAGTATAGTTGCCATGTGTCACCATACAATATTATTACAATGTTATTAACTGTGTTCTTTATGTAGTACTTACCATTTCCATGCCTTATTTATTTTAAAACTGGAAGTTAGGGGCGCCTGGGTGGCACAGCAGTCAAGCGTCTGCCTTTGGCTCAGGGCGTGATCCCAGCGTTCTGGGATCGAGCCCCGCATTGGGCTCCTCCACTGGGAGCCTGCTTCTTCCTCTCCCACTCCCCCTGCTTGTGTTCCCTCTCTCGCTGGCTGTCTCTGTGTCAAATAAATAAATAAAATCTTTAAAAAAAAAAAAATAAAATAAAAATAAAACTGGAAGTCAGTACCCCTTAATTCCCTTCACCTATTTCACCCATCCTCCCACCCTATGGGAAAGCAATTGATTTGTGTGTATTAATTCTGCGTACTGCAACATTGCTATCATTACTTGTTAGTTCTAAGGGGGTTTTTTTGTTTTTGTTTTTTTGTCAGTTCTTTCAGATTTTTAACATGTCATCTGTGAACCAGGACAATTTTAGTTCTTCCTTCTCAATCATTATAACATTTATTTGCTTTTCCTGTCTTACTGCATTTACTAGGACTTCTAATATGTTCAAAAGCAGTGGCAAGAGGGGCATGCTGCTTTGCTCTCCATAGGGAAAGCTTGTAGTTTCTCACCATAAATGACGATGTTAGCTCTAAGTTTTTTGTATACATTCTTTATCAAGTTGAATAAGTTCCCTTCTAGTCCTAGTTTGCTGAGAATTTTTATCATGAATGCGTGTTTGATTTTATCAAATGCTTTTTCTGCATCGCTTGATCTGATAACATGATATTTCTTCTGTTGCCTGTCCCTGTGCTGGATTGCGTTAATTGATTTTTAAATGTTGAACCAGCCTTGTATTCATGGGATAAATCTCATTTGGTCATAATACATAATTATTTTTATACATTATGTTTTCTTGAGGACTTTTGCATGTATGTTCATGAGTCACTGTAGTATTTTTTTTTCTTATATTACTCTGGTATTATTATTAGGGTAATGTTTGTCTCATAGGATGAGTTAGAAAGTATGACCTCTTTTTTCAAACCAAAAGAGACTATGGATGATAGGTGTAAATTCTTCCTTAAATGTTTGTTAGAATTTATCATTGAACCTCACTGGGTCTGGTGCTTTCTGTTTTGGGAAGTTATTAATTAATTATTATTATTTTTTTTTGTAGATGTAGGTGAATTCAGCTTGTGTATATCTTACAAGTTTTGGCAGATTGTGTCTTTAATGAAATTAGTCCATTTAATCTAGGTTGTCAAATTTGTGGGTATAGAGTTGTTCATAGTATTCCTTGATTGTCCTTTCAACGTCCATGGATGTGTAATGATATTCTTACTTTCACTTCTGATATTAGTAATTCGTGTCCTCTATCTTTTTTTTTTCTTTTTCTTGCAAGTGTGGCCAGATTATCAATTTTATTAATCTTTTTAAAGAACCAGCTTCTGTTTTCATTTATATTTCTCTGTTGATTTCCCATTTTCAGTTTATTGATTTCTACTCTAAGTTTTATTATTTATTTTCTTCTTACTTTGGAATTAATTTGCTCATCTTTTTCTAGTTTCCTAAGGTGAGAGCTGAGCTTATTGACATTTGATTTTTCTTATATGTAACGCGCACATTCAGTGCTATAAACTTCCTCCTAAGCGCTGTTTTTTTCTGTATCCTATGAATTTCGATAAATCGTGTTTGAATTTTAATTTAGTTCAGAATATTTTTAAACTTAAGATTTGGTTTTTGACCCATTTATTATTTATAAGTCATTGTTTAATCTCCATGTACATTGGAATTTTCCATCCCTCTCTCTTGTATTGATCCTTGGCTTAATTCCACTGTGGTCTGAGAGCAAACATTCTACATTTTCTATTCTTACAAGTGTAAGTTCTGTGCTCTAAGGATTTGTGCTCTATCTTGGTGAATGTTCCCTGTGAGGTTGAGAAGGATGTGTATTCTGCTGTTGTTGGATGAAGAAGTTTACAGATGTCCATTATATGTAATCGATTGATGGTGTTTTTGAGTTCAACTCTGTCCTTCCTAATTTTCTGCCTGCTGGATTTGTCCATTTCTGATATAATACTGTTGAAGTTTCTACCTGTAATAGTTGATACATCAATTTCTCCTTGCAGTTCTATCAGTTTTTGCCTCACCTAGTTTGACTCTCTGTTATCAGATGTATACAAGTTAAGAATTGTTATGTCTCCTTGGAAAATTGGCTCCGTTATCATTTTTTATCCCCGATACCTCTCCTTCATCTGAAGTCTGCTCTTTTCTAAAAGTAATGCAACTACCCCTGCGTTCTTTTGGTTAATAGTACTACAGCGTATGGTTCTTCATTTATTTACTTTAATCTATATGTATCCTTATGTTTAAAGTGGGTTTCTTGTAGACAGTATGTAGTTGGCACTTGTTTTTGATCCACCCTGACAATGTCTGCCCTTCAGTTGTTGTATTTAGACCATTAATGTTCAAAGTAATTATTTCATATAGCTGGATTAAATTCTGCCATATTTGCTCTTGTTTTCTATTTGTTGATCTTATTCTTAGTTCCTATTTTTGCCTTCCACTCTTTTTCTGCCTTTTGCAGCTTTAATTGAGTATTGTATGTGATTTCATTTTCTCTTTTCCCTTAGCTTGAGGATTATACTTAAGGGTTTTTTTTTTTTTTTTGCAGTTTCCAATATATATTTATAGCTAATCCAAGTACGCTTTCATATTATACAATGTCACTTCACAGGTAGTATATTTTAAATGACAAAATAATCATAACCTCCCCCACACCCCAGTCACTGCCCATCCTTTGTATCATTGCTGTCAGATCTTGGGGTTGTGAGTTCCAACCCACCCTGGGCTCCATTAACTACTTTAAAAGAACCTACTTTAAAAGAAAGCCTGTATAAGAAAATATAAATGCTTTTATAATAGATGTGTACTTACATAATAAAATATATTCTTGCCATTATTATTTTGAGTAAACTGTTATCTGTTAGATCAATTAAGGCTAAGAAAAAATAAGGTTGTTTTTTTTTTTTCCACTTTAACATATACCTTCTTTGATGCTCTTTATTTATGTCAGCCCAAGTTTTGATGTATTTCATTTTCTTTTTCTCTGTTAACTCTTGAAAACATTTCTTGCACTACAGGTCTCCTGGCCATAAATTTCCTCAATTTTTGTTTATCTGAAGAAGTACTTCTAGTTTACTTTTGAAAGAATTTTGCAGGGTACAGAATTCCAGATTTTTTGGTCAACAATTTCAATATTTCATTCTACTCTCTTCTTAATTGCATGGATTTTGAGGAGTTGGCTGTCAGTCTTCACTTTTTTCCTCCTTATGTAAAATTCTTTTCCCTCTGAGTTCTTTTGGATTTTTTTGTTTGCCTCAGATTTTTTAGTATTTTGAATATATGCCTAGGTGTATATATATTTTTGGTGTTTGTTCAGCTTTTTTTTTTTTCCTGAGATTTCTGGATCCATGTATTCATATTTGATTTTAATTTGGGGAAATTATCATTAGTTTTCATATATCTCTTCTGGTTCTTTCTTTTGTTCTTTGCTGTCTAGAATTACCATTGCAGATATTAGACACCTTTAGTAGTTGTCCCAGTGTTCTTGGATATTCCGTGCTGGGGTTTTGTTTTTTTTCCCCTTGGTTTTAAGTCTTTTTCCTCTTGGCTTTTCGGTGTAGGAGGTTCCTATTGAGATATTCTGTTGCTCAGAGACTTGTTTCTCAGCTGTGTGTAGTCTCCTAATAAGTCCATTAAAGGCATTCTTTATTTCCATTACAGTGTTTTTTGATCTCTACCTTTTTTTGGCGGGGGGGTTCTTTTTTAGAACTTTTTTCCTTCTGATTACATTGACTGTGTGTTTTTTCATGCTGTCTCCTTTATCCAAGAGAGTCTTCAGCATGTTAATAATGCTTGTTTTATTTTTATTTTTTAAGATTTACTGTATTTGTTAGAGAGAGAAAGAGTGCACACATGGGGAGAGGGGCAGAGGAAGAGGGAGAATCTCAAGCAGACTCCCTGCTGAGCATGAGTCCAGTGTGGGGCTCATTCTCAAGACCCTGAGATCATGACCTGAGCCAAAATTAAGAGTTAGATGCTTAACCAACTGAGCCACCCAGATGCCCCAATCATGGTTGTTTTAATTTCCCACTATGATAATTCCAACATGTCTGCCACATCTGATTCTGGTCCTGATGCTTGCTCTGTCTCTGCATATTGTCTTTTTTGCCCGTTCTACGTTTTGCAGTTTTTTTTTTTTTTCTTATGCTAGATATGTTGTACTTGTCAAGAGGAACTGTTATATATTACTCTTTAGTAATGTGATGGCAAGGTGTTGTGGAAGAGAAAGCAACGTCTAGTTCTATGATGAAGTGTCCATCTTTTTTTTTTTTTAATTAAAAGATTTTATTTATTTCTTTGTCAGAGAGAGAGAGAGCACGAACATGGGGAGCGGCAGGCAGAGAGAGAAGCTGGCTCCCTGCTAAGCAAGGAGCCCAGTGTGGGACCCAAAGCCAGGTCCCTGGGTTCATGACCTGAGCCGAAGGCATACGCTTAACCAACTGAGCCACCCAGGCATCCAAAGTAACAGTCTTCTAGTAAGCCTGATTCTCTTGTCTGTGAATTTCAAGAGTGCTTCTCACTTACGTCCTCCTTACCTCTTAATTACTGTCGTTCCATACACTGTGGCAGCTGCCATGACACTATGATCTCTTTGGGCTCAGAGACCAGAGGCAAGAAAGTAAGTAACCAAACTGGCAAGGCTATCTGACCCTGATTTTTATAAGGAGTACAAACTGGTGGAAACTGAAGAAATAAAAGACCTAAAATCATGGAGAGGGATGCCATGCTTACAAATTAGACAGCTCAAAACTTTTAAAATGACATTTCTCCTTAAACTGATGTGTAAAAGAATGTAATCCCACTTACAACCCCAGCAGGGTTGTTTTGTTTTGTGTTTTGTTTACCTAGTGATAAACAATTCTAAAATTTATATAGAGGAACAAAAATTAGATTTGTGAGAATAATTTTGAAACAAAAATGTTGAAGGACTTACTTAAACTACTTGAATTGAAGACTCATAATGGAAATCCTTGTGATTTCTTTCTTTTGGGTTCTCTCAGTTTTGTGCTGCTATACGATGGTCCTAAGTTATTGTTATGATTGTTTTATCTTGCTTTAAGTGATTGCTGGATCAATGTAGCTGTAATAGCTATTTATTTTATTAATTAAAAATAATAATGCCATTGTGCATATTATTGCGTGTTTGGAATTCCAGCTCATAGATATGCAGCCTTTGAGAAGAATCCAAGAAAATATGGAAGGAGTTAACCTAGAATTCATGTCATGGCTTAAAAGGAATTGATTCTGAGTATCAGCTTAGGAAATGTGACTCTGGATGAAAATAGCAGACTAAAAAAATATGAAGTAATTAATTTTCTCTTAAGTGCTAGGCCATATACTAACAAATCTTCCTAAAATAATTGTTATTCATGGTGGATCTGGGTTTACTCAAGCTGATGACAGGCATTTAAACTTGATCTGGTTCTCTAGGTCCCTGGTAGAATTCTATGGCTTACTCTATAAGGGACCATTCATTCATGAGTTTATTCATTGAATACACATGTATTTAACACCTAATATATTACAAACACTTTGAGAAATATTAAGGATAAAGAATTATGTAATAAATGCAGAACTTTCTCAGAAGGAGCACATGGTTTAACAAAATGGGCATTATTATGAGTTCAGTGAAGAAGCTATTAAGTGACATGTTCCGAGAATGTGTGAACCATCAAATAAGTAGTCGTACAAAGTAAAGCAGGTAATATTTTAATCTTACATATTAAAAGGTCACTAGGTATTTTTTATTGCTTGTACATAGTAGGCCATACATGTTTTTAATGACTCACTACAATTTTCTATTACTATAATACACAACCAATCCAAATTTTTAGTTTTTACAAAACTGAAATGGAGTGTAAGTTATATGCATAACCTAATTCGAATATTTTTTTTTCTTCCCAACACTTATGTAACATATTGACATCGTTATATACCCTCATAAATTCATAAAGCAATGGTTTTACTGCAGTTTTAGGTCATAAAATTTTGAAGAGACATTTGAATAAATTCTAATTATATAATAATTATACACAGCTTGTATTGCATGATTTCCCTTGACCTGTAATGTTTATATTTTAAAAGATTATTTATTTATTTGAGAGGGAGAGAGAGAGAGAAAAACAGAGAGTGGGGGAGGGGCAGAAGGAGGAAATCTTCAAGCAGACTCCCCACTAAGCATGGAGCCTGATGAGGGGCTCAATCTCATGACCCATGAGACCATGACCTGAGCCAAAAGCAAGAGTCAGGCACTCAACCAGCTGAGCCACCCAGGTTTTCCTTGACCCGCAATGTTTGAAAAGGGATGTGAGTTTAAATTCTGGGAAGCATATAGTCTTCAAATTCCCTATCATTTAGGTATACCAGTAGCAGCCCCTTACTCCAGTGGTTCTCTTGAAAGATCGCCCGGACATTGAAACTGCCAAGCATGTTGCCGCCTCCTTTAAGAAAAGTTTAGATTCCATTCACTTGACACCTGTATTACTCTAGGTAGTTTCAGGTCAATCCAATTGCATCTGAGCCACTGGAGGTCTAATTAAAGAATAACACTTCAAACCTCCTTCTGTCGTCCCATGTTGCTCTAATCCAGGGGGTAGTTTCAGAAACATTTCTGAGGTGTCTTTGTCTGAAAGATGGGTTCATAGGTCAGTGGCATGGGTGGCTGTGCTTTTACTATAAAGCAAGGCAGTTCTCAATTTTGTAATTAAATAGCAAGAAAAAGTATCCAGAATTACTTTTCTATCCCATGCCTTGTAATACTCAGAGGGCTGTATAATTTTCTCAGCTGGCAAAAAAGGAGAAGGAGCAGCCATTAGCCACTGTCCCTAAGCTAATAATAGGCTAACTTTACTACGGGGTGTTTTTAGACCCCAGGACCAATCATGAGTGGGTCAGGCACTAGGCTGGGCCCAGGGAACCCCAAATTGAATAAGACACAGTTCTTCTCTGAAGTATAACCTGTCTACTGACAGCCTTCTCCAGAGTTTGCCTCTGTCTCTGGCACATTCTTTCCTTAAAGATTTTGAGTGTTTCCAGCTTTCAAAATTGTATTTAAATCTTTGAGACTAGTTTGTGTTGTTTTTGATAAAACAAGACGGTATGTTCTTGCAAGTGTCTGGTGCAAAATAGCTTAGGTCTCCATACCTTAAAAAAAAAAAAAAAAAAAAAAAAGTTTGGATTTTTGTTTTTCAAAGGAAACAGAAGAATGACTCCTCATAATCGTGTCTGGAAAATACATAAAATACAATTTAAAAAATGGTAGCCTCTGAGCCTAAATCTCCCCAGATATAGCAAGAATTTTTTTCCTATCAGTCAGGAAGATGCCAAAATAAATCCATTTGCACTTCATCTTAACTGCCCATTAAGTCATGTGAGATGGACAGAGAATTTCCAGGCCAGAAAAGTTCTTCATCTTTTATGGAGGAAGCAATGAAGTGCCCTAGGATTTTTTAGAAATTATTTTGTTTTCACACAAGAAATGATGTTCATTGTAAAATAAAATTTAAAAAGAACCTTCAACTATGTATAATCCAAGTGGAAAGCCCCAGTGTTTCCTCAATGAAATGTTTAATGTAGTAAAAACTGTCTCATAGAAGGAGTATCCAGTTTGTAAGGCAGACAACACCAAAAGGAGAGTTTTGAACTCATTTAGGTTCCAAAGTATAATGGTAACTGGGGAGGTTTTGTCATATTCAGAGAAGAGTAACTGGAAAGCTGGGGTGTCCAGAAAGCATAGGAGCCCACCAAAGGAACTGCGTGGATTTACTCTACAGGAAAAGGAGACTGATAGGAAGGATGAACTCTTGACTTCAAATTCTTTAAAGGCCAGCAAGCAGAAAACAAAGTAGACTTGGACCAGGCAGCATAGGAGCAATTTGCGGATGATAACAAGGAGATACCACTTCTCTTCTGTCCTGCGTGAAAACAAGCTTCCTACCAGTTGATGCTGCTCAATTATGAGATGGGCTGCCTCTGAAAAATAGAGCTTTCTGCACAGGATATACCTCAGAAAGGACAGGTGGCTGTGAGTCAAGGATACTGCAGTAGGGTTTTCAGTGTTGCAGAAGAGTTATGTGCAGGGGTCTTTCTTTTCAGGGTGTGACTATTCCTCTCCTTGGCTCTGCCCTCTCTTTTCCTCTCATTTCAAACATCTAAGTTCATCCAGGCAGACCCCCAACAAAACATGAGAAATAAGTAGTTGGCTTATGACAGATGGCCAAGACAATGGTAGCAAGTATTTTCAGTGCTTTTTAAAGGTAACCTCAAACTTCTGGAAGATGAGAGCCCTTGTCACTCTGTCTTCCCGAGCACATGAATATAAGAGACACAGATGTTGGACTTCCTCTTGCTTTGGTGAAGAGACTTTGTATCTCTTCAGTATCCCGGACCTCACACCATTATGCTCATCTTAAAGCAAACAAACTTTATTGCATCTATACCACATGGGAATATACAATTTTTCCCAGAAAAATTCATTAGAAACTCTTGAATGAATACAAAAATACCTGAGATGCTATTTATACCTCATATTGCCTGGGTATTAAAAAACAGTCGAAGTGTATGAGACTCTCTTATTCTTGTATTCACTGATTCTCTCCTCCTCCTCCGTTTCTAATTTCAGTAAAAGAGTTTCAAACATAAAAAAGAAAAATAACAGAACAGTATGAGGAGACAGATGGCTCAGCTGATGACAAAATCCATTTGACTTTTACCTCACTGAGAGATGGAGAGATTGATTAATAGTTGGTCAGGCAGGGAACAATATGAAAAGGAGATCCTACTTGGTGAAATGTTTCTTAAATCAATGTAAATACCAGAAAATAGCTCAATGTCAGTGTTCCTGGTGGAATCACCAATTTGCATCACCCCTCTTAAATTTTAACCTGCTCAAACCAGCATAAAAATGTTTCTAGCATTAAGTCTAGCACATGAGCCAATATAAGCCTATTTTAACAGCATCGACTGATGAGGTAAAAAAAGAAAAATACAATTGAAAACTCAGTCCCTTTCCCCAGATGGCACTCTAATCTATTACAATTAACAGAGAGAAAAAGGATCAAAGGGAGTCTGCCTATACAGATTATTCTTAGAATAATAGAACTTCAGATTTGGAAAGAGCCTGAAACAACTTCTAGCCAATTACATTTTTTTTTTTAACAAGTGAAAATAATGAGGCTCCAAAGAATGAAGTGATTTTGCTGAGACCACACAGTTTTTCAGCAAAACTTAGGCTAGTACCTTAGAATTATAATCTTCTAATTCAATATGCTCTTTTTAGGGGCCTTTAACTGTGTTTATAATCAGTATCTCATAAATGTGGTAGAATTGCTGTTTTGTTTTGTTTTTAAGTTGGAGGGGACACCGAAGATGAAATTAAGTGAGCTTGTACTGTCAATGTATGTGAAATTAAAACTCGTGTATCTCAGAATTCACGCATGTGTGTGGCATTATTTAAATGCCATTAAAAAGAACACATCTCCTGTAAAAGCTTGGGATACATTACGATGTGTGTTAATTTTATCCAGATTTATTTCTAGATACTGGTCTCACCAGGGGAGAGAATTTTTAAGTCAACGATTGACTTGTGTCCATTGGCCATATAGTTGGTGACAGGGAGTTTTGTGAACCCAGTTGTAGAATTAGGTGAAAACATAACCATAGGGGCAAAAACCATAGAGCAGATGCTCTTATGATCTAAATTTTTCTGGGGAAATAAATTACAAGGAGCAGAAGTACAGCCATTTTGGCCTCAACTTGAGAAAAAGTGCTGAAAATGTTGAGTATAGTGGTTATTTAACGATGACATATTATACGGATGATTTTCTAGGGAGTTTTCTCCCTCTCTCTTATTTGACCAGGCTGGAGTGTTTTTGCAATTTTATGCATGGCGCTTGTCTTATTTCCTTGAGAGTAAGCATACAGACACGGAAGCGTGCGTGCGCGCACGCGCACACACACACACACACCCCCCCACACACACAATGTCTCTACCTGTAGCTGTGTAATGTTAAATTATATCATTTGACACATGTATACTGCAGATCCATATATGTGGCATTTTCTTTTCTTGTATTTTTTTTTTATAATTTACAGCAGAGTTTCACGTATATGGTGTGCCAATTCATGTCTTCTGTATTATATCATTTGAATAATGGAAAAAACTGATGTAATATAATTAGCTTCTTTGTGGAGAGGACATTGGTCCCCACTCAAAAACGGATCCTCATATTTTGAACCTAAAATTACTTGTAAAATTGGATAAACCAAATAGTTACATTCCCAGTTGCCCACTTTAAAGAAAATTTTATATTTTAATAGTTTTTTTCTATCTGAGAAACTATTGATTGACTCTTTATAGTCCCTAGACTGGGATAAAAAAAGATCCTCAGTATTTTCCTAAATGTGTATAGAATAGTCATATGGTTTAGAAATAGATATGCCTCATAACTCCTTAAATGGTATAGTTTAGATTTGTGTATTTCATTGTACGTAAAGTTGCCCCCTGAAGATACAGAAATCCACCTACAGTTATTGAACTCTAGCTGATACTGTGTATGTCAAAGAATTTAGTGGCCAAGTATACTGATTTCCACAAGTTATTTGAAGTGCGTCAAAATAAAGATGGATGCAAATACAGATAGCTGTGTGGACGGATAGATATGATAAAGCAAAGATAGGAAAACGTTAACTGTAAAATCTGTGAGGTCAGTATTTGGCTGTTCACTGCACCATTCCATTAATATTTCTGAATATTTAAAAATTTTTAATATAGAGAACATTTTCATTAAAATTATTGGAAAACAATAATATGCCCAAATCATGGCTTTTTTAAAGAGAAGTTCCTTCAAGTTTCTCCAATCTCAGAGCAAACTTCACAGTTGCAGTAAAAACAATCACCTTACATTTTAATTTTAGAAATGACGTGTAACTCAGTTTTCAACTTTAATAATTGTGGCCTCAAAAATGGATAACCTATTACTTCAGGCAGGACACATTTAATATTCATCTACCTGTAAATACATGTTTCAGAGCACCAAGTCTAATCAACAAGTCAGCCTGTCCCATTAAGCCAGGGATACAGCGAAACTTCAAGTTACTCTGACAGGCTTCAAGGAAGCCAGTGCTGGTAACTCTCTGGGCTGCAGTGTGGAATGCTGGCATTTTAATTATGCATTAGTTCAAATTCTTGAGCAGATCAGATGTCACTTTCTGGCAACCCCTTGGCCTACCTTCAAGTGCAGTGCAGTGGTCTTCCACCTCAGTGAGAACATTTGTCAGATCATTAAACTCTCATGATGGAATGTCACCGGAAACGGTTCTGGGGTATGTAAATATGGCCTCCCTACCACAGCTCCACGAATGTTTAACCTGTGCTTCCGTGCTAAGCCTTGTGCTATCTCTTCAGCACAAAGATGAGAAAAACACAGTAGGATATGGGTTTTGTTTTGGGGTGTTGTTGTTGTTTACCAGAGCTCGGATTAAAAAAAAATGTTGGTCACTCATCTTATCTTAAAAAGATTTTTTTCAGTAAGCAGCTCTATAAGATAGGCATTTATTTTGTTAGATTCTCAAGTTGTAATTTAATTATCAGGGTAGACTATCAGATAGCCTTATATCTGTATATATCAGATTTTAATATTAAGCTTTCCGGTTTAATCAAGAGAATAAAAGAATAAAAAATTACTTCTGTCTTGATGCTAAAACTAATCTCAAAGGCATGGCATATATATGTTCCCCGTAAGGTCAAAATAATCCATTAACCTTAAAATTCAGTATTAGCACAAATTTTGATACCACAGAATATTTCATAGGCCGCTTGTCTCCAACAGTGAAAATCATGTAATCTGTTTTTGCCTACATTGATGAGAAATTCACAGTGAAATTAAATGTTTAATGACTGTAACTGTATTGCTTTTCTATTTCCATTTTAGCAATTGTAATATGTGAGGGTTTTAAAAAAATGTAATCTACCAAAATCATTTTTAGGAAGAAGATGGTCATCAAAGACATAAAATATTAGTCACGGGCATAAAACAGTCACTTGCATAAAAATATTAGTCATGTGTTTGGCCAAATATATGTTAGAGATTTTAGATTAATTTGTTGAGTTGTATTTTAATTTATTGCCTGGATAAGAATGTCACCCTTTATTTTCTGACTACACAGTACTTTGACATTATTTATAAGTCAATGCAAAATACACACGAAAATTAATTGAAGGGCTTTTTTTTTTATTAAGTTTTTAATCTTAATTCCAGTATAGTTAACAGTGTTATTTAAGTTTTAGGTATACAGTACAGTGACTCAGCACTCCTATGCATTACTCAGTGTTCGTCATGATAAGTATAGTGTTCATCCCCTTCACCTGTTTCTCCCATGCCCCCACCCACCTCCCCTCTGGCAACCATCAGTGTTCTCAATAGTTAAGAGTCTGTTTCTTGGTTTGTCTCTTTTTCTCTCTTTTTTTCCTTTGCTTGTTTGTTTTGTTTCTTAAATTCCAAATATGAGTGAAATCTTACTGTATTTGTCTTTCTCTGACTGACTTATTTTATTTAGCATTATACTCCCTAGCCCTGTCCAGGTTGTTGCAAATGACAAAATCTCATTCTCTTTTATGGCTGAATAGTATTCCATTATATACGCCTACCCCATCTTCTTGATCTGTTCTTTTTTTTTTTTTTTTTTAAGATTTTATTTATTTGACACAGAGAGAGAGACAGCCAGCGAGAGAGGGAACACAAGCAGGGGGAGTGGAAGAGAAGAAGCAGGCTCATAGCGGAGGAGCCTGATGTAGGGCTTGATCCCATAACGCTGGGATCACGCCCTGAGCCGAAGGCAGACGCATAACCGCTGTGCCACCCAGGCGTCCTCCTTTATCTGTTCTTCTGTTGATGGATACTTGGGCTGTTTTTGTAATTTGGCTACTGTAAATAGTGCTACAATAAACAGAAGGGTGCATGTATCCCTTTGTGTTAGTGTTTTTGTGTTTTGGGAGTAAAAACCCAGTAGTTTGATTACTGGATAGTAGGGTAGTTTTCTTTTTAATTTTTTGAGGAGCCGCCATACTGTTTTCCAGAGTGGCTGTACCAGTTTGCATTCCCACCAACAGTGCACAAGGGTTCCTTTTTGCACATCCTCGTCAACAGTTGTTGTTTCTCATGTTTTTGCTTTTGGCCATTCTGACAGGTGTATTTGCATTTCCCTGATGATGAGTGATGTTGAACATCTTTTCGTGTGACTGTTGGCTGTCTGTGGTGTCTTCTTTGGAGAAATGTCTGTTCGTGTCTTCTGCCCATTTTTAATTGGATTATTTGGGGGGGGTGTTGAGTGGTATAAGATCTTTACATATTTTGAATACTAACTCCTTATCACATAGGTCTTTTGCAATATCTTCTCCTATTTAGCGGGTTGGCCTTTTAGTTTTGTTGATTGCTTATTTGGTTGTGCAGAAGCTTTTTATTTTGATGTAGTCCCAGTAGTTTATTTTTGCTTATATTTCCCTTGCCTCAGGAGATCTATCTAGAAAAATATTGCTGCAGACTATGTCAGAGAAATTATTGCTTGTCGTCTCTCCTAGGATTTTTATGGTTTCAGGTCTCATATTTAGGTCTTTAATCCATTTTGAGCTTATTTTTGTGTGTGGTGTAAGAAAGTGGTCCAGTTTCATTCTTTTGCATGTAAGCTGTCCAATTTTCCTAGCACAATTTGGTGAAGAAACTGTCTTTTTCCCATTGTGAATTCTTTCCTCCTTTGTTGAAGATTAATTGACCATATAATTGTGGATTTATTTCTGGGTTTTCTGTTTTGTTCTATTGATCCATGTGTCTATTTTTGTGTCAGTACCATATTGTTTTCTTTACTACAGCTTTGGAATATAACATCAAGTCTGGAATTGTGATACTTCCAGTTTTGTTTTTCTTTTTCAAGATTGCTGTGGCTATTCAATGTCTTTTGTGGTTTCATACAAATGTTAGCATTGTTTGTTCTGGTTCTATCAAAATGCTATTGGTATTTTGATAGAGATTGCACTAAATGTGTAGAATGCTTTGGGTAGTATAGACTTTTAACAGTATTTTTCCTCCCAATTCATAAGCACGGAATGTCCTATTTCTCTGTGTTGTCTTCAGTTTCTTTCACCAACATTTTCCAGTTTTCTGAGTACAGGTCTTTTGCCTTTTTGGTTAAGTTTATCCTAGTTATTTATTTTGGCGCCCTTATGACAATTGTAAACAACTGGGATTGTTTTTTTAATTTCTCTTTCTGCTGCTTCATTATTAGTGTATAGAAATGCAATAGATTTCTGTACATCAACTTTATATCCTGCACCTTTACTGAATTCATTTACCAGTTCTAGTAGTTTTTTGGTGGAGTCTTTAGGGTTTTCTGTATATAGTACCTTGTCACCTGCAAATAGTGAACGTTTTAATTTTTTCTTCCCAATTTGTTTGCCTTTTATTTCTTTTTGTTTTCTTATTGCTGTGGGTAGGACTTCCAGTACTAAGCCAAATAAAAGTGGTGAGAGAGGATATCCTTCTCTTGATCCTGACCTTAGAGGAAAAGCTCTCTGTTTCATTGAGTATGATGTTTGTTGTGTGTTTTTCATATCAGGCCTTTCTTATGTTGAGGTATGTTCCCTCTAAACCTACTTTGTTGAGAGTTTTTGTCGTGAATGAGTGTTCTATTTTGTCACGTGTGTTGTCTGCAACTACTGAAATGCTCATGTGGTTTTTATCCTTTCTCTATCGATGTGATGCATCACGTTGATTGACTTGCAAATATTGAACCACCCTTGCATCCTGTGAATAAATCCCACTTGATCCTGGTGAATGATTTTTTTTTTAATGTATTGTTCAATTTGAGTTGCTAGTATTTTGTTGAGGATTTTTGCATCCATGTTCATCAGGGATATTGGCCTGTAGTTCTCTTTTTTAGTAGAGTCTGTCTTGTTTTGGTATCAGGATATTACTAGCCTCAGAGGATGAATTTAGAAAATTTCCTCCTTCTTTTATTGTTTGGAATAGTTTGAGAAGAAGAGGTACTAACTCTTTAAATGTTTGGTAGAATTTACCTGTGAAGCCATCTGGTCCTGGACTTTTGTTGTTTGGGAGTTTTTAAATTGCTGATTCAATCTCATTGCTGGTAATTGATCTGGTCAAACTTCCTCTTTCTTCCAGCCTCAGTTTTGGTAGGTTATATTTTTCTCTGAATTTATCCATTTCTTCTCGGTTGTCCAATTGAAGCTTTAAAAATAAATCATTGAAATCATTTGATAGGGCAGCAAATCGTATGTGTGTAGGCATTCTAAAGTCAAAAGAGGGTCACATTATTTATATCTATTGGTGGGTGATGTGATGACATTTATTTTCTCCTCCATGTGTCTCTTAAAGAAAGTTGAAAAATTAGCCACAGTGTCTCAGGGAATGAGATTTGAAAAGAACTAGAAGCATTTTCTGTGATATACAGAACTTCCTAATTCATTTTTGCATTTCTCTTGTTATCCATCATCAGGGTACATCATGGTCTCCCACATTGGAGTAAAGAGATGGTGGCCAGAGCAGAGAGGGAGGGAAGAGAGAAAGAAGGAAAAGGAGGGAGGGAGAGAGAAAGAGAGGGAAGTTTTAGAAGGGTTTATTTTTCCATACTCTGTCCATCCCCTGTTCCAAAAAATGCTGGGAAAATGAACGAAGTAATGGTAACTATAACACGCAGAGTGTCTCAGCAAATTTTTTTTGTTACTTTAAAATATTGTTAGTAGTTTAATAGTAACAATCTCAAAAGTAAACTTACTTCATTGATTGATCACGGGAAAACAGTCCCTCAGGTAAATCTTGGACAGCTTATAGAATTTGTTTCATTATAGTATTAAAATGTCATCATTTCCCCCAAAGATCTTTTGGTTAAATATTTCATCATTTAGGCAGTCCTTAAGAATTTTTTTATCTCAGGGAACGAAAGCCAATATAATGCTCCATTAAGTCTAATAAGTAATTGATCTATATTATCAGTCAATTATAAATGACTTAATCCCATCTATGCTTATTACTCTGGAAAATATGGGACAGAGTTCACTTGTTTTATTCCATATTTAATACATTTCAGAAATATAATACTTAATCTCAAAATTACTAGCTCTATCTCCACAAGTACCCTATTATTTGTTTCAAGATAACATTAGTAAATAACCTTTGGCACTGATATTGTAACAATTCTCAACTGAAACCACCCAGTCTGTCTCTCTCTACTCATTCTTTCCTGTAGAGGATAATTTTCAATATTTCAAAGTCCACCTTCATTTTAAGTTACTCTTTTTAGCGTATTCAGCAAAGTACAATATCAAGTGGTAATTATTGCCAAGTATCACTCTTAGAAACATTTAAATTATTTGATGACTGCTTGGTTGGAGAATATGATATTTTTTTCAAGTTAAATATGAGATACTCAGGAAAGGAGAATAGATTTGGGAATAGTAAAGCCCATTTAACGCTGTCAGAGTCTATGCCTAATAAAGAGCTATTCTTTCAAAAGTGTTGTTTTACTCACTCTTGGTAAATCAGTGGTTCTGTCACGACGGACAACAGCATACATATCTGATGCACCAACTTTGTGCTAGTCTTATATATTAATTTATTTTATTCTCAAATCGATCTATTATGTAGTACTATCATTACTTCCATTTTATAGACGACGAAACTGAGGCACAGAGTGATTAACTTGGCCAGTGTCATGACAGGTAAACGGCAGAGCTAAGAGCAGAACCCAGATAATCTCTTCCAATATCCATGCTCATCAACACCTTTTCAATGTCTTGTAGAAAAACCCCTATGAATAACCTACATATATCGACCAGATCTCAAAAATGCAATTTAATTAGTAGCTTCATGGCAATACATTTTCAACACAGAACCATGAGTTACATTATCTTGAAATACAACTGAGTTTAAGATGCCCACTATTTTAAAATCAAAATACTGAAAAATGAATTGGACTTTGGTATTTAGAGTATATTTGAATGTTTACTACTTCACATTCCATAGGTTATCTTACTCATTCTTGTGCACTGCCAAGATTTTACACAATGAGTTCTTAGCTTTTATCTTATTACTAAATAAGTTAGCTGAGTGGTTTAAAAAAATGTGTACAAAGATATTGGAAGAGGCTCATGTTCCAATTAATTACATGGATTAAATTTTGTAGTATATACAAGACACCATATACAGTATTTTTGGTGAATCAAAAACAAAAATCACGTGTCTACTTTTGATGCATTTATGATTTAGAGGGGGAGAAGATGCTAGAAGCAGGATCTTTGGGAGGTAAAAATAGATTGCAAAATCAGGTCACAGAAGCAAATGCTCACAATAATAAATAAAAATCAGCAAGTGAGTAAGGAAAGAGGTACAATCTCCTGTCATATACACTGTAAGTTTTAACTAATGAGAGAAAACAAACATTTGGTGCTTCCCAGAGTGGTTCCTGAGAACCCACCACAGTTAAAAATGACACTGAAGAGAAGTCAAACTAAATGCTAAGAGTTTAATGGCAGTATTTTAGAAGAGCACCATTAGAAGGTAGCTAATTTTGCAGGATCTTGGGTTATATTGGAGGAAAAGCTAAGGGTTAGAGAAAGGAGATGCTCCCCTGGCCTGGATGACCGTGTTCCAGGTAATAGTCTGAGATTAGAAAGCACAGTTCGGGACACCAGTGAGGGCTGCCTACAGCTCCAATCACGTTTCCCTCCTCTGCAACTCTCTGTTATCTTCAGACTACACAGAAGTTGATAGAATACTTTAAGGCTTGTGGTAGAGGAAAAAGAAATTCTCACAGCAGGAAAAGGACTAAAGAGTGTTCAGCTGTGTTATCTTATGCAATAAGGTTTAGACCTATCTGCGCATATAATCACAAAGACATTAAAAGAGATAATATGGCAGCTGTGCCCAACAAGTCATAAAAACAATATAAAAGAACACAGTGCAAATGGGGAACAAAGAAGAAACCAGACTGGAAAAAAAAATAACTCAAGGGAAAAAAGAAAACTTTGTCTATGCTACTTCTGTTAACTTCTCTTGCAGAATATCTGTGTAAGAACATGACTTAAATAAACCAAGAGCTGAAAATGAAATGATAAAACAACAGACCAGTATGGTTGGTTAAAAAAAGAAAAGTCAAATCGGTTTCATTGTAGGATTAGAAAAAAAAGAGGAAATCAGGTTCAAGAATAAATGCTATTGAAAGTCAAATTAATAAGACAGTGGAAGGCTCAGTTAATCACATTATAAGCAGAGAAAAAAAATTCAGAGATTTTTGAGTAATAGAGGGAAGAGAATGGATAGGGAAACAGTCAAGGATGAATCTAAATAAGGATAATTGTGACCCTCTGAGAAAGAAAATCCATTGGAATGTAGTAGTGGACAATTTTCTTAGAACGAAAGGACTTAATCTGCATTTCAAAGAAATGCACTTAATTACGGGAAAGATGATACCACATCAGACACTGAGACACAGCCTGGTGGAGTTAAGGACCTTCAAAGATTACAAAAAATAAATAAATAAATTTTTGGATGTGGAATCAGACAAAAGCAAGTTACCTTCAGACTGGTATCCACAACAGTAATTTGATTCCATGAAACAATCAAGAAATGTATATGAAATGCTAAGGGAGAGTTAAGCCTAAAATATCATGCTCAGCTAGGCTGTCATGCAACTGCGTGAGAACATCATTCTCACCCATAAGAACTCAGCTCATTGTGACTCTCTTGTTAGTTGTCTTGTTAATGGGTGACCATTAGACCAAAAGGACTAACTATTGCAAGAAGCTTCTGTCAGTTCCACAGACGTGGAAACTGGGGACATAGGCTAACAAACCAGGAATGTAAAGAAAATGATATCACAATAGTTTTAGAAGTGTGTTCTGTTGACCAGCAGAATCAGAATCATCTAGAAACCTGTTACAAAAGCAAAATTTGGGCACCACCTCAGACCTACTGAATCAGAAACTCCAAGGATGGACCCCATAGTCTTGATTTTAACATGTTTTCCAGGTAATTCTGGTGTTCATTAAAGTCCGAGAACCATAGTGCTAGAGTATTCCTTGTAGTATAGGTGTTAATACTCAGGATCAAAGGTCAAGGGCAGTCTAGATTATCTAGGGAGAGGATTTTAGCAGCCTTCCTGAGGCCAGTGGACCAAATGTAGCCTATACAAACTCTGGGGCCAAAGTTACGTGCTGACTCTACATTTATGCCTTCAAATATTGATTCAGTTGCTACACCTGCGTTGTCCAAAATGGAATTGGCCATCTTAAAAAGTTAACCATGACCAGTTAAGTCCAATGGCCTCCTGACAGGCAACTGAGGAAACAGATGGCATATATATTTGGATATAGGTAATATGAGTGTATAGAAAGAATGATAGAAAATGGCAGACACGTGCAGAATCTTGTTAGGACTCCTCTGTACGTCATGGCTACTGCCTTGAAATGGGCTAACATTCTAGTGTAGGTGAGCGGTGATGTATGCTGCTGGTCTCTAAAATCAGGGGTGCTTTCATCTGACAAACAGAAGGCAGATGCTCTATGGTGGAAAGAAAATATTACCACTGTAATTTCTATTTTAGTTTAATCTCCTAAAATGTATGATTTGTGTGTATGAGTCATAAACTATAAATTAGTGCCTGGTATCAAAATAATATACTTTGGGAAAAATCAGAGACCACGTATGAGTACCTCCTGAAGCTATTGCTTGATGAAACCTGGCCAATAGGGAAATGAATAAAAAATAAGGTGGTTTTGAAGTCATTTAAATGAAGAGCAAACACCAAGTACCTTGGAGAACTGTGACTGCACAACAGGAAAGTGTTGTTTACCTTGAGAAAGACAATATTTACCATACAACCAGTGTGGATTGGAATGTGGGAAGAATCACGATCGCCATATTGCACAAGTCCAGGGAGAGTCATTGCTTTAAGATAAAATGTGAATGGTGTTTCCAGTAGTTAGACAATGCAGGAACTCAAAGAGGAAGGAGTGGGAAGTGTGGGGGAACAAGTCCCTTATCATGTCTCATATCAGGAAGTCAACCAAAACTTCTTAAAACTGAAACATAATATCGAAAGTACGTAATGGCTCTACACTGAACAATTTTTGTATTCTTTCAAACACTCAATTTTTATGTAGTATCTTTTTCACAGAAATAACTGAAGTTTATTTAAATTTCTTTAGTTTTTCATTCAGCTTTATTCTATTGAGTTCAAGTGAAAAGAAATGAACCTTTTAGTTAACAATAGCATGCATTGTAAAATCCCACTTTGTGGTACTTATCTATGAGTAATTTCTTGTGTTCTTTCATATTTTGCTGGAATTTTTAATAATGAGCATTTATCAAAAAATTCATTACTATTAAAAAATTTTAAAAGCAAAGAATGTTCTTTCTCGCACTGTGACTGGTCCTCCTCGTGCCCCCATGTTTTCCCTTACTGCCTGAAAAGGCAGTTCAATTTTATTTTGCCACTCAATGGATACTTTGTTATAAAGCCATGAAGTTAATCTTGTGTTCAGTTATAAACACTGAGACTTGTCAAGAATTTCTTTCCAGCTTAAATTTACAGAACTTCATATAACAAAAACAAAATGAGCGGTTAAAACAATCATTGCCATCCTCTTTCTAAGGGACTTTATTGAAGGGAATAGGTTTTACATAAGCTCCCATATTAAAACTTCTCTGTCATTCAGACCAACAAAGCAACACACACACACACACACACACACACACACACACACTCACTCACTTTTTGACTCTATTAGTAGTTTTGGAGAAAAATTTTATAAGAGAAATATATGAATAAAAAGAATCTCAGATTTATGAGGAAAAAGTGAAAGAGTGATATCATGCATTTTAGCTCTCAGTTCTTAGTATATGCTACACCCTCTTGAAGAAAAAGACCCTATCCATCCCAATGTATACATAATATATTAAAAAGCTTGATTAAAGGCATGTGTACTAATGTAATATCAGAAGGGCCATATCAGAGTGGTTTTGTAGGGNNNNAAAAAAAAAAAAAAGATAACCTCAGATGATCAGTGTAGAACGGGGTGGGGGTGGGGATCTTTAGCCCTATGGCCCCATCTCTAGTTATCACTTTTATTGGTTTATGGAATTAAGCATATTTTTTTCCAATTTAAAAAGTGATAATTACTCATTGTAACAGTTTAAGGAGAGGAAAGAGCCCACTGAAAGAAGTGAAACATCAGTAAATATTATTTTATCCAAAGGTAAATGTGACCAAAGAAGTAAAAACTCGAAGGAAATTAAATACACTAAACATTTAATATGTGACTGAACCTTTTATTTCCTTGATCGATTTCTATCTTTAAACAGCTTTATCTAATTTCCTTTTTCAAGGTCAGCAAACTGAGGCTCAAGGAGGTGGTGTAATTTGTCTAGGATTTGAGGACTAGTTAGGTGTAGAGCTTGGGGTGGGGGGGAAGACCTGGCTTGGCATTTTCTAAAGCCCACCCACAAAGCTCTGTACTAGTAGTCTTCAATCCTGGCTGCACGTTACAGCCCCATGAGAAACTTTTTCAAAGTCTGGATGGCCACAGCAAGCACACAGAGATTTTGATTGGTCTGGAATGTGGCTTAGGTGTTGGTCACTCTTGAATAAATGTAGCTCTGAGACCCCTTCCCTTTGCCTGGGATCCAGATTATAAATATTTTACCTTTGTTTAGGATTTTCAGTTAACACAGAGATACTGGATATTTTCATTTCTCGTGTCAGACGTGTGAATTGCCCTGCCAAATTTTAGCACAAGACATGAGAACATACGAGAACATATTCTATTCTAGGTGATACATGTCCTGACTGCACATATTCTAAACTTAGACCCAGCGTTGAAACACACCTCTGACCTCAGCCCTACTCCACATATTCTGAGGGTAGGGAAAGTTCGCTGAAATAACGGTTGTCAGATTTGCATTTCATTGGGATTTTTAGGAAGTTCTAGGTTTCAGCATTTTATTCATACAAACAAGGACTAGATCAATTCAGTTGGAAAGATTCTCCTCAAGGAAGAATCCGAATGAATAAAATAAAGGGAAACATCTCCCCAAGCCCAGAGCAGTTTGCGGGTTGATTTTTTGTCAGGAGAGCCAAACCCAAGGTTAATCAGCTCTGCCCTCACCAACAGATGTCACTGCAGTCAAAAAGAATTAACTCTGAGGTTATCAAGCTGCGAGCAGTGAAATCAGATCGAGGTGCTAAAATCGAGTAACGCAAAAACACAAATGTTGATGTTTTTCTTTTTCCTTACACACCTATCAGCTTCCCTGATTATCTTTCTTTTGCCACGTTTCTCCAACTTCCCATTCTCTCCCTCTGAGTTATTTCTGAAGAAATGAGCCTTGATGTGGAAAGAACTGGGGGAAGCACAGGGCGTTGGGCTGTAGCTGACTTGGATGTACTTACTATTGGCTTCACGGTTTTGGGTGTTCATCTTCTCTACTGGTGACGATTAGTGATGTGGAGTTTGACAGGTGAATAGACTCTAGTATGTCACCGAGGCTTGCGAAGCAGCTAGATATCCCTAGCTAGTTCAGCAAGTCCTGAGTGAGGGGGAACAAAGCGCTTTCAGAAAAAGAGAGAGACGTAGGAGAGTTAAACAAAACTAAGAAAAGGAAATGGAGATGAGGTTGATCTGACCCCATAAAGTCCACGCTAGTTACCCACCACTGGGAAAGAACAGGAACGATCCCAGAGGCTGAAGAGTAGGAGGGGTTGCTCTAGGGACTGGCACCCGGGGTCCCCCGAAATGTCAGTCCAGAAGGAGGGGCAGATGTCCCACTCGCCTCCTGCTGGTATCAAAGCTTATTCAATAGAGATTCAGGCCTGGAAAACCCACAGTGGTCTGTGGATATGAATCATGTCTAGAAGATTTTATTTTGTCATCTCTCAGGATATGAATCAATCGTACGTGAAGGAATGATTTTCTTGGAATTCAAACTCTTCAGTTTTACAACTGAAATAAGATGTTTAGAAGTACTTCTCAGAGCTTCCAGATGTTATTGGAAACCCTAGTTAAAAACAAACAAGCATATCCTTGGTCCGTCTCCTCCTTATATACCATTTTTTCAGTGAAACCAGCAGTATAAACTATCTTGTGGCAATTTTTCGAAGTTGTTAAAGGAAACAGTCATGCATCAGAGCTATCAAACACTTTAAACATCCACTAAAGAGTAGCAGAACAGCCTTCCAAAATATTTATTCCTTTTAGTAAACAGAAGAGAAAAGTCCTTTGTATCAAAGTATTTGTTTATGGGCTGAAATGGTTTAAATCCGAGTGCCACCCTCTATGAGCTAGAGTTAGGAGATATTTATTTCAATCTCAACAGGGATATTAAACTTCAAGTTTCCATAATTTTTTTCCATCACTTTTTTAAGAAAAAGAAACAGAGCAAACAATGTGAAAGCCTACTGTGACAGCAAGCAGTAGATGATTCTGGAAAAAAAAGTGCTTCTCTGACAATTATTGGCGGGCGGTACCATTAAAGGGAGATTACTAGGCTAATTCTCCAGTTGTATCTCGCATTAAATGAAGATAACTCATCATCGTTTCATGGTCAGTCATTCTAATACTTACCCTCAGGGCATTGGGGCCTAGTGATATTTTTTAAAACAAATATAATAAACATTTGCAATTGCACAGATATACTGAACAATACTTTCTGGTGCTTTTAGAAGCATCAGGGTCTGTATTTGCAAACATACAAATATACATACAGGGGATTTTGTAAAGCATTGAGAGTCTCAATTTCACAGAGCGGCTTCAGATCACCTATGATTGCTCTTCAGTGCGGTCCAATTATTTCCAAGATGTCACACTACTTTTAAAGGAGAGCAGCAGGGACTTCACAAAAAACTGAAGCTTGGGTACCATGGTAAAGGTCAGAATACTGGAGCTGGGGAGGGAATTAAAAAAAAAAAAAAAAAAAACAGTTAGTGATCTGCAGTACATCTGTGAAAAACTGGAAAGAACAGTGCCATCCTGCATAAGATAACGGATTATTGAACTTTATGAATCTCAACATGTGTGGACACCAGAAAATTCATTGTATGCAGGAAGTGGTCAAAACCCTTAAACAAACGGACTGGTGAATGAAATGTCATTGCACCATGTAATAAAACAATGGCGTCAGTCCTATAATAAATATGTATGTATACTGAGCCAAGTCATGCACTTGAAGCTTGCCCCTATTGTATCTTTGCTTCCTACCCTGTCATACGCATGTGCATGAGGGACCACTGCTTCACGTCTCAGATTTAGAGCAAGAACCATAAACTACACAGAGATAGACGCTGGGGAAGAAAAGAATAAACCAAACAATAACAATGAACTTGAGAGTTTCTAGACTGGATACAGTCCTTCTAACTATGAAGTACGGCAAGTCTTCTGTCTTCTGACATGGAGATAAGATATGAACTCTGAATTGTGGCAAGTAATAAATAAAAGTGTGCATAGGGTGTGTGTGTGTGTGTGTGTGTGTGTGTGTGTGTGTGTATGTGTGTTTTCTATGTGAGGTCCTTGTGAATGTTGTATAATATTAACTAGAGAAAAGTATCCTTTGTTTCCTTTTAAAATGATATATTAGATGAAAAGTTTAACATCTCTAGCACAGATTGTTGATCTCAATTTTGTTCGTGTTTTGTAGATCTTATAAGAATTCAGGTCTTTTGTTCTAGTTGTAGTGACTGAGTTCCATAACTGATTTTTTTTAAATTAAAGTATACTTGACATACGATATTGTATTAGTTTCAGGTGTACAACGTAGTGATTTGACCATTACGGACATTACACTGTGTTCACAGGACAAGTGTAGTTACCATATGTTACCCTCCAGTGTTAGGAGAAAATCATTGACTTTATACCCTATGCTCTTCATGTGATTGGTTTATTTTATAACTGGAAGTTTGTCCCTCTTAATCCTCTTCCACCCATTTTACCCATCCCCCCATCCCACTTGCCTCTGACGACCACCAGTTTGTTCTCTGTACTTACGAGTCCGTTTTTTGTTTCGTTTTTTATTTTTTTTAAAGATTTATTTATTTATTTATTTATTAGAGAGAGACAGCCAGCGAGAGAGGAACACAAGCAGGGGGAGTGGGAGAGAAAAAAGCAGGCTCCTAGGCTCCCGGAACGCCGGGATCACTCCCTGAGCCAAAGGCAGACGCTTAACGACTGAGCCACCCAGGCGCTCCTTGTTTCGTTTTTTAAATTTCACATGTAAGGAAAAACATATTGCAGTTGTCTTACTCTGTTTACTTATTTCACTTAGCATGATACCCTCCAGGGCCATGCATGTTGTTGTGAATGGCAAGATCTCATTCTTCTCTTATAGCTGAGTAATACTTCATACTACATCCTACATCTTCTTTATCCATTTATCTATCGTTGGGCACCAAGCTTGTTCCCCTAGGGTAAACAATAGTGACTATTGTAAATAAGGCTGTAATGAACATAGAAGCACATAAATCTTTTTAAATTAGTGTTTTCATTTTCTTTGGGTAAATACCCAGAAGTGGAATTACCAGGTCATATGGTAATTCTATTTTTAATTTTATTTATTTATTTGAGAGAGAGAGCACACAAGCGAGCAGAGAAGGAACAGAGGGAGAGGGAAAAGCAGACTCCATGCTGAGTGCAGAGCCCAGTGCGGGGCTCAATCGCACGACCCTGAGATCTTGAACTGAGCCGAAATCGAGTCGAGCACTTAACTGACTGAGCCACCCAGGTGCCCCTCTATTTTTAATTTTTTGAGGAACTTCCATACTATTTTCTTTAGTGGCTCTGCCAATTTACATTCCTACCAACAGTGTAGGAGGGTTCCCTTTTTTCCATACCCTTGCCAATACTTCTTAACTATTTAACACTGGCTGTTCTGACAGGTGTGAGGAGATATCTCACTGTGGTTTTAATTTGCATTTCCCTGATGATTAGTGATGTTGAGCATGTTTTCATGTGTCTGTTGTCAAGTGTAGATCTTTGAAAACATGTTTATTCAGATCTTCTGCTTATTTTATAATTGTGCTATTCTTTTTTTTAGTGTTGAGTTATAGGAGTTTTTTACATTTTGGATAGTAATCCCTTATCAGATAAATCATTTGCAAATTTCTTCTTCATCCAGTTGCCTTTCTGTTTTGTGGGTTCTTTCCTTTGTTGTGCAAAAGTTTTTTTAATTGTATATAGTTTTCATTGTCCTTATCTGAGCACATAAATTCAGAAAAACTTTGCCAAGATTGATGTCCAAGGATTTACCGTATATGTTTTCTTTGAGAAGTTTTTATGATTTCAGGTCTTCTATGTAGGTGTTGAATCCATCTTGTGTTTATTTTTAAGTATGGCATGAGAGAGTGGTCCAGTTTCATTCTTTTGTATATCGCTATCTAGTTTTCCCAGCACCATTTGTTGAAGAGACTTCTTTTCCATTATATTTTCTTTCTTCCTATGCCATGGATAACTGGACCGTATAAGGGTGGGTTATTTTTCGGCTTTCTTTCTGTTCTGTTCTAGTGACCTGTGTGTCCATTTTTGGGCCAGTGCCATACTATTTTAATTACTTTGTCTTTGTAGTAAAGTTTGAAATCTGGGATTGTGATATTTCTAGCTTCCTTCTTCTTTCTCAATGTTGCTTTGGCTGCTCAGGGTCTTTTGTGGTTCCATGAAAATTTTAGGATTATTAGCTGTAGTTCTGTGAAAAATACATTCGGTATTATGCTAGAGATTGCAATGAATCTGTAGATTGCTTTGAGTATTATGGACATTTTAACAATAATTTTCCAAGTCATGGGCATGGTATATTTTCCCATTTGTTTGTGTTAATTTCATTCATCCAACTCTTAAAGATTACAGAGTACAGGTCTCACACTTCCTTGGTTAAATTTACTCCTGGGTGAAACCATATGATAATTGTCTTTCTCTGCTTGACTTATTTCCCTTAGCACAATCTCTTCCAGTCCCGTCCATGTTGTTGCAAATGTTGTGTAATCGTTCTGATGGCTGAGTAATATTCCATTGTATATATGGACCACATCTTCTTAATCCAGTCATCTGTTGAAGGGCATCTCGGCTCCTTCCACGATTTAGCTGTTGTGGACAATGCTGCTATGAACCTTGGGGTGCATATGGCCCTTCTCTTCACTACGTCTGTATCTTTGGGGTAAATACCCAGTAGTGCAATGGCTGGATCATAGGGTAGCTCAATTTTTAACTTTTTAAGGGACCTCCACACTGTTTTCCAAAGTGGCTGTACCAACTTGCATTCCTACCAACAGTGTAAGAGGGATCCCCTTTCTCCACATCCTCTCCAGCAATTGTTGTTTCCTGCCTTGTCAATTTTTGCCATTCTAACTGGCATAAGGTGGTATCTCAATGTGGTTTTGATTTGAATTTCCCTGATGGCTAATGATTTTGAACATTTTTTCATGTGTCTGTTAGCCGTTTGTATGTCTTCATTGGAAAAGTGTCTGTTCATATCCTCTGCCCATTTTTTTATTTGATTATTTGTTTCTCATGTATTGAGTTTGAGAAGTTCTTTGTAGATCTTGGATACCAGTCTTTTATCTGTAGTGTCATTCGCACATATCTTCTCCCATTCTGTGGGCTGCCTCTTAGTTTTTTTGACTGTTTCCTTGGCTGTGCAGAAGCTTTTTATCTTGATGAAGTCCCACAAGTTATAGGAAGATCGGTAGGAGAAGGAAGGGAAGAATCAAGGAGGAGGGAAAACAGAAGGGGGAATGAACCATGAGAGCCTGTGGACTCTGGGAAACAAACCAAGGGCTTCAGAGGGGAGGGGGGTGCGGAATTGGGATAGGCCAGTGATGGGTATTAAGGAGGGCACGTATTGCATGGTGCACTGGGTGTTATACACAACTAATGAATCATGGAACATTACATCAAAAACTAGGGATATACTGTATGGTGACTAACATAACATAATAAAAAATTATTATAAAAAAATTAACTCCTGGGTACTTTATTCTCTTTGATGCAATTGTGAATAAGATTGCTGTCTTAATTTCTCTTTCTGCTACTTTGTTCTTAGTGTATAGAAACACAAGACATTTTTGTGTATTTTGTATCCTGCAACTTGACAATTCATTTATCAATTCTACTGGTTTCTTTGTTGGGGTCTTTGGGGTTTGCTCTATATAGTATTATGTCATCTACATAATGTAACAGTTTTACTTCTTCTTTACCAATTTGAATGCCTTTTATTTCTTGTCTGATTGCTGCAGCTAGGATTTTAATATTATGTTGAATAAAAGTGGTGAGCATGGACATCCTTCTCTTGTTCCTGATTGTAGATAAAAGTTCTTAGTTCTTCACCAGTGAGTATGGGGTTATATGTGACTTTTTTGTATGTGGCCTTTATTTTGCTGAGGTTTTACTTCTGAAACTACTTTGTTGAGAATTTTTATCATGAATGGATGTTCTATTTTTGTCAAATGCTTTTTGTGCATCTATTGAGATGATCATATCATTTTATCCTTTCTCTTCTTAATGTGATATATTACCTTGATTGTTTTGTGAAAATTAAACCACTCTTGCATCCCTGGAGCAAATGGTGAATAATTATTTTAATGTATTGTTGGATTCAGTTTGCTAATATTTGTTGAGTAATTTTGCATCTATGTTCGTCAGCGATACTGGCCTGCAAAATTACTCAACAAATATTAGTTTTGGTGCCACTATAATGCTGACATTGTAGAAAGAATTTGGAAACATTCCTTACTCTTTATTTTATGGAAAAGTTTGTGAAGAACAGGCATTAGCACTTCTTTAAATGTTTGATAGAATTCAACTGTGAAACCATTTGGTCCTGGACTTTTGTTCATTGGCAGTTTTTAATTGCTAATTTGATGACCTTACTAGTAATGTGTTCAGATTTTCTTGGTGATTCAGTCTTGGAGGTTGTATGTTTCTAGGACTCTCTCCATTTCCCTTAGTTTGTCCCAATTTCCTGGCTTATAATTTTTGTAGTACTTTCTTTATAGTTTTTGCACCAATTATTTGGTGTTGGCTGTAGCTTCTCCTTCATTTCTGATTTTGTTTATTGGAGGCTTCTCTCTTTTTTTCTCAATGAGTCTGGTAAAGATTTATCAGTCCTATCTTTTCATTGGACCAGCTCTTAGTTTCATCGATTTTTTAAAATTATTTGTGTCTTTATTTATTTCATCTGTAATACTTCTTTTTCCTTTCTTCTGCTAACGTTTGAGGAGCTTATTACCCAGAACAGGCTCTGTCTTCTCTATAGCTTCAACCTCTTAGATGCAGAGTAACTTGGAGGAGGCAGAGATAAATTGACATAAAAAGATTCTTAGAGACTTTACAGACCACCAGTCGATATGAGGCTAGCCACATTCTAATCCACACCTCAATCCAAAGAAGAAATCTTTCAGAAATAAATAAATTAGACTGAAAAAAATAAAAAATATGTTAGACTGAATGTTATAATAACCTCACCTAATTCCTCCAAATTCTACCCATGACTGACCCACAATGCTATAATTAATACTGAGCTTTTCAAAGTACAACACAGTGAAAGAAAACGTAAGTGAAATAATTTAACATACACAATCTTGGAAACTTTTATATATATTTATATGTTATTGGTACATATTTATTTAAATTAGAGCTTTCTAATTATATTTGGTACTTACATTCAAAAAGGTCCTATTCAGGCCCAAGCTACTTTATTTATATTTTCGTATCAGGAAAGCTGAGTTTCTTTAAGAAGACTATGAAATAAAATGAACAAGATAAATATGGGTAAAAAAAATAAAGCCGTTCACAATCACTTAGTTCAACAGCTATGGTGTTTAGCCATGAGCTATAGGAAATCTCTTTAGAACAAGTATCTTACCTCAAGGGCTAGCAGTGTGATCTATAACCTTGGTTATATGGACACAGGTAAGCTGTAGTGCCTGCTTTGCAGAGAGCTGAGGTCCATAGGAAATTACTTAGAAGGGACCATCTCCAGGTTCCAGAGGTTAGAGACCTATGGGAAAGGTCTGGAGAGCCAACTTAGGATCCTGGGATTCCAGGAGATTGTTGTAAATAAATAAAAGCTTATGCCATGGGTATGAGAACCATTAAAAAAGAGATCCTGGGAATGGAAAGACAAGAGATCATAAGAACAATCTTGCCTTATTCATAATTAAGCCTAGGAATGGCCCTTGGCTACATGGACTTTATTATGTTTGCCTCTTGATTTGGACGTTAGATGGCTGAAAGCTATTCACTGCCATCACCTTAGTAAGAACAGATGGTAGAATATTGTATCGTTAACCATAGTCAATGAGCTTTTCTTCAGATCCCTAGAGTGTACTTACCATATCATTGGAAGTTTATATCCTTCGACTAGCTTTTCCCCATTTCTCCTACCCTCGACTTCCTGGTGACCACTCTTGTACTGTTTCTATGAGTTTGGCTTTTCTAGATTCCACATGTAAATCATCCCGTGCAGTATTTGTCTGTCACTGTATCACTTGGCATAATGCCAGCTGGGTTCGTTCAAGTTGTCCTAAATGTCAAGATTTCCTGCCCTTTGGTGGCTGAGTAATAATCCATTGTACATACACCACACCCTTATCCATTCATCCATACAGAACCCCTGACGTTGTTTCCCTATCTTGGCCATTGTGAATAATACTTCTGTGGATACAGCACTATATCAAAGAGAAGATACCTCTTAGGGATTCTGATTTCACTTCCTTTGGATATATGCCCAGACGTGGAGTTGTTGGATCATGTGGCCATTCCATTATATTTCTAATTAGATCTTAAGTGTTCTTAGCACACATACACATACACACACAAAGGTACTTGTGTGAGGTGATGAAAGTGTGTTCTAATCCTATTGCCATAATCACTTTGCAGTAGTAGATATATAAATGAAATCATCATGCTCTATACCTTAAACTCACATGGTGTTGTATGTCAGTTGTATCTCAGTAAATCTGGAAAAGGGACAAAAGAACAATATACGGTATAAATCAAAAATTGCACTAAATATTCAATCACATGCAGGTAATTTGCTCTGGGGAAGAAATTTTTAATGTATAAGCATAAACTCTATTTTTTTTTTCTGTTTCTGGTCTAAACAAAGCTTTTTTTTTTTCCCCTGTGTTTCAACAATGTACTACACACTGTCTTACAAAGAGCTTTTCGACTTTTTAAAATTTCAATCTGTTGATAATATACTTTCCTTGGACACTAGAAAATGTAAGGGAGCAACTGTAAGTCCACCATAATTGCAAGATTCAGTAGTGTTGTCAAATGAAAGAAAAATACGGTCAATAATATTCCTGTGTAATAATAGTGATCACTTATAAAAATGAAAAAGTGCTCCAATTTGTAATAGAAAAAATGATATATTTTTTACAGTTTATACATACAGAGTATAATGGTTTAATATTAATATTCATGAGCAGTTTTGTCATCTACATAAAGAGCATAAAGAAATACTGAAAGACATAATATAAACCTGAATAAATACAGATATCAAATATATTTCTGCTTGGTAGAAAGACTTAAATATTTTTAAATGAATAATTATTCCCTTATTAATTTAGGAATTTAGTGTATTTCAAAATAAAATCCCGAAAAGATTCTGAAATATTGGTAACAGGGATTTTTTTCTGAGGCTCTCATTTGTATAGAGGGTAGCAAGAAGGAGAGGAGGAAGAAATTTTCAGTCTGCTTATCAATTGCAAGTTGTAAAATAAGAATGCAGAAGTAAATCTTTGTACTTGCTAGCTCGTGTTGACTGCAAAAATATTTTTGTTCCTAGTGTTACCCTTAAAGTTTTCACATCTATGATGTGCATTAAAAAAGGTGTGTGTGTTTATGAATGTGTGTGTGTGTATGTATACATATGCATATATACACATATATATACTATATATATACATATACACACACACACACACACACACACACACGCTTTTTATGGCAATCTGAAGATAGTTAACAATGCTCATTATGGGGGGAAAAAAGCCAAACAAACCACCAACAACAATAACCTACCAGCTCTCCCAGGGCCCAAAGGGATCAATATCTTAGTATACTGTGACCCATATCCCACTTTCCAGGGTGTCCTGTTACATGCCAGGTGAAAATCTCTGGTTATTTCTCTGGACTACCCTCACTTTTCTTATGAAAGTGACAGGATTTGCAAGAATAGGTATATCATAAGCAATTAATATGGAAAACATAAAAAGAACTATCACAGTTATAGCTTAAATCCTGCCTGAATCACCCTGACATCACTTTCTACCTTGGGGAAAAATGAGACAAAATAGAATCAAGGGAGGAGAAAGAACCCAAAGTTATGAGTCATCTGTATCACTCCCATGACATTTTTAATTTTTTTTATATTACTTAAGTTATTTATATATTCCTGTCTTGTTTTCTCACTAGCAATAAAGTTCTTCGGTGCTAGGTCCCGACATAAATTGGTGTCCATCATATATAGTATATGTTTTAAATAAATTATAAAGATAAAGGGAAGTCAGGTAAAAAAAGAAACATAGAAGAGAGAAAAAAATTTAAAAAGACTGAATAAGAGAAAGGAAACGGGAATAAATATAGTATTTTCACATGTGTTTGTCTAATACATTACAAAGTTACGTTAAGATTCATCGATAGAGGGGCGCCTGGGTGGCACAGCGGTTAAGCGTCTGCCTTCGGCTCAGGGCGTGATCCCGGCGTTATGGGATCGAGCCCCACGTCAGGCTCCTCCGCTATGAGCCTGCTTCTTCCTCTCCCACTCTCCCTGCTTGTGTTCCCTCTCTCGCTGGCTGTCTCTATCTCTGTCAAATAAATAAATAAAATCTTAAAAAAAAAAAAGATTAATTGATAAAAACCTTGAATCCTATTTACTTACTTACTTCCTCTCATTTAGCAGCCTGACGCTAGTCACATGGTAACAACACAATAGTTATTCTATAAAAGAAGGGATAGAGAAAACAAAGAAAATAAAAAGAGGGTGATTTTGGACTCTCTTGTTGTAAGAGCCATCCCTTTTGTGATATGGAAGCCTACTACCATGACTGAAATATAGACCCAAAAATAGGTAAGTTCACAGTAATTCACAACCTCCTCTAAGTTATTGGAGAAGCAGCAACGTTCAATCCTTCTTCAAGTCAATAGATACATTATGGATGAGTCCTTACTTTTCGAGTGAAGTTGTCCCTGTCGTTTTGTATCAATTCTCTGTTACTTAGTTCCTGCAGAGAATCTGTATTAGCCAATATCGGTTTGATTTAAAAAGAGCTGATAGCACACCAAAAGTTCTCACATATAAAAAAGTGGAAGGCAACTTTGTCCTTGACTGATAATGATTTTTTTAATAAGAAAAATAGGAGACCTTGAATATATTTTATACTGTGGATTAGCTTTCTTTTATCTTTGCTCTTTTTCTAAGTTACAACATTTAAGGAAGGAGGAGAAAATTTACATAGTTTCTCTGCATATTGAAATCATAGATTTTTTTACTTCTTTACATCCATTTACTCCCCTTTGACTTGTGATTAAATATGATTAAATGTTGATTAATTCAGTTATATGTATTAACAGTTAAATATTTTAAAATTTTATATGTGAACCTGATTTTAATAAGTTATTTTATAAATTTTATGAATTCAATATGGAGTCCAATATATTTTTAATTAAAATGCTTCCTTTGGAGGTCACAAATAATATTTTGCAGTCAAATAAACTATCAAAAAATGAATCTGCCTTAATATTAGAAAAGTCATATTTTTGTCTTGAATAGGTTTACTATAATTTAGAATGATGTGCAGCTTTCATCACTAAACACACCGGTCAGACTATTGAAAAAAAATTCAATAGCTATTATAACTATTATTTACCATAAGCATAATTCATTATCAGCTTTTTTGTTTTTACACAAAATATTTAATATTTAGCATGGGTATATGAATGGTGCTGACTAGGTAAAAATTACTAGTTAAGATTTATTAGTGGGGAGAACCAAATAGTGAGTTTGAGAAGATAGAGTGGTGAATATGTAAAAATGTACTTAATGCGATTTTTACATTGATTCTTGGATAAAAGAATCTTTACCTTTGGGTAGTTTTTTGCTATTTCATCTCAAATGTTCGAATGCATATTTCCTTAATATAGTCATAGACTCAAGCAGGTGTTTAAAAGGTGCAAATAAAATACATAGTTATGACAGTCCTTGGGACTTGGAGAAGCTTATTGCTACTGTGACATTTAATATATGAGTATGTGCTTTATCTCTGAGTAGCTGATCCTTAACAATATTTTCCTCTTCTGTTTTGAATCATGATATAAAAACACAATTATAACCAAACAGATCTAGAGAACCTAAATCAGGAAGCTTGGCTTTATGAACTCTGCAAAATGGCTCACTGTTCGTTATCTAACATAATGTAAAAATTCATCGCTAGTATAAATGGAATCCTAAAAAGATGTCTATATTTCCTTTGTATGCGAACTATCTTTATTTTGTGTAGAATTAGGATGCATTTGCTTCATCAAAGCTAGAACTTTTCTACCTGATGTGGGTGAAGATGCTGGCAGAATCCCACTGATATATTAAGGAAATGATACAAAAAGATACCTGGATGTTAGCCAGATAAATGCAACTATTGAAAATTGTATTGGCACATTCTAGGCGTTGAGGCTGTACATTTTGCATAGGAAGAAATACTGTCGTGAGCGTTGTCAGTGAGCATCACCATGGCAATGAGTAATAAGCACACATTTGTGCAGCCTTGGTTTATGATGGGGGTAGCGATCCACTTTCATCAGGGCGTGTACTTGGAGATGTTAGGGCTGAAAGGGAGGATTGTTCTGAGCTGATGCACTTGGACTTCAATAGGAGAAACAGATTTTTCTCTCTAATTGAATCTAACTGGCCTGAACTGGCCTGTTCCAAAGGACCGAGCCGCCTGGCCCTGGTCTGCCCATCTCTACATCTACTCCGATAGGTAGCAGCGCAAAATGAAATATGCTCACAATTTCGTGTATTTATTTTTTTTCCTTTTTTTTCACACTCAGAAATTAAGCATTTATTTAAATTACAGTGAGTTAGCATACAGTGTAATATTAGTTTCAGGTGGATAATAAAATGGTTCAACACTTCCATACAACAATTTTAGATTGCATATCCTAACTAAAGTATAACTGATGTTGTGGAAACCATTTGTTATTTAAAGGCAAGGGGTTCAATCCTACTGATGAAATAGTACCCATTTGGACAACTCAGAAAGTGGCATTCACTCAGCCTCCTGCTGCTCCCCTCCCCCTGTCTCATGTGGACTGACCGTACCCTTGTGTCTCAGGAACAGTGAGCACAGTGTCAAGATGGTATCCGTGATCTCCGTATCATGTTTTTAATCTGGTCATGTGAAGGCTTCGGATGGCTGAGTTACTATGTTAGACTTGGATTTGAATCCCAGTATCATTAAATCCTATCTTGAGCAAATTAGTGAAATCCCCTGGATCTGAGTTTTAGCATCAGTAAAATAATACTAATAAAAAGAGGACAGGTAAAATAAGAATATTAAGATTTATCTTACAAATTGTTGTGAAGATTAACTGCTAATCCGATTCGGAGCAAGCACCAGAACGTTTTTGCGCATGTATTCTTTCATTCCACAATATTAATTAAATGCCTCTTTTCTACGCTCTGAGCCCATAACATGTTTATCATGGTGGACAAAACATAGAGTCATTGTTAGCTCCTGAAGTTTACATTCTGCTCACTCCTCTGTATTTCTTGCCCCTCGTTAGCCTTCTGTGTTGATCTGTATGAGAACAATGAGAAAAATGTTCAGAAATACCTCCCTCAAAATATAAGTCAAGGAATTGAAAGCAAAGGATTTGAGAATAAAACATTACTTCTGGCCAATGTGATCTGGGTACTAAATGATTGGCGCCCATCACTTGACGCCTGGATTTATTCTTCTCGTACATGTATTTTTGCACTTTCATCAACATAGACTAGTTGTCATGACGTTTGTAAATTTCGTGAATTTCGTTAGAAAAACCGTTGCGAAATACTAGGTAGAATGTGACATAGAGTGTGTTTTCCCCTTCGTCTTGTAAAAATTAATACCGAAGAATAACACTACAAAACCAGCACATCCTTACTGTGCTGGATACTGGCTTTTTGGGTTTTTTTTTTGTTTTTTTTTGTTTTTTTCTGATGCTGTTTTAGTTTTACATAGTCTCTCTTTTTTATTTTTTTGCATTTTATTTTATTATTATTATTTTTTTAAATGTTTTTCTATTATGGTAGTCACCATACAGTACATCCCTGGTTTCTGATGCAAGGTTCGATGATTCATTAGTTGCGTATAACACCCAGTGCTCCATGCAATACGTGCCCTCCTTACTACCCATCACCAGCCTATCCCATTCCCCCACCGCCCCTCCCCTCTGAAGCCCTCAGGTTGTTTCTCAGAGTCCATACATAGTCTCTTAATCCTCAAAGCAACTCTATGGGGTAAATATATTAATTTGATATGTTGCGGATAAGAAAAATGAGGCACCGTGTAGGTTACGTCTCTAAGTCACGGATCTTTTATGTGAAGAGACCAGCATTCAGCCACAGATTGTAGGACTCTCAAAGGTCATTTGCTTTTCTGCTAGGGAAAGTTCAGGAAAAGCCACAAGCAATGATGCAGTCAGCGACTGCATTCCATACTGGATGTACATGCCCAGACCTTTCAAGACAATTCTACTTAGAAGTGAAACCCAATGAGGGCTGTAATTCTTCACTTCAAGTTCGTCTGGGAGATTGGGCAACTCCCGGCCCATCGTCAAATCTATGTCGTCTCTTCCTGAAAGACTTCATTTGGGCTTTTTCTTTTAGGTATGATTCTTAACTGTTGTCCTCTATTCCCCAGTGCTGGTTTTGGTTTTTTGTTTTGTTTTGTTTTTCTTTTTTTGGTAACAGACTACCACAGACTTAAAACAATATACGTTTATTATCTTCTGGTTCTGAAGGTTAAAAATCCAACATGGGTCTTCAGCTGGGCTAAAATCAAAGTGTGGCCTGCTGCATCCCTTCTGGAGGATTTAGGGAAGAATCCCTACTCTTGACTTTTCCAGCTTTTGGAAGCTGCCAGAATTCCTTGACTCATGGCTTTATCTATCATCCTCAAAGCCAGCAATGCAGCACATTTCCATTCTTCTCCCTGATTCTGGCCCTCTTGTCTAACTCTAATAAGGACTTGTGTGAATACAATGGCCCACTTGGATAATCTAAGATAATCTACCCATCTCAAGATCCTTGATTTAATCACATCTGAAAAGCCCTCTTTCCGTGTTGGGTAACCTAGTCACAGGTTCTGGGGATCAGAAAGTTAACGTCTTTGAGACCACACTCAGCTTACCAGACCCTGTGTTCCTGAACTATTTAATATGATATTTGATTTATGATGTGATTGTTCTGCCCTTAAGCAAAGCTCATTGAACGCAAAGTAGACTTCAGTGACTCCAGCAACTTCCTTATCCCCAATCACTGCTGCTTCAGATAATCTTGCTGACTGAGGTCTCATTTGTAATTAAGACCCTTCTGGTTGGAAACACCAGGGGTTATATTAAAAAGTTCTTTCACTCTACGAGAAGTGTTCATTATATAGGCCAAATCTATAAAACCTTTTATTAGTCTTTTTACCCGTTTTACATAGAATGATAAATCTGACACGTACTCCCCTCATGACATCTGAGGGTTGTAGTTTCTCTAAGTCACGATACACTCAGATGTTACAGAATTCAATTTATATTTTTATGAAACTTAAACTTGGTTCTTCAAATATCCCATGAGAGGCTGCTTTCAGATGAAGTAAAAACTAAAGTTGGTCCTTTGAACTGGGCACTCTGTGTAGCAAAAATATGACAAATATCTGACTTAATCCTCAAAAAAGTGATCTGAATGATCTAAATTCCAATGACTTCTGTGACCCTATCTATTTCCTGAGTCCCCC